>NC_135331.1:21114631-21418411 GCF_023851605.1 Tamandua tetradactyla | reverse complement strand
CTTGTTTGGCTGTCACCGACGCCGAATGGGCTTGTAGACGCAAAATGCCATAAGGATCATGGTCACCAGCAGGATGCTGAAAATGGTTCCCATTAACACTGCAAAAGGAAAACAGGTTACCTCCTAGTGGCAGCTTCAGGTCTGTCACTCATTCATCTAACCATGAATTACCACATGCCACTCAGTGTCAGGCACTTTGCCAGGCGCAGAGGAAGCAGCTGTGAACAGATCCAGAGGGTCTCTGCTGTTGGGATATCCCCAGGTAAGTGGGGGAGAGAAACGTCAACAGGTAAGAGCATTTCACATAGCTTAAAGTGCTGTGAAGAAAACCACTTTTTAAAATGTGATAGCAATGGGGGAGGATGGACAATGTTAGACAAGGTCAAGGAGGCAGTTGAAGAGGTGACACACAAGCTGAAACCCAGCTGAAGGAAGGAGCCCGCCACGCGAAAATCTGGGGGAGAGCCCTGCAGGCCACATGATCCACAAATGAAGGGCTTTGAGGCCAAAACAAACCTAACAGGTTCCATGAGGAGAAAAGAGGCAAGCACAGCTGATGTGAAAGGGTTAGAAGTGAAGGGTAGAGAGGCAGGAAATGGGGCCAGAGTGGACAACGGTCTTCCAATCAAAGAAACAACCAACTTTGCAAACCTATGACATGTTTTAGAGTAAATTTCACATACAATATTTTTAAGTTGCTCGGGTAAGAAACGGGATCTAAAAGTTATAACACAAGTTGAGCTCTGGTTGTACACGATTATAAGGGCCTGGGGCTGTAAACTACTAATCTAACCCAGCAACCTGTCAAAAGAGTCACTCCACAGCAGCATGATGCCCAACTGTAATTCTGTGACTGTCTCAGAGAACTCGGGAAGCATTTCGAACAATGCTACCTTAAACAAAGAAATGCATGCTTTGGTGTTTCTAAGTACGTGGGCCTGTTCCAGGTTCCAACTGGGACCTAACCATGGTTCTCCAGAATGTTTGTTATTTCTCTGAAAAAATCACATTCTCACCAAAGTTTTATTTAAACCGGTAATTCCGGGGTATCTGTGAACCTCTGCCCACCCTCTCATGCTCGACCCAGTATGTTATTAAAAATCTGACCATAAAGAAAGATTATCTTGGGGTGGGGTGGGGGGAGAAGGTGACAGAATAGTGTCATAACTCCAAAAGACCAGAAGTAATTTTAAAGGTCTCTGTTGACTTATATGAACTAAATGTCATTTCCCCAAATAACTCTTGTTAACTAAATACCTGCCCTACTTTTCAAAGCCTTGAATTCCATGAGTTTCTAAGGTTTTGACTGCAACTGGACTTAAAAAGCTGTCTTATTCCATTTAACCATTTTCTTGTGTTTTGCAAGGATTCTTTAAAATAAAACAAAAATGCCCAAAGCAGAAATGCAGGGGACTGGAATTGGGGGATGGAAACCTGCTTTAAAAAAATTTGAAAGACAACGAACCAACAAACATACAAATTTTTGGAGGCTCTGTTTTAGAGCTAGTGAAAAAAAATTTTTAAAGGACTTAAAACCATGAGTCATTAAGTACACAATATACTGTTTGGACGGCTATCCATTTAGCTATAAACTCTCCAACTCCTCACCTTTTTTACCTCTTCCAGCACCTTGTTATGAATGATTGGCCCAGGTAGGATTTTAAACTCCTATTTCAGACCATCCTATGGTCACTGCTCATAGTGGAGCCTCACTTTCTGCATCTATAAAATGGAGCAAATGAAACCCATCTTACAAGAGTTTCTTCATGCTGAATACTGGGGTGACACCAGACTGTGTGACCTTATGTAATTCACTCAGTCTCTCTCTCTCTGTTACCTCTTTGGTAAAAATGGATCCACTGTACAAGATCGTCTGGGGTGGTGTTTCTCAAACTCTCTGGTAAAGGACTAATTTAAAAAATTTCTAGTCCATCCCAGACCACGATCCGACTATGCAAGACTAGTGCAGCTCAGTTCACCTGCAGAGAAAGTATGCCACGCTGACCACACCCACAGCAGAATTCTACTTGCTTGGATCTTGCAACAATGCCAAACTTTTACATTTCTAACCACTTACTCTCAATTTCTGTAATTTCATCTCTCTGCAAACTAACAGTAAGGACCCACAGTGGTCCACAGACTAACCACCCTTTGTGTTAGTTTTAGAGCAGCTGTCTTGGAGCAGGGACTAACTTGTCCCAGCTGGACATATGAGAATGTCTGGAGATAATCTGATTATCCCGGCTGAGGGTGAGAGGGAGGGTGTGCCTGGCATCCAGAGGATGGAAGCTGAAGACGCTGCTAAGCATCCTATGATGTACAGGACAGACACACAAACACATACATCACCCCCCACTCCCCTGCGTCCCCCAAACAGTCATTTGGTCCAACATGTCTGTAGTACTGAGGCTGGGAAACCCTGATCAAAGGATTAATCGGGATAATGTGTAGAAACCACCTAGCAGAGTACTAGGTACACAGCAAGTGGTCAATACACGGCAGATACTGACTTCACAGAGTCAGGATAATCCGGAAATGGTATTATGTAGCAACTGTGTGGATATAAAGAAGTAACAAGGCTGTACAGTGAAAAGGAAAGACTTTGGTGGAAGAAAGGCAAATTTATTATAAAGTTCCCTGAGCTTTAAGCTCCAGGGCTCCTTCCACAGCCACATACATACATATGTATGTATGTATGCGTGAGCGTGTGTGTGTGTGTGTGTGTGTGTAAATAGTTTTTTCTTCTCATAATTGAAAAGGTCTTCCCAAAAGGTATAAGCTTCAAACCCCACAAAACCTAGGTTCTAATATCGGCTTTACTACTTAACTGTGTAACCTGAACAAATGAAAGTCACCTCTCCGAGCTTCACTACATATTTGTAAAATCTTTCCTCATTCAATTATTGTGAAGGACAAATGAAATCACGTATATAAAATGCTTAGCATAACATATGACATACAATAAATGCTCAACACATGTCAATTACTGTTACTATTCGGTTACTATTGGTTTCATTAGGAAAGAGGAGAGGGTATATTTTACGCATTGTCGCCCAGCCAGGTCCGCACGGCCAGAGAGGAGGAAGTCCAGACTAAGCCCCAGGTCACCCTACCCCCATGCAACAAACATATACCGAGCGCATCTGTGGAAAAGCCCAGGCCTTCCGGGAGAGGGTAGCGGGTCTCCCTGAGAGGTCCCATCAGCACCCCACTCCCTTACACACGCCTCCACCCTCCACCCTGCCAGCGTGCCCCAAGCTCCGGCCTGACCCCGGCGCCCGCGGCCGCTCACCCAGGTTCTGCCCGCGTAGCACCGCATACGGCCGGCTCCGCTCCAGCGGCTCCACCGGGCTCGGGGCCTCCGCCTGTTCCACTAGGAGGCCGCACAGGCCGAACCAAAGACACCGCCACACGGGAAGCGTCATCTTCCCGGGCGCCCAGAGGCGAAGAAACCACTTCCGCCACTAACCCCACCCCCGGTCCCACGCACCGTCTTCCGTCGTTGCTACCACCGAGCGCGCGTCGCTGTCAAAGTAAAGGTCCGTTCCGATCAACGTTCCACCGCTAGGAAAGTTCCGGGGTGCCCAAAGTTCTCCCTCTCCTTGAGCTTTGGGTGGGCCTCTTTTCCACTGAGGTATCGTGGGTCCAGTTTAGACCCATTGAAAATTTTCTAAGAGTCTGTGCATCTCCTTCTTAAATCCTCACCAGTCCTGAGAAACAGACACCAGAGCCCCATTTTAAACAGGCTATCTTCTTAAGGAACCCTTACCTAGAACATTCTTTTCTAAAATTGCAACAATCCCCACCCCCTAATAAAGCACACTCCTTACCCTCACTCCCTAGTTCACACTTTCTCTTCTTAACAGCACCGTTTAATTTACGCATCTAACTACATTTTGCTGCTTTCTGACTACCTGCAACCCACTCTAGAATGTAAGGTTCGTGAGGGCAGCAAGTTGTCTTTTTTCATGGGCAGGCACCGGGAAGCGAACCCGGGGCTCCGGCATGGCAGGCAAGAACTCTGCTGCTGAGCCACGCAAGTTGTCTTTTTTGCATATGGCTGTTTCTCAGATTCTAGAAAAGAATATATAATGCTTAATGAATGTTTGCTGGATAAATAAGGAAACTGAGCATAGTCAAGTCAAGTGTTGGTCCAACACTACAAACAGTAAGTGGCAGAGCTGGAATTTGAACCCAGTTGTAGTCCTGAGTTGAAATAATTTACCACTGCATGGACTGCCTCACCTAACTGTTAATCCTTAATTTGTAAGGGCTTGATAATAGATACCTCACAATGGGTGAGCAATACAGAGAATAGATGGGAAAGTACTTTGTCAACTGTAGATGGTTATGCCCAACTCATGAAATCCCAAAAGGAAGTGTCTTCATTTATTCATAGTATGTATAATGCCACCATTTGCCAAGCAACAATGGGAAAGGCTCTGGCCATCATAGATCCAGTCAGCCATTTCAGTGGAAGTCAGGACTGGAAATGCAGTTATGCAGGAACGATCTGTGGAAAGTCCTTTTGTCTGATAGTTTGGATCCCCAAGAACTACATGAAAACTCAACAAGTTTTTTTTTTGTTCTTAAATCTGTACTGCCAGCCTGGACTAAAAGGGACAGAGAAGGGATGATTTGAAGGAAGAATGAATTCAAGGGCAGAACCATGGAAACCCAGGTCTGGACTAAACATATCTCCTTGGGTCAAGAAAGGGGGCCCACCCAAGTGCATGGAAAGGGGTCTACCCATGTGCTTGGAGTGGGGGGGGGGGGGGTTCTGCCCCGCTGTTCAGGAAGAATGCTGTCACCCAATTGCTCAGAGAGGGTGGGGCCTGTGTCCCGGGGTTTGTGGAGCACGTGACCACTATGCTGATGCTTGGAGAGGTGGGACCTTCATCCCAGTGTTCAGAGACAGCATGGCCACTACACAAGTCCTGCTCTATCAGGCGCGGAGGACAAAACAGCAATCCATAGATGACTCTCAGACCTTGAAATTTAATGGAGTTTTCCCTGCTGGCTTTCAGAATTGTTTGGGACCCATGACCTCTGTTTTGTGTGGTTTTTTTTTTTAAACATAACAACATAGAAACATGAACATTCTTACCATACGTCTATTCCATTCTTGGTGTATAATCAATAACTCACAATGTCATCACATAGTTGTATATTCATTACAATGATCATTTCTTAGAACATTTGCATCAATTCAGAAAAAGAAATAAAAAGAAAAAAGAAAAATCTCATACAAATCATACCCGTTACCCCTCCCTCTCATTGACTGCTGGTATTTTCATCTATACAATATGTTTTAGCCTTTGTTTTCTGTATTTTTTTTCTATACCCCTTACCACTCCCTTTCATTGATCACTAGCATTTCAATCTACTAAATTTATTTTAACATTTGTTCCCCCTATTATTTATTTTTAATCCATATGTCTTACTCATCTTATGACTCCAGTTTTACTGCCAATTTCTCCTTATTGGAATGGGAATATCTATCTTATGCCTGACTCTTCATTGCATACTGGGAGCAGATAACTTGTTTTCTAGACTTTCTAGGTCTACAGACAGAGGGGAATTGTGCCCCAGGACAGATTACACTTATAACCGATTTCGATGAGACTTGGTACTCAGCATTGTTACTGAAATGATTTAAGGCTCCTGGGATGTTGTGATGGAATTAAGGCATTTTGCATGTGAAAAGAACTTGTTTTGGTGGGGGGGGGGTCTAAAGGGCGAAACATGGTGGTTTGGGGTTATGTACCCCAGAAAACATGTTCTTAAACTTCATCCATTCCTATGGGTGTGAACCCATTATAAGTAGGACCTTTTGATGAAGTTGCTTCAGTTAAGGTGCAGCCCAACTCAATCAGGATGGATTTTAATCCTGTTACTGGAGTCCTTTATTAGTGGAATGAAATTTGGACAGATAAAGAGAAAGCCATGGGAAGCAAGAAGCTGAAGTTCAGTGGAACCAGAAGAGAAGGGAGAGGCCAGGCGACCCTGCCATGTGACAGAGACACTCAGGACCAAGGATCACCAGGCAGCCAGCCCCAGGATGCCAATCTTTGGGAAGAAAGCATCACCTTGTTGAAGACTTGATCTGAACTTTTTCTATCCTCAAAACTGTGAACCAATAAATCCCCATTGTTTGCCCTAACTCATTGCAAACTAAAACAGGAGATAAAGTTGTTGTTTTTTTACATGGGCAGGCACTGGGAAATGAACCTGGGTCTCTGGCATGGCAGGTAAGAGCTCTGCCTGCTGAGCCACCATGGTCTGCCCAGGAGATAAAGTTTTAAACTAAAACTAGTAGAAGGTGGTGAGGATACTGCAATCAAGCAAGTGTGATTAATCCCACTGAACGATATGCTTGGGAGTGGTTGTGATAGCAATGTTTATGGTTTATATATATTTCCACAATTTAAAAAAAAGAAAGAGCAAATAAAGAGATAATGACAAATGCAATACACAATCTTAGATGGGATCTAATAAGGAGAGGAGAGATGGATCAAAAGCACGTTATTGGGACAAAAAACCTGGAATATAGACTGTACGCTTTATATCAATGCTAAATTTCTTGAACTCAACTACACTGAAGGTGGTTACATAAGTGGATATTCTTATTCTTAGGAGGTGTACATGGCAGTATAAAGGAGCATAATGTACACCTACATTCAAATGTTCAGAAAATAGACATAAATAGACAAACACATGGACGGATAAATAGATAGGCTGACAGATGGATAGATAGAACAATATGGCAAATATGGCTAAAATGTTAAAATTGGTAGATCTGCATATCTGGGGGATGGGGTGCTGGAGTTCTTGGAATGGGGTCTGCATTGTTTTTGTAATTGTCCTCTAAGTTTGAAATTATTGCACAATAAAAAGTGACATGGTACTGGACCTAGGCCAGACTTCAAACAGACTTCAAAGTCAGTGTGGCCAGAGTGGAATGAACTGGTGGCCTGTGGGGGGTTGGAGAGAAGGTTGAAGGTGAAGGCAGGGGCCTGTCCATGCAAGGGCCTTCTCAGTAGCCTTGGGAAAGAGTTTGACCTCTGTCTTAAAGGTAGTGGAGAGCCATGGGAAGTTTGAAAGTGGAGCGGCAGCCTTTTATGATTTATATTTTAACAAGGGTCACCGTGGTGCGGGGAGAATAGATGGCTGTAAATACTGATGTTCGTTTATTCAGGATTGGCTGGATTCCTAATGGTAAAGGTGGAGTTACCCCAGACCCTCTGGTTTATAGCCAAATTTAGCAGACAAGTCACCGACTGGTTTGATGAAAGGCAGGAAGGTTGGCTCGAAGAGTGATGCATAAAGGTGTTTGATGTTTCTGGAATGCAAGATTGTGGGGAAATGTGTCCTGCGATGGAGGAGGCAGCTGCGGATATCTGTTACCTGAGACATCCCTACAGGCTCAGAGGATGCACTGGCAGGGAATACCACTTGGGGGCACCCCTTTAGTCTTTCTTATTGAGAAATAAGAAACTCCAGCTATTCAGGAATCCTTTCAGGAGGCTAATTATTTTCTGCAGAGAACTTGAACTTTTGAAAGTTCAAGGCTGTGGCTTCGGGGTGTGTCAAAATGAGAAATGGAAATCTGGGCCTGCATACTTCTGGCGTGGGATTCTGCATTCTGAGAACAAAAACAACAGCAATAACAACAACTGCATACGAGGCTTCCTATATGCCAGATGCCTTCCCCAGTGCTTTACATAAATTAAGTCAGTTATTGTCACAATAAACCTATGGAGCTTATACTACTATCAACTCCATTACGCAGCTGGGGAAAGGAGGCATGGAGAAGTTAAGTAACTGCCCAAGATCACAGCTGGTAAGGGTATATGTACTAGTTGGAAAGGATTTATCTACCCTAGAAAAGCCATGTTTTAATCCTAATCAATTTTGTGGGAGCGACGGTTTCTTCTAATCCCTATTCAGTACTGTAGGTTGGGAACTTGATTAGGTCATTTCCATGGAGATGTGACTCAATCAATTGTGGGTATTAAACTTGATTAGATGGAGACGTGTCTCCACCTATTCTACGTGAATCTTGATTAGTTTACTGGAATCCTATAAAAGAGGAGATATTTTGGAGACAGAGCCTTTTGAGAATGAGGAGAGAGCTGCAGAATCATGACAGAATGACAAGAGAGAAAGCCACGAGATTCCATGAGAGGCAGAGTCCACCAGCCAGCGACCTTTGGAGATGAAGGAAAATGCCCCTGGGGGAGCTTCATGGAGCAAGAGGCCTGGAGAGGAAGCTAGCAGATACCGTGTTCGCCATGTGCCTTTCCACTTGAGAGAGAAACCCTGAACTGCATCAGCCTTCTTGAATCAAGGTGTCTTTCCCTGAATGAGTTAGATTGGACATTTCTATAGACTTGATTTGAGACAATTTCATGGCCTTAGAACTATAAACTTGTAACTTATTAAATTCCCCTTTAAAAAAAAGCCATTCCATTTCTGGTCTGTTGCATTCTGGCATCTAGCAAAGTAGAACAGGGTATAACTGGGATTTGAGCCAGGCAGTTCAGTTCAAGTCTGTTGCTCTTAGCCGCTACTCTACTATCAGAGACTGATGACTCCTCCCTGCTCAAAAGTATAGTACAAGCTGTAGTAGTCAGGGTTCTCTAGAGAAACAGAACCAATAGGAGATATCTGTAAATGTGAGACTTATAAAGGTGTCTCACACAACCGTGGGAATGGAAGAGTCCAAAATCCCCAGGACAGGCTGTGCAGCTGGCAGCTCTGATGAAAGGTCTGTACAAACCCCACAGGAGAGGCTTGCTGGATGAAGAAGCAATGAAAGAGTCTCTCTTCTTCCTTAAAAGCCTTCAACTGATTGGAATATCTCATTGGTGGGAGACTTGCCTTAGGTGATTGCGGATGTAATCAGCCACAGATGCAATCAACTGACTGATGATTTAATACTCCAGCCATCCAGTTTATCAACCAGCCACAAAATATCCTTGCAGCAATGGTCACATCAGTGCTTGCCTGACCAGACATCCGGGCATCACCACTTGGCCAAGTTGACACCAGAACCTAACCATCACACCAGCCAACATTTATCGGGCCAATATATTCACATACATTTTCTCATTAAGGCTCACACCGCCCTGTGAAGTTCTGATCTCCATTCTACAGATGTGTAAATGAGGCATAGAGAGGTTAGTGAACTTGTCTGAGGTCACAGAGCTAGTCAGTGGTAGTACCAGGATTCGGATCTGTCTGTGTGGTGACTAGAGTCTGTGTTCTTTTTTTTTTTTTTTTTTTGGAAAAATAATACAAACTTTATTCAGAGGACTCCAACATATGCAACTCTCCCAATAACCATGTACACCAAATTTAACATTTTTCCACATTTGCTGTATCATTTTATCCATTTATTGTGATAAAATTAGATAAAATTAGTTTTCTAATCATTTGAGCATAGGTTATGTATATAACATGCTCCTCAAACATAGTATTTCCATGTACATTTCCTAAAAAGAAGGTTGTTCATTCATGTAATCACCTTTAAGTACACTTACAAAGCTCAAAATATTTAGTATTGATACAAATTTATAGTCTATGTTTTAGTTTTTTCATGTGTCCCACTACCATTCTTTGAACTTTAAGGAGCAGATTTATTTGGAAAAAACAAAAAGCCCAAATCCCAAAGAATGGAGATTTTGCATCTCAAGACATCTCCCAGGTATTAAGCCTACAGATTACAGGTCATTTTTGAGAAGATATTCTTGTACAGTTTTACATGTATTCAGGAGCTGGACATAAATCAATCCTGTTTCTGTTTCAATGGGGAGGAGGGTTGGAGAATGGGAAAAAACAGTTTTGTATATAACAACTTAGAAGAAGAAAAGACATGAAGAGGGCAAAACCTCTTTCTGAGGAAACACCAAACAGCCTAACAGAGTGATTGAACCATTTTACATTTCCACCAACAATGGATGTCTGCCTTTTTTCCCCCACATCCTCTCCAGCACTTGTTGTTTTCTATTTTATTGATAATGCCCATTTTAATGGGTGTGAAATGATATCTCATTGTGGTTTTGATTCACTTCACTAACAACCAGTAAAGTTGAGCTTCTTTTAATATTCATTTTGGCCATTTGTATTTTCTCTTCTAAGATTGTGTCTTTTGCCCATTTCTTAATTGGGCTGCTTTTCTTTTTGTTGTTGAGTTGAAGAATCTCTATATTTTCTGGATACTAAACCCTTATCTAATATGTGTTTTCCAAATATTGCTTCCTATTGGTTAGACTGTCTTTTTACTTTCCTGACATGTTCTTTGTGAAAGGTTTAGGAGGCGAAAGGGTAAGAAAGAAGGAAGGTAGACCAGGAAATTTAAAGTGGGGCGGGGGGGGGGTGTTTATTTCTGCACTCCTGGGCAGAACTCACCAAACCCAAGATGGAGGGAGGTGAGTGCGCACGTGGGCTTCAGCGCCGGCAGCTTTTAAAGATGGAGGTCAGGTGACATCCAGAAGGGGCAGTTCATTAGTTCCGGAAGTCAGGTTGGGAAGGGTGACAGCCTCCGCAGCTCCAGTTGCAGTGCCTTTCCCCGTTCCCCCGACCTAACATTCCAGCCTTTTTGTGATAATAGGGGGCCGAGATCTTTCTGGCTGCTTCCTGCTGTAATGGGGCGGCGTGGGGTTATAGGCTGGAACCGTCATGGCCAGGGGGTATTATGTACCCCAGAAAAGCCATGTTTTAATCCTGATCCAGTTTTTGTGGGAGCAGCTGTTTCTTTTAATCCTTATTTAGCACCATAGGGTAGAAACTTGATTAGATTAACTACATGGAGATGTGACGCACCAAACTGTGGTTGTGACCTTTGATTAGATGGAGGTGTGACTCCACTCATCCCAGGTGTATCCTGATTAGTTTACTGGAATCTTTTAAAAGAGGAAACATTTTAGAGTCAGAAATGACAGAGCTATCAGAACCGACAGAGCCAACGAAATGGACAGAGCCCCAGGGAAGTCGCTGAAGAAGTCTGGAGAGAAAGCAAGCAGATGTCACCATGTGCCTTTCCTGCTGAAAAAGAAACCCCAAACATCACTGGCCTTCTTGGGCCAAGATATCTTTACCTGGATGCCTTGGTTTGGACATTTTTATAGTGTTACCTCATTAAAATTTTATTTTTGGCGTGGGCAGGCACTGGGAATTGAACCCGGGTCTTTTGCATGGCAGGCGAGAACTCTGTCTGCTGAGCCACCATGGCCTGTCCTTTATAGCCTTACCTTAATTTTGACATTTTCATGCCCTTAGAACTGTAAACTTGCAACATAATAAATTCCCCTTTTAACAAGCCGTTCTAGTTCTGGTATATAGCATTCTGAAAGCTTGCAAACTAACACACAGGGACTGTAGAAGGCTGTGCTGGTTTGAAAGGATGTATGCCCCCTAGAAAAGCCATGTTTTAATCTAAATCCCATTTCACAAATGCAGAATAATCCCTATTCAATACTGTTATGTTGGAAACTGTAATCAGATCATCTCCCTGGAGATGTGATTTAATCAAGAGTGGTTGTTAAACTGGATTCGGTGACGACATGTCTCCACCCATTTGGGTGGGTCTTGATAAGTTTCTGGAGTCCTGTAAAAGAGGAAACATTTTGGAGAATGAAGCGATTCAGAGAGAACAGAGCAGAACGACACAGGCACGAGAAGGCAGAGTCCACCAGCCAGCGACCTTTGGAGATGAAGAAAGAAAATGCCTCCCGGGGAGCTTCATGAAACAGGAAGCCAGGAGAGAAAGCTAGCAGATGATGCCATGTTTGCCATGTGCCCTTCCAGATGAGAGAGAAACCCTGACTGTACTCGCCATGTGCCTTCTCACTTGAGAGAGGAAACCCTGAACTTCTTTGGCCTTCTTGAACCAAGGTATCTTTTTCTGAATGCCTTCGATTGGACATTTCTATAGACTTACTTTAATTCGGCCTTAGACTGTAAACTAGCAACTTATTAAATTCCGCTTTTTAAAAGCCATTCTGTTTCTGGTATATTGCATTCCGGCAGCTAGCAAGCTAGAACAAAAGCCAAAGTGAGTGTTCTGAAAGAACCAATAAATAAAAGAGAAGCAAAGGATTCCAGTCTCTACTTGAAACCATGGTCTCTTTTTCAGACTTTTTCCACAGTCATGGGACTGCAGAAACCATGCCAGACCTTTTACAGCTAGGAATGAGGTTAGGTGGCTGAGAAGAAGAGCTATCCAGTTCATATTCTAGGCAGGGCAAGTCTTTGTTGTGGTCATAAACTACTTAATCTCACTAAAGAGTAAATGACTGATAATATATTATGGCCTGAGAAGATCTTCCTATTGTAAAAATTTCCCACCCATCTGCTCATAAATACTTGGAACTCTTTCACAGTGATAGGGGCTCTCACTGCACAAAGAAAGGGTAAAGTGCAAACTCTCCTGGATAGGGCAAACCATGAGAGGACCCTTAATCTCACTAGAGTATAAATTACTGAAAAATAATGTTTCTTTAAAACAAAATTTGAATATGAGTAGAAAACAAGATGCCAAAACTCTAAAGATGAATTTCTCTAACGTCACAATTTTGCCACGAGCTAGCAGCAGCAGAATTTGAGCCTACACAGGAACATTTCAGCTCTGTACTTCATCAAGTTGAATACAAATAAGACCCACGTCCAGGTTGCTGAGTGGGAACCGGAATGCCAATCATAACTGTCAATCATAACCAGAAGATGAGAGGTTCTGGTTTCAAACCCTGAATTGTAGCGATTTTTGGTCATTCCCGGGCATGTAGGTAGATTTGGGCCTGGTTTTCTGCTTCTCAAAGTCTTCCTTTAATAAGGAGCTGGAAGTCTGGGAGCCTTTTTACATAGACTCAGGAAACTGAATCCATTATGCTAAAGTTACTAAAGTTTGCAGTAAATAGATGAGTTAACACGAGTCCTGCTATTGGATTTCCTCAGCTGTGCACATTTCTCCAGGCCTGATGTGTATAAACCATCTTATAAATGATAAAACCTTTATAAATTCTAATCTATGATCACAGAACAGGGAGAACTAGATGATTCAGCACTAATTTTTTTGTGTGTGGTATGATTAGATGATTAGATTTTTAAAAAACATTATAAAGGATTATATTTGTACTTATTGTTGTTGGAAACTCCACAAGTTCTTTTATTTGTTCTAATCCTCATTTCCTGTTGTTCATCAGATACCATCATTGACTTTTTTTTTTATCATCACATAGCTGCATATTCATCATCATGATCATTTCTTAGAACATCTGCATCGGTTCAGAAAAAGAAATTAAAAGACAACAGAAAAAATTCATACATACCATACCCCTTTCCCTTCCCTTTCATTGATCACTAGCATTTCAATCTAAATTTATTTTAACATTTGTTCCCCCTATTATTTATTTTTGTTCCATATGTTCCACTTGTCTGTTGATAAGGAAGATAAAAGGAGCATCAGACACAAGGTTTTCACAATCACACAGTCACATTGTGAAAGCTGTATCATTATACAATCATCCTCAAGAAACATGGCTACTGGAACACAGCTCTACATTTTCAAGCAGTTCCCTCCAGCCTCTCCATTACATCTTGAATAACAAGATGATATCTACTTAATGCATAAGAATAACCTCCAGGATAACCTCTCGACTCTATTTAGAATCTCCCAGCCATTGACACTTTATTTTGTCTCATTTCACTCTTCCCCCTTTTGGTTGAGAAGGTTTTCTCAATCCTTTGATGCTGAGTTCCAGCTCATTCTAGGATTTCTGTTCCATGTTGCCAGGAAGGTCCACACCCCTGGGAGTTATGTCCCACGTCGTCAGGGGAGGGCAATGAATTTACTTGTTGTGTTGCCTGGAAAGAGAGGCCACATCTGAGCAACAAAAGAGGTATTCTTGGGGGTGAGTCTTAGGCCTAATTTAAGTAGGCTTGACCTACCCTTTGTGGGGTTAAGTTTCATATGAACAAACCCCAAGACTGGGGGTTCAGCTTATTGCTTTGGTTATCCACACTGCTTGTGAGAATAATAAGAATTCAACTTGGGAAAGCTGAATTTTCCCCCTTTCTCACCATTCCCCAAAGGGGACTTTGGAAATACATTTTTATTCATTGTTCAAATCACTCTGGGATTTATTGGGGCATCACTCTGGACAAACCAACAAAATCTCATGCCCTACTCAAGGTTCCATGTACTTATGGTGTTCAATTAAGCTGTCCACGTAAGTTATATTAGGAGATGCACTAGTCAAAATATAAATTTTGTAAGATGGTGATTTCTTTATTACTTAACATGATGGATGGAATAATTCTATAGATCTCTGAATATAAGGACATGCTAACACTTTCTGATCCTTCTGTGCCCTCCAACATCCTTTGCCCCTTGTGTCTAGACCTTGGGAGCAATTATATCATAGGAAGTTTGACTCTGCAGAATAGCTATACTTATTTAGAATTACAGCTTAACATTGTTCAAGATGGAGAAAGAATAAATAAGAAACTCCTGTAGCTTCAAACATTTAAATAAATTAGCTCCATTTAGTAAAAAACTTTCAGGTTGGTTCAAGAAGGCCGACGAAGTTCAGGGTTTCTCTCTCAAGTGAGAAGGCACATGGTGAACACAGTCAGTTTCTCTTTCGGTTGGAAGGGCACATGGTGAACACAGCATCATCTGCTAGCTTTCTCTTCTGGCTTCCTGTTTCATGAAGCTCCCCAGGAGGTACTTTCCTTCTTCATCTCCAAAGCGCTAGCTGATGGACTCTGCTTCGTGGTGCTGCAGCATTCTCTGCTCTCTCTGAATCTCCATTCTCCACAATGTTTCCTTCTTTATAGGACTCCAGAAACTTCTCAAGACCCACCCACATGAGTGGAGACATTTTGTCACCTAATCCAGTTTAACAACCACTCCTGATTAAATCACATCTCCAGGGAGATGATCTACTTATAGTCTCAAACATACAGTTCTAAATAGGAATTAGAAGAAATGGCTGCTTTTACAAAATGGGATTAGGATCAAAACATGGCTTTTCTAGGGTTCATACATCCTTTAAAACCAGCACAATTAGCATTAATCAATAAGTTTCCTAATGCAGTTATCTTATGACCAGAGACCAAAAATTTGCTTCCTCTGCTCATCTCCAACCAGGCCCACTTTGCGGTGGTAACCAACTGATTGGTTATCAAAAGCAGATGTTTACAAGGAGATACCTTTCACAGCCACTAGAATGACAACTATTAAAAAAAAAAAAGAAAACTGCAAGTGTGTTGGAGAGGATGTGGAGAAATAGGAACACTTATTCACTGCCGGTGGGAATGTAGAATGGTGCAGCCACTGTGGAATACATTTTGGCATTTCCTCAGGAAGTGAAGTATAGAACTACCATATGACTGATAATCCTGCTACTTGTTATATACTCAGAAGAACTGAGAGGAGGGATGTGAGCAGACACTTGCACAGTGATGTTCACTGCGGCTTTATTTACATTGCCAAAAGATGGAACAATTGAAGTATTCATCAATCAATGAATGGATAAACAAAGTGTGGTATATACATATGATGGAATATTATTCAGCTATAAGAAGGAATAAAGCCATGATGCACACGACAACATGGATGAGTTTTGAGGACATTACGTTGAGTGAAATAAGACAGATACAAAGGGACAAATATTGTATGCTGTCACTAATATGAATTAATTATAATGAGAAAACTCATGCAGTTAAAATCTAGAGTACAGGTTACCAGAAGATAGTGGGAGGGTAAGAAATTCTGCTTAATTTGTGCAGAATTTTTAATAAGGTTGACCGTAGATGTTTGCAAATGGATATAAGTGATGGTAGCCCATTATTGTGTGTGTAAATGATCATCCTGAGTCCTGTGTGTGATTGTGGTTGAAAGGGGAAGTTGAGGGTTGTGTATGTCACTAGAAGGAAACCAGAGGATAAAACATGGGACTGTATAATATAGCAAACCATGTTGAGGATGAGGGCTGTGGTTAATAGTATAAATATAAAAATGTTCTTCCATGAACTAGAACAAATGTACATCACTATTACAAGGTGTTAATAATAGGGTGGAATACAGGAAAACATACAACTAATGCAAAGTATGGACTATAGCTAACAGTAATATTGTAATATTCTTTAATCAATTGCAACAAAGGTACCATGCCAATGCTAAGTGTTAATAAAAGGGGGGTAAAAAGGGTATGGGATTTTTCTTTTTTGGAACAATGAAAATATTCTCAAATTGACTGTGGTGATGAATGAACAACTCTGTGATTATAATAAGAGCCATTCATTGTACACGTTGGATGAATTGTATGGTGTATGAATAAAATTGCTTTTTTTTTTTTTAAAGCAGATGCTTGTGCTTAGAGAGATTGCTATTAGCATTCAAGGAAAATGCGGCAACCCACATACTTTGATCTGAGAAAGCAAATCCATCCAAGCTAATTTTTTTCTGCTTGTATGTAATGATCACTAGTCATGACGTTTAAAAGGAATTTATAGACCCTCTTTATTTTCCATTTTCATTAATATAAAGGAAAGTTTTAAAGTCCAATTTTAATTGTTTTTCTTACCAATTTATTTATTTTTCTAAAAAATGTACACAAATGTGTAAAGTAGAAAATAAAAGTTGCCTCCTCTGTCCACCTCCGACCAGGCCCACTTCGCAGGGATAACTTGAGCACATTGTTTTGTTTTCCCTTTTTTTCTCTTGGACACTTTTCCAAATCAATATACAGAAGTCTACCTCATTGTTTTCAATGGCTTCCTTTTTCAATGGGTGCATTAGGCTCTTTTATCATTGGGTTGAGGAAGAAAATTCTTGGTTAAAAAATGCATTTTCACCAATTTCCATGGTAATTTAATGAGCTTAATGCAGGACCTGCCATTCCCAACAATGTAGTATGGATTACAGGCTTTACCCCCACTGAGTCTTAGGCACAGGTTTTAGACTGTCTGACATCTTCACTATCTTAGTTTCAAGCAGGGTAAACTGTATGCTTTGGTTTAAAATGGGCGAAATTCTGTTTTATTCAATAATTTTGCTAGAAACAAGCAAGAACGGTGCAGGAAACATTTTTATTTTTATCTGGAATGTTAAATAGTTATTTACACCTGGGAAAAAAAACGCAATACTTATAAGATTCTGTCACAGTTAAGTATTCAGATACAACCAGAGAGTAGAATGATTAGGAAAATATTCTCAGGGTCATTTCCTCAGAAGTTTCATGTTCTGAACTCATTCGGCACCCTCTGGAGTAGCAAAGGTTCTGAGGACAACGGACAGCTCCCTGGGTCACCGAGTCCCCCCCAGAGAAAAACCAATACAGCATGGATAGGAAATGGACTCCCTCACACTTTGAATCATATACCGCTCAGAAAAGCACTCCAAATATTTTAATTTCTTTGGGGATGCTGTGGATGTATACAGGGAGGGTAGGATTAATTGGTTTTCATAGTTTTGCCTTCAAATGTACATAAAACACTTTTCCTAGTTTTGCTTTAAATGTGTCTGGTTTAATGAAGAGAAACTGGGTGGTTTGCAGAGTTTGTTCTGGGAGAAAAGTCTCTAGAAACTAAAGCTATAACAAAATGCTCACAAACACGAAAAGAGGTTAAACTTTACTGCTGGTTACACGTGCAACATAAAGCTAGAAAAATGTGAGTTTCAGAGTTTTGCAACGTCTCATACCAACTCCCCCAAATCTCCATTTCTTTAAGAGAAATAAAGTATAAAAAGTCACACTTAGAGGCCTACCACTAGGGGTTCTGTTTCAGTTTGCCAAAGCTGCCAGAATGCAAAACACCAGAGATGGATTGGCTTTTAATAAAAGGGGATTTATTTAGTTAAAAACTTATAATTCTTCAGAGGAAAGGCAGCAAACTTTCAACTGAGGTTCTTTCTTACGTGGGAAGGCACAGGGTGATCTCTGGTGGCCTTCTCTCCAGGCCTCTGGGTTCCAACATCTTTCCCTGGGGTGATTTCTTTCTGCATCTCCTAAGGCCCAGGCTGATCTGTGAGTGCTGAGATTAGGTATGCTGAGCTGCTTGGGCTGTGCTGCATTGAGCTCTCTCATTTAAGCATCCAGTCGATTAAATCAAACATCACTCATTGCAGCCGGCATGCCTCGTAGCTGACTGCAGATATAATCAAAGACAGATGAGCTGGGCGGGCCACGGTGGCTCAGCAGGTAAGAGTGCTTGCCTGCTATGCCTGAGGACCCCGGTTCGATTCCTGGTGCCTGCCCATGTTAAAAAAAAAAAAAAAAAAAAAGGAAAGACAGATGAGCTTAACATGCCTTTGGCTCATGTCCAAACATGCACCTTCACCTGGCCAAGTTGACACCTGAACCAACCACCACAGGCATCTGACATAGATGTAACAATTATTGCATACATAAATAGCAAACCTAGCAACCAAAGTAAAAAATCTAGTTTTCTGGCCCATTTGTCCGTGGAGCTGGCCTGGGAGGCCCCACACTTGGGCAGGCTGAGTAGGTGGCAGGGGCAAGTTGGGGAAGCACCAACATATTGATTAGGATATAAAACTCCCGCATGGAAGGGGCCACCTACACTGATGAGCTGGAGAAGATACTGACAGGGAGGGTACCTGGTTGTTGCTAGCTGGATCCAGGAAGCAGGGGTAAGTGGAGTGGGATCTCTCCTCTCCTCTTTGCCAGAGTGCAGGTGAGGGAAGAGGGGAGGCAGCCTTGGGGGAAAGATGGGATTAGGAGACAGTGGAAAGAACATCATATTTGGCACAGTCACTGGAGGCCCCTTCCTTTTTGTGTCAGGCAGAATTGCTTTTTTGGGTTCCTGGCCCAGGCAGCTAAATCAGGACAGTCAGTGATTAAGTGCCCAGATTGGGAACACAGATTTGTGTTCTAATACAGGCTCTTCTGCTAACTTACAGTGTGACTTCTCTGAAATGAGGTTGTGTTGGTTTGAAAGGATGTATGCCCCTAAAAAAGCCATGTTTTAATCAAAATCCCATTTCATAAAGGTAGAATAATCCCTATTCAATACTGTACGTTTGAAACTGTAATCAGATCATCTTCCTGGATGATGTGATTTAGTCAAGAGTGGTTGTTAAACTGGATTAGGTGAAGACATGTCTCCACCCATTTGGGTGGGTCTTGATTAGTTTACTGGAGTCCTATAAAAGAGGAAACATTTTGGAAAATGGGAGATTCGGAGAGAGCAGAGCAGAACGACATAGCCACAAGAAGCAGAGTCCACCAGTCAGTGACCTTTGGAGATGAAGAAGGAAAATGCCTCCCGGGGAGCTTCATGAAACCGGAAGCCAGGAGAGAAAGTTAGCAGATGACACTGTTTGCCATGTGCCCTTCCAGCTAAGAGAGAAGCCCTGACTGTGTTCACCACGTGCCTTCTCACTTGAGAGAGAAACCCTGAACTTCAATTGGCCTTCTTGAACCACGGTGTCTTTCCCTGGATGGATGCCTCAGATTGGACATTTCTATAGACTTGTTTTAATTGGGACGTTTTCTCGGCCTTAGAACTGTAAACTAGCAACTCATTAAATCCCCCCTTTTAAGAGCCATTCTGTTTCTGGTATATTGTATTCTGGCAGCAAGCAAACTAGAACAAAGGTTGATAATAATAACTGATATTTTATTGAGTGTTTACATTTGCCAGTCATGAAGGGGAAGTTCATTTTATAGCTGTGAAAACTGAGGTTCAGAAAGGTTAAGTCACTTATCCAAGGTCACCCAGCTAGGAAAGAGCAGAGGCAGGATTTGAATCCAGGTCTACTTTAGAGCTTTCACATTTAACTCAAAGGGTTGCAAGAAGAATGAAATGCGCTGATAAATATAAAACTTTTAGGAAGTGATTACTAAATGTCAGGGTTTTTTTCTTTATTGAGTATTATGTAGCTGAGTTCCTGGGAACACCAAACAATGTTTGTATTACTCAAGAAAGGAACAGGAGATGTTTTGACCATGAGCAACTCCTTCCTTCTGGCCCCATTAGCAGGTGAGGTAGAAACCTGTACTGCAAAGTGCCCAGGATCTCCTTTAGAAAATGTAGTTTTCATGTCCTTGCATCATTCACACATTCATCAAGTATTTACTGAGCACCTACCATGTACGAGGCTCTGTTCTAGGCACCAAGGAAATAGCTGGGAAAAGGGACAAGGTCCATGCCCTCACCAGAGTTCACACTCTATTGAAAGAGACAGACCTTAAAACAAGTCAATACACGAATGTCTTAAGAAATGGAAATACCAGCCTCAGCTCCAGCACATTGGCCTAGGTTCCTCTGAGCTTGCGCCCTGAATTTCACACTTCATATTTTCATATCCATCCTCCTCTTCTGCAAGAATGGTGGTTTTATCTTCTTTATTTTTTTATTAAATCAACTTGGGCTGTTGCAAATAAACCATCAGGAAGTGTAACCATTTTCCAGGAAAAATGCCAGCTGGAGGAGGGACCACTCAGCAGAGGACATTTTATTGTTGATGCCCCATGTTGACTCACAGCTTACAAGGGCTCCTGGTGGCCACCAAACCCCATTAAATGCCTTTTCCTATGGGGCAGTTGTTCTCAGCTTTGTCAGCACAGTGGAATCATGTGGGGACAGTTTGGTGACAGGATTCAAAAGACTCGTTCTTGGGTTTCAAGGCAGGAACCCAGGGTGAGATAGAAAAATCAGAAAAGAAACAGGGCCCACTTCTTTTCAGGCTAGACATTGTACCTCTATCTCACTTCGTTTCAATTCCACTCTCCAGCAGATCCATGTCCCTTTTACTCAAAAACAATCTGTACTCTATAACTCTACCCTGGGTGAATCTTTGGGTTTCCACGGTCCTCACTCCAGCCCAAACTCATCATTCAACCCCCCACCATCTGACCAAGCTCGCTGCACTTTCTGGAAATGGAAGATTCTGATTGGTCCAATGGCATCACATTGTCACTGCTGGGCCAATCAGCTATGGCTGGGGATAGGCCTTGTGGTATAAACATGGCTTGGGGGCTCTAATCTGGGACAGATAGCTTAAGAGGGGGGTGAGAGCAAAGAAGCCATGAAGAATACCTAAGTAAAAAGCTCAGGCAATAGCTCTGTTTAGGAGCAAATGAAGGGTGCCAATCTTAGAAGTAGAGTTTGGAACTGTTTTCCAGTTTCCATCTGAGTATGAGCTGTGGATCAAAATTCCAAAACCAGGTTCCAGTCTTAGTCTTTTGCCCATTCAATGTCTCTTTCCTCTTCTTTGACATCACATCCAGATTTTCCTTTGGGGGACAGTCCCTTCCTCCTATTCTCAGGTTAAGGAATTCCAAAGGGCCTTATGTCACTCTTCACCCTTGGAGAAAATTTGCTTCTCTAGCAGACAGCAATTTCTTCAAGTGGATGGGGAAAGTTTTGGCATGACCCAGATGGATTCAAATCATGCCTCTGTCATTTACTCTCTGTTGGTGATTTCCTTACCTGTAAAGATCTTAGGGCTTAGTTCCCTCACCTATTAAGTGGGCATCATAATAGTACCAACCTCAGAGAGCTGTTGTGACCCTTAAATTAATTCATTTGTTATTACTCCAAAAGACTTCTTAATAACATAGTATTGGATTATAACCCAAAGTATGAAACATAAATGAGTCCACACAGATATCATAAGTGAATGAATAAACCTTTAATGGGGGAGAAGAGACAAATCTTCCTTAAAGAAGAATTTCAAATAAGATACTCACCCCTCTTAAGTAGATATCACCTTGTTGTTCAAGATGTAGTGGAGAGGCTGGAGGGAACTGCCAGAAAATGTAGTGCTGTGTTCCAGTAGCCATGTTTCTTGATGATGATTGAACAATGATATAGCTTTCACAGTGAGACTCTGTGAATGTGAAAACCTTATGTCTGATGCTCCTTTTAGCTACTATATCAACAGAAGAGTAGAACATATGGAATAAAAATAAATAATAGGGGGAACAAATGTTAAAATAAATTCAGTTTGAAATAGTGGTAAATGAAAGCGAGGGGTAAGGGGTATGGTACGTACAGTTTTTTTTCTCTATTATCATTTTATTTCTTTTTCTGTTGTCTTTTTATTTCTTTTTCTAAATTGATGCAAATGTACTAAGAAATGATGAATATGCAACTATGTGATGATATTAAGAATTGCTGATAGTATATGTAGAATGGAATGATATCTAAATGTTTTGTTCGTTAAATTTTTTTTATTAATTAAAAAAAAGTTAAAAAAAAAAAAAAAGATACTCACCCCTCCAGGAGGTGGAGATGAATGTCCTCCCTCCTAAGGGTGGGCTGGACTTAGTGACACACTTCCAAAGAGCAGACTTTAGGAAGGAAAAAACCTTAACTTTATAGTGGAGAAGCTGGCACACCTTCCCCAGGGGATGAGGGTTAAGGTCACCAGTGATGCTGTGTGGGCCTCACGCGCTCCCTGCCTGACAGAATGAGCTGAAAGGGCACAGAGGCACTTCATCACTCTGGGGTTCTTTCCCCAAACCTGTAACTCCAGCCTGTTCATGAGAAAGATACCAGACAAACCCAACAGATACATATTCTACAAAATATCTGGTCAAAAATGTCAAGGACAGGGAAAACAAGGAATGAATGAGAAATTGTTACAGACCAGAGTAGACTGAGTAGGCATGACAATTAAGTGCAATGAGGTGGCCTAGACTGGATCTTGGAACAGAAGGAATGCATTAATGGGAAAACGGGTGAAGTCCAAATCAAGTCTAGAGTTTAGTTGATAGAAAAGGTACCAATGTTGATCTCTTAGTCTGTTTTAACAAATGTATTATGGTGATGTGAGACGATGAGAATAGGGGAATTGGATGAAGGATATAGAGGGACTCTACTATCTTTGCAATTTTATGCAAATCTAAAACATAAAAGTTATTAAAAAGAAAAGAAAAGAGAAAAATAAATCATCCTTGGCCATCTATTATGTGCCAGAGAGGGTATTAGAACTGAACACCCAGTAATGAATGAGACAGAAGTGGTCCCTCCCTCTAAAATCAACAGTCTGGGCAGGTAGGGAGGGGTTGGCAGGCACTAAGCAAAGATTTGAGCAATTGGATGAAGAATGGCAGCTAAATTATGGGCTTGAAAGGTGGGTGGTGTTGGGAGAATATTAAACAAAGGAATTTGGTTTGCAGAGGAAAGTGTTTTGGTTTCCTAGAGCTGCTAGAATGCAATATACCAGAAATAGGTTGGCTTTACAATGGGGATTTATTAATTTACAAATTTACCATTCTAAGGCCTTGAAAATGTCCAAATTGAGTCATCAACAAGACGATACCTTCTCTGAAGAAAGGCCGCCAACATCTGGGACACCTCTGTCACACGGGAAAGCACATGGCCGATGTCTGCTGGTCCTTCTCTCCTGGGTTTCACTGCTTTCAGTTCTGGCTTCAGTGGCTTCCTCTCTCAGCTCCACTGGGGGCTTTTTTCTAAGCTCTCTTGGTTTCATCTTTTTTATCCAGTAAAAGGATTAAGACCCACCTTAAATGGGCTGGCTCACATCTCAATTGAAATAACCTAACAAAAAGGTCCCACTTATAATGGTCTGCACCTATAGGAATGGATTAAAAGAACATGGCCATTTCTGGGGGTACATAACAGCTTCAACCTAGCACAGAAGCTATAAGAGAGAACTTGTGAATGGGCTGGAAAGGAGGATAGGTGCCAGGTGAGTGAGCAGGGAGGACAAAGGTCCTGGCCTAGGAAAGAACAAGTCTCAAAGGGAGAAATATAAAAGGCTGGTGAATGATGAGGGCAAAAGAGAGATCAGAGAAGGAACTGGCCAGGACCCTGCACACCCAGCAAGGAGTCTGGATTTTATTCCACAGTCCTGGGAGCTATGGCAGGGTTCTAAGTGTGTGTGTGACATGATCAGATGGAGGCTGTGTAGGCTGAGATCAGGACACAGGTCGAGAAGCCATGTAAATGTAAGTGCAGACATGAGTGCATGAGTGGTTCAGTGGTAGAACACCCACCTTCCATGCAGGAGACCTGGGTTCAATTCCTGGACCATGCACCTAAAAAAAAAAAGTAAAAAAATTTTTTTTTAAATGTAAGTGCAGACACCCCCACCAGCATCTGCTGACATGGCTGTCCTCTTCCTGGTTGTGCTGTGCCCCAGTCTTGCACAGAGAATTCACAGTCTCTCACAAAGCTTGAGCTAACGATTCTCTCCTCAAATGCTCCCAACAGACAGCATGCTCCAGGCCTCCTGTTGACACCACCTGTGTGCCTGCCCATCCACTGTCTCTCACTACTGGCCCAGGGACTGTGGACCAGATCCACTCTAGGCAGCCCAGAGAACTTCTCTGCTTCTAGTGGGTGCACTACACCTTTTCCAGTGATGTTTGAAGCCCTCCATGGGGAGCAAGCCTCTTCCAAGGGTTTCCTTTCTTGATTATTACTCTGCCTGAACCCTAGGATACCCCTTAGAGTCCTCCACACATTTTACAGTTACTTTCTATCATAGAGGAGTAATCATATTAAACTTCCCATATTTAAAACTGTATGGTTTCTGTCTCCTCAATGGATCCACATTGATACCTGAACAATGTTTTCTCTTTCTCTATTTTGTCATTTTTTTTGTAAATGATTTATATTCTTGTGAATTTTCTTAATAGATCCCATTCAAAAATTGCCTCCTCTAAGAAATGAAGTTCTGATACATGCTACAGCATGGATGAGTCTTGAATATTATGCTGAGTGAAATAAGCCAGACACAAAAGGATAAATACTGTATGGTTCACTTACATAAGCAAATTCATAGAGACAGAAAATATATTAGAGGTTACCATAGGCTGGGGGTGGGTGGGGATGGGGTGTTACTTCTTAGTGGATATAGTGTTTCTTTTGGGGGTTATGAAAAAGTTTTGGTAACGAATGGCAGTGATGGTAGCACAAGATTGTGAATGCGATTAACACTACAGAATTGTACACTTAAAAATGGCAAAACTGGAGACTTCCAGAGAAGATGGCGGCTTAGTAAGACGCGCGGGTCTTAGTTCCTCCTCCAGAAAAGCAACTAAAGACAGAAACAATAAGAAATGCTCCTGGAGCCACGACAGAGACCAAAAAGACAGCGTACCCCATTCTGGAACGGCTGAACGGGCAGGGAGAATCCGCTGCGGTGAGATACCCAAGGGGCGTGCGTTTTCCCGGCGGGGCGGCTGGCGACTGGGGTCCCCTCCATGCATGTGGCTCCCCAGTCTGACTGGGAACGTTGGATAGTGGGGCCCTCCCATCACGCTTGGCGTCTCGGGCCAGCTGGGCAATTTGGACCGGCACTACCCCAAGCCCCGGCGGCCGGCGAACCCCCCTCCACACTCAGTTTTCCGGGCCGACTGCGAGATTCGGATTGGCAAGTTAAAGGAGCCACAGCATCTTTTACTGGTGGGCCCCGCAGACAGATGAGCGCCACGAGCGCCACCTACTGGGCAGGAAAAGAAAAACAGAGCCCAGAGATTTCACAGAAAAACCTTTCAACCAGCCAGGTCCCACACCCAGGGAAATCTGATCAAATGCCCAGACACCAGCAGAAAATAATGGATGACGCTCGGAAAATTGAAGATATGGCCCAGTCAAAGGAACAAACCAATAGTTCAAATGAGATACGGGAGCTGAGACAACTAATGCTGAATATATGAACAGAAATGGAAAAACTCTTCAAAAACCAAATCAATAAATTGAGGGAGAACATGAAGAAGACATGGGCTGAACAAAAAGAAGAAATAGAAAATCTGAAAAAACAAATCACAGAACTTATGGGAGTCAAGGACAAAGAAGAAAAAATGGAAAAAACAATGGATACCTACAATGGTAGATCTAAAGAGACAGAAGCTACAATTAGTGAACTGGAGGATGGAACATCTGAATTCCAAAAAGAAACAGAAACTATAGGGAAAAGAATGGAAAAACGTGAGCAGGTGATCAGGGAACTGAATGACAATATGAAGCGCACAAATATACGTGTTGTGGGTGTCCCAGAAGGAGAAGAGAAGGGAAAAGGAGGAGAAAAACTAATGGAAGAAATTATCACTGAAAATTTCCCAACTCTTATGAAAGACCTAAAATTACAGATCCAAGAAGTGCAGCGCACCCCAAACAGAATAGACCCAAATAGGTGTTCTCCAAGACATTTACTAGTTAGAATGTCAGGGGTCAAAGAGAAAGAGAGGATCTTGAAAGCAGCAAGAGAAAAACAATCTGTCACATACAAGGGAAACCCAATAAGACTATGTGTAGATTTCTCAGCAGAAACCATGGAAGCTAGAAGACAGTGGGATGATATATTTAAATTACTAAAAGAGAAAAACTGCCAACCAAGACTTCTATATCCAGCAAAATTGTCCTTCAAAAATGAGGGAGAAATTAAAACATTTATAGACAAAAAGTCACTGAGAGAATTTGTGACCAAGAGACCAGCTCTGCAAGAAATACTAAAGGGAGCACTAGAGTCAGATATGAAAAGACAGAAGAGAGCGGTATGGAGTAAAGTGTAGAAAGAAGGAAAATCAGATATGATATATATAATACAAAAGCCAAAATGGTAGAGGAAAATATTATCCAAACAGTAATAACACTAAAAGTTAATAGACTGAATTTCCCAATCAAAAGACATAGAATGGCAGAATGGATTACGACCCAGCAATACCACTGCTAGGTATCTACTCAAAGGACTTAAGGGCAAAGACACAGACAGACATTTGCACACCAGTGTTTATAGCAGCATTATCTACAATTGCAAAGAGATGGAAACAGCCAAAATGTCCATCAACAGACGAGTGGCTAAACAAACTGTGGCGTATACCTACGATGGAATATTATGCAGCTTTAAGACAGACTAAACTTATGAAGCATGTAATAACATGGATGGACCTAGAGAACATTATGCTGAGTGAGTCTAGCCAAAAACTAAAGGACAAATACTGTATGGTCCCACTGATGTGAACCGACATTCGAGAATCAGCTTGGAATATATCATTGGTAACAGAGACCAGCAGGAGTTAGAAACAGGGTAAGATAATGGGTAATTGGAGCTGAAGGGATACAGACTGTGCAACAGGACTAGATACAAAAACTCAAAAATGGACAGCACAATAATACCTAAGTGTAATGTAACTATGTTGGAACACTGAATGAAGCTGCACCTGAAATATGGTTTTTTGTTTGTTTGTTTGTATCTTTTGTTTTTGTTTTCTTTTTCCTTTTTATATATATATATTTTTATTAGTATTATTATTTTAATTCTCTTCTCTATATTAACATTCTATATCTTTTTCTGCTGTTTTGCTAGTTCTTTTCCTAAATCGATGCAAATGTACTAAGAAATGATGATCGTACATCTATGTGATGATACTAAGAATTACTGAGTGCATGTGTAGAATGGAATGATTTCTAAATGTTGTGTTAATTGCTTTTCTTTTTTTGATTAATAAAAAAAATTTTTTTTAAAATGGCAAAACTGGAAAAGTTTATATCATATATACATGATACCATTAAAAAAAAGAAAGAAAGAAAAATCTTCTAGAAGTCTTTCCTGATTTCTGCAGCTCGGTTATTTTATTGACTGTGGGACTTTTTTTTTTTTTTGGTATGCTGTATGGTAGGGTCACATTTCATTATTTTTCATGTGAGTATCCAGTTATTACAGCACCAACTGTTGAATTTTTTGTTTGTTTGTTTGTTTTGCTTGTTTGTTTTTGGGGGAAGTGTAAATGGACTGGGAATCGAATGTGTTGACTTTTAAAAATTTTTATTGGTTAATCTTAACATACAAACTTTCCATATATGGTTTACAATCAATAGCTCATGATATCATTACATAGTTGTGCATTCATCCCCATGATCATTTTTCAGAACCTCTGCATCACTCCAGAAAAATAAATAAAAAGAAAAAACTCATACATACCATACCCCTTTCCCCTCTCTCTCTTTGACCACTTGTATTTATTTCCATGTACCCAATTTATTTTAACCTTTGTCCCATTATTTGTTCATTCGCCATCCATATTTTTTACTCATCTGTCCATACCCTAGATAAAATGAGCATCAGACACAAGTTTTCCCAATCACACATTCACACTATGAAAGTCTTCAAGGCAAGCCACAGTGGCTCAGTGGCAGAATTCTCGCCTGCCATGCTGGAGACCCAGGTTTGATTCCCGGTGCCTGCCCATGCAGGAGGGAAAAAAAAAGTCTTCAAGAATCAAAGGCTACTGGAACACAGCTCAATAGCTTCAGGTACTCCCTTCATTCCACTACACCATAAACTAAAAAGGAATACCTATATAATGCATAAGAATAACCTCTGGGATAACCTCTCAACTCAGTTTGTAACCTCTCAGCCACTGAAACTTTATTTTGTCTCATTTCTCTCTTCCCCCTTTTGGTCAAGAAGTCTCTCAATCCCTTGATGCTGGGTCCTGACTTAAGCCTGGGATTTCTGTCCCATGTTGCCAGGGAGATTTGCACCCTGGCAGTTATGTCCCGCGTGGTGGTGGTGGTGGGGGCAGTGAGTTCACCTGCAGTGCCAGCTTAGAAAGAGAGCCACATCTGAGTAACAAGAGGTTCTCTGGGGGTGACTCTTAGGCTCAATTTTAAGTAGGTCACAAATGGAATAAGATGGAACCTTCTCTACTCCGTGGCTCCTACATGAGGCAGCAGCGTTGGTGTCAGGTCTGTGCGTGCATCTGCCCTTTTCCCAGGATACTGGATGGGAGAGCACCTCAGAACAGAAGGGCAGTGCCACGCAGGTCCTGCTATCAGAGTGGCAACTGAGGTGGTGGTCATGGCAGGCTGGGACAGACAGACCTACTGCATGAGCCAGCAGTCCCACTCCTGGGCCATCATCGAAGAAGAATGAAAAACTATTACGTAAATATTTTCAGTTGCTTTATTCATATCTCCTAGATAGAGGACGATTGGGGCTGTACAGTTTTTCTTGAGAGAGTTTGGAATTTTTTAAACTTGTCTTTTTGGGTATAAGACTATGTATACTAACTTTTTCACAGTCTAATTAGAGTCGATGTTTTATCAAGTCAAGTAAAATGTAGATGCCTTACAGTCATACTGATTCTTTTATTGTCCACTCTTTATGTAATAAATATTTGTATTTGTGTAGTTGTCGTGTGTATAAGTGGCTGTTTTGCATTAGCCGTGGTATTTCTTTAAGCTTCAGTTTCCTTATCTGTTGGATGGAATCATAATGACCTCTACTTCAGAGGATTAGATTTACTGAGGATTACAAAAGTGAACGTTCATAAAATTCTTAAAATAATGTCCTGGCCCATGAAAAGGTGTTCAATGATAAGCAATTTTGTTATTTTTTCTGTTATCCATATTGGTATTATTATGTTTTTCTAATAAGAGACTATTTAAAGTCAACATATGGTTTGTCCAAGTTAGTATGATGCCCTGATATATCCTAGAGTAATTTGGGCAGTGAATAAAGAAGTATTTGCAAAGTCCCTTTGGGGGAATGCGGAAACAGGAAGAAATATTCAACTTACCCATTTGGAGTATTTCTGATATTCTCGTCAACAGTGGGGACAACCAAATCAATAAGCTGAGCCCTTGATCTTGGGGTTTGCCCCTATGAAACTTATTCCTGCAAAGAAGAAGCTAAGACTAGATAAAATTAGGCCTAAGAGTCATCCCCAGAGAACCTCTTTTGTTGTTCAGATGTTGCCTCCTCTCTCTCTAAGCCAACTCAGCATTAAATTCTCTGCCCTCCTTCCTAAGTGGGACGTGACTCCCAGGGGTGTAAATCTCCTTGGCAATGTGGGACAGAAGTCCCAGGATGAGCCGAGACCCAGCATCAAGAGATTGAGAAAATCTTCTTGACAAAAGGAAGAAGAGAGAAATGAGACAAAATAAAGTGTCAGTGGCTGAGAAACTTCAAACAGAGTTGCAAGGTTACCCTGGAGGTTATTTTTAAACATTATGCAGATATCCCTTTTTAGTTTATGGTGTATCGGAGTGGCTGGAAGGAAGTACTTGAAACTGTTAAGCTGTGTGCCAGTAGTCTTGATTCTTGAAAACCATTGTATAAAGATACAAGTTTTACAATGTGACTGTTTGATTGTGAAAACCTTGTGTCTGATGCTCCTTTTATCCAAGGTATGGTCAGATGAGTAAAAAAATTTGGATTAAAAAACTAAGTAAATAATGGGGGGGGGGAGACAAAGGTTAAAATAAATTTGGTAGATGGAATTACTAGTGGTCAATGTGAGGGTTGGGGAAGTTGTATGGCATGTATGAGTTTTTCTTTCTATTTTTTTTTCTGGAGTGATGCAAATGTTCTAAAAAATTATCATGGTGATGAGTAGGCAACTATGTGATGATATTCTGAGCCACTGACTGTACACCATGTATGGACTATAGGAGTGTGAAGTTTTCTCCATAAAACTTAAAAAATTTAAAAAAGAAAAAGGAAAACAAAAAAGAAAGCATTTGTCAGGTCTATTAGAGTGTGAGCGGTCCCCAACTTGATGATTACATGATTAAGTAGTTCAGCTATGCTGGATATAGCAATGTGTATGGGTGGAACAACTTTATTTCTTGAAAATCTATAGTCATTTTCCTATTGCCATTTGGGCTCTTTTATTGGCCAGGCAGGGCTGCTAAATGATACAATTTTCACTTTTGCCAATTCTTTAATTGTGTAAGTTATTTTTTGACGCTTACCTGGCACTCAGTATTGTTTGGTGTCCACAATTCACTATGAGCTTGGTGGAATGACTAATTTCCATTTAGCCCATCCCATCTAGACCATTTTTACTACTTATATTCATAAGCAAAACTCGCCTACAATAGTGTGTAGAGTACGTCCCACTAGAACATGAATTCCTAAAATATTTTCCTGTTGGGGGGATGCGTGTGCTTTATATTCCTTTGGGGGGTAATTGCCAATTGCAAGAATTAAACATGTTTGTTTTACCAGTATGGCAGAATTGCCACAGCCATCAACAGTAACCCAGTGTCCTCATTGTTTTTCAGGATTTCCACAGATTAAAATACAGTTAGCGGGTACTTCCGGAGAAGATGGCAGCTTAGTAAGACGTGCGGGTTTTAGTTCTTCCTCCAAAACAGCTACTAGGGAAGTAGAAACGGTACAGAAGAGCTCCCGGAGCCACAACAGAGACCAAGAAGACAGCGTACCCCATTCTGGAACGGCTGACTGGCTGGGAGAACCCGCTGCGGTGAGATTACCGAGGGGTGCGCGCTTCCCGGGGCCAGGGCGGCAGGCGGCCGGAGTCCCTCTCTCCCTTCTTCCCGGGCCGGCTGGGAGAATTGGACAGGCGATCCCCTCAAGCTGCAGCAGCTGACACCCCCCAACCATGCGCGGCCCCCCGGACCACTGGGAGAATTGGATCGGAGAACCCCCAAGCCACGGAGACCGGCGACCGGGGTCCTTTCCAAACACATGGCTTTCCGGTCCGGCTGGGAACGGTGGATAGGCACTCCCCCAAGCCGCGGCGGCCAGTGCCCCCCCGCCATGCTTGGCGCCCTGGGCCGGCTGGGAAATTGGGACAGGCGCTCCCCCAAGCCGCGGAGGCCGGCGACCCTCCCCATGCGCGGATTCCCGGGACGGCTGGGAGATTCGGTTTGGCACTCCCCCAAGCCGCTTCGGCTGGCGACTCTCCCCTACAGCGAGAGTATTACAAAGTTAAAGGAGCCACAGCATCTTTTACTGGTGGGACCTGCAGACAACGAGCACCACGAGTGCCACCTACTGGGCAGGATAAGAAAAACAGAGCCCAGAGATTTCACAGAAAAATCTTTCAACCTGCTGGGTCCCACAACCAGGGAAATCTGATTAAATGCCCAGACGCCAGCAGAAGATAACGGATCACGCTCAGAAAATTGAAGATATGGCCCAGTCAAAGGAACAAACCAATAGTTCAAATGAGATACAGGAGCTGAGACAACCAATGCTGAACATACGAACAGAAATGGAAAACCTCTTCAAAAACCAAATCAATAAATTGAGGGAGGACATGAAGAAGACATCAGCTGAACAAAAATAAGAAATAGAAAAACTGAAAAAACAAAGCACAGAACTTATGGGAGTGAAGGACAAAGCAGAAAAGATGGAAAAAACAATGGATACCTACAATGATAGATTTAAAGAGACAGAAGCTAGAATTAGTGAATTGGAGGATGGAACATCTGAATTCCAAAAAGAAACAGAAACTATCCGGAGAAGAATGGAAAAATTTGAACAGGGGATCAGGGAACTCAAGGACAATATGAAGCGCACAAATATACGTGTTGTGGGTGTCCCAGAAGGAGAAGAGAAGGGAAAAGGAGGAGAAAAACTAATGGAAGAAATTATCACTGAAAATTTCCCAACTCTTATGAAAGACCTAAAATTACAGATCCAAGAAGTGCAGCGCACCCCAAAGAGAATAGACCCAAATAGGCATTCTCCAAGACACTTACTAGTTAGAATGTCAGAGGTCAAAAAGAAAGAGAGGATCTTGAAAGCAGCAAGAGAAAAAACAATCCATCACATACAAGGGAAACCCAATAAGACTATGTGTAGATTTCTCAGCAGAAACCATGGAAGCTAGAAGACAGTGGGATGATATATTTAAATTACTAAAAGAGAAAAACTGCCAACCAAGACTCCTATATCCAGCAAAACTGTCCTTCAAAATGAGGGAGAAATTAAAACATTCTCAGACAAAAAGTCACTGAGAGAATTTGTGACCAAGAGACCAGCTCTGCAAGAAATACTAAAGGGAGCACTAGAGACAGATACGAAAAGACAGAAGAGAGAGGTATGGAATAAAGTGTAGAAAGAAGGAAAATCAGATATAATATATATAATACAAAAGGCAAAATGGTAGAGGAAAATATTATCCAAACAGTAATAACACTAGATGTTAATGTACTGAATTCCCCAATCAAAAGACATAGAATGGCAGAATGGATTAAAAAACAGGATCCTTCTATATGCTGTCTACAGGAAACACATCTTAGACCCAAAGATAAACATAGGTTGAAAGTGAAAGGTTGGGAAAAGATATTTCATGCAAATAACAACCAGAAAAGAGCAGGAGTAGCTATATTAATATCCAACAAGTTAGACTTCAAATGTAAAACAGTTAAAAGAGACAAAGAAGGACACTACTAATAAAAGGAACAATTAAACAAGAAGACATAACAATCATAAATATTCATGCATTGAACCAGAATGCCCCAAAATACATGAGGAATACACTGCAAACACTGAAAAGGGAAATAGACACATATACCAGAATAGTTGGAGACTTCAGTTCACCACTTTCATCAATGGACAGAACATCTAGACAGAGGATCAATAAAGAAATAGAGAATTTGAATATTACTATAAATGAGCTAGACTTAACAGACATTTATAGGACATTACATCCCACAGCAGTAGGATGCACCTTTTTCTCAAGTGCTCATGGATCATTCTCAAAGATAGACCATATGCTGGGTCACAAAGCAAGTCTTAACAAATTTAAAAAGATTGAAATCATACACAACACTTTCTCGGAACATAAAGGAATGAAGTTGGAAATCAATAATAGGCGGAGTGCCAGAAAATTCACAAATACGTGGAGGCTCAACAACACACTCTTAAACAACAAGTGGGTAAAGGAAGAAATTGCAAGAGAAATTAGTAAATATCTCGAGGCAAATGAAAACGAAAACACAACATATCACAACCTATGGGATGCAGCAAAGGCAGTGCTAAGAGGGAAATTTATTGCCCTAAATGCCTATATCAGAAAAGAAGAAAAGGCAAAAATTCAGGAATTACCTGTCCACTTGGAAGAACTGGAGAAAGAACAGCAAGCTAATCCCAAAGCAAGCAAAAGGAAAGAAATAACAAAGATTAGAGCGGAAATAAATGAAATTGAAAACATGAAAACAATAGAGAAAATCAATAAGACCAGAAGTTGGTTCTATGAGAAAATCAATAAGATTGATGGGCCCTTAGCAAGATTGACAAAAAGAAGAAGAGAGAGGATGCAAATAAATAAGATAAGAAATGGAAGAGGAGACATAACCACTGACCTCACAGAAATAAAGGAGGTAATAACAGGATACTATGAACAACTTTACACTAATAAATACAACTTAGATGAAATGGATGGGTTCCTGGAAAGACATGAACAACCAACTTTGACTCAAGAAGAAATAGATGACCTCAACAAACCAATCACAAGTAAAGAAATTGAATCAGTCATTCAAAAGCTTCCTAAAAAGAAAAGTCCAGGACCAGACGGTGTCACGTGTGAATTCTACCAAACATTCCTGAAAGAATTAGTACCAACTCTCCTCAAACTCTTCAAAAAAATTGAAGTGGAGGGAAAGCTACCTATTTCATTCTATGAAGCCAACATCACCCTCATACCAAAACCAGGCAAAGATATTAGAAAAAAAGAAAACTGCAGACCAATCTCTCTAATGAATATAGATGCAAAAATCCTCAACAAAATTCTAGCAAATCGAATCCAACAACACATTAAAAGAATTATACATCATGACCAAGTAGGATTCATCCCAGGTATGCAAGGATGGTTCAACATAAGAAAATCAATTAATGTAATACACCATATCAACAAATCAAAGCAGAAAAATCACATGATCATCTCAATTGATGCAGAGAAGGCATTTGACAAGATTCAACATCCTTTCCTGTTGAAAACACTTCAAAAGATAGGAATACAAGGGAACTTCCTTAAAATGATAGAGGGAATATATGAAAAACCCACAGCTAATATCATCCTCAATGGGGAAAAATTGAAAACTTTCCCCCTAAGATCAGGAACAAGACAAGGATGTTCACTATCACCACTATTATTCAATATCGTGTTGGAGGTTCTAGCCAGAGCAATTAGACAAGAAAAAGAAATACAAGGCATCAAAATTGGAAAGGAAGAAGTAAAACTATCACTGTTTGCAGACGATATGATATTATACATCGAAAACCCGGAAAAATCCACAACAAAACTACTAGAGCTAATAAATGAGTACAGCAAAGTAGCAGGTTACAAGGTCAACATCCAAAAATCTGTAGCATTTCTACACACTAGCAATGAACAAGCTGAGGGGGAAATCAAGAAACGAATTCCATTTACAATTGCAACTAAAAGAATAAAATACCTAGGAATAAATTTAACTAAAGAGACAAAAAACCTATACAAAGAAAACTACAAAAAACTGTTAAAAGAAATCACAGAAGACCTAAATAGATGGAAGGGCATACCGTGTTCATGGATTGGAAGACTAAGTATAGTTAAGATGTCAATCCTACCTAAATTGGTTTACAGATTCAATGCAATACCAATCAAAATCCCAACAACTTATTTTTCAGAAATAGAAAAAACAATAAGCAAATTTATCTGGAAGGGCAGGGTGCCCCGAATTGCTAAAAGTATCTTGAGGAAAAAAAACGAAGCTGGAGGTCTCACGCTGCCAGACTTTAAGGCATATTATGAAGCCACAGTGGTCAAAACAGCATGGCATTAAAACTCAAAAATGGACAGCACAACAATACCTAATTGTAAAGTAATCATGTTAAAACACTGAATGAAGCTGCATCTGAGCTATAGGTTTGTTTTTTTTTTTTTACTATTATTATTAGTTTTATTTTTTTTCTCTATATTAACATTCTATATCTTTTTCTGTTGTGTTGCTAGTTCTTCTAAACCGATGCAAATGTACTAAGAAACGATGATCATGCATCTATCTATGTGATGATGTTAAGAATTACTGATTGCATATGTAGAATGGTATGATTTCTAAATGTTGGGTTAATTTCTTTTTTTCCATTAATTAATAAAAAAAAGTACTCAATAAAAGTTAACAGCTATTTACATTAAAAAAAACAGCATGGTATTGGCATAAAGATAGATATATCGACCAATGGAATGGAATAGAGTGCTCAGATATAGACCCTCTCATCTATGGACATTTGATCTTTGATAAGGCAGTCAAGCCAACTCACCTGGGACAGAACAGTCTCATCAACAAATGGTGCCTAGAGAACTGGATATCCATATGCAAAAGAATGAAAGAGGACCTGTATCTCACACCCTATACAAAAGTTAACTCAAAATGGATCAAAGATCTAAACATTAGGTCTAAGACCATAAAACAGTTAGAGGAAAATGTAGGGAGATATCTTATGAAACTTACAATTGGAAGCGGTTTTATGGACCTTAAACCTAAAGCAAGAGCACTGAAGAAAGAAAGAAATAAATGGGAGCTCCTCAAAATTAAACACTTTTGTGCATCAAAGAACTTCATCAAGAAAGTAGAAAGACAGCCTACACAATGGGAGACAATATTTGGAACTGACATATCAGATAAAGGTCTAGTATCCAGAATTTATAAAGAGATTGTTCAACTCAACAACAATGGGAAAAAGACTTGAACAGACACCTATCAGAAGAGGAAATACAAATGGCCAAAAGGCACATGAAGAGATGCTCAATGTCCCTGGCCATTAGAGAAATGCAAATCAAAACCACAATGAGATATCATCTTACACCCACCAGAATGGCCATTATCAACAAAACAGAAAATGACAAGTGCTGGAGAGGATGTGGAGAAAGAGGCACACTTATCCACTGTTGGTGGGAATGTCAAATGGTGCAACCACTGTGGAAGGCAGTTTGGCAGTTCCTCAAAAAACTGAATATAGAATTGCCATACGACCCAGCAATACCATTGCTAGGTATCTACTCAAAGGACTTAAGGGCAAAGACACTAACGGACATTTGCACCCCAATGTTTATAGCAGCATTATTTACAATTGCAAAGAGATGGAAACAGCCAAAATGTCCATCAACAGACGAGTGGCTAAACAAACTGTGGTATATACATACGATGGAATATTATGCAGCTTTAAGACAGAATAAACTTATGAAGCATGTAATAACATGGATGGAGCTAGAGAACATTATGCTGAGTGAGTCTAGCCAAAAACTAAAGGACAAATACTGTATGGTCCCACTGATGTGAACCGACATTCGAGAATAAACTTGGAATATGTCATTAGTAACAGAGTCCAGCAAGAGTTAGAAACAGGGTAAGATAATGGGTAATTGGAGCTGAAGGGATACAGACTGTGCAACAGGACTAGATACAAAAACTCAAAAATGGACAGCACAATAATACATAATTGTAATGTAATTATGTTAAAACACTGAATGAAGCTGCATCTGAGCTATAAAAATAAATACAGTTAGCTTCTGTAACTACTAATATCCAAGTTTTTTGCTTCCTTTGGGGGGTCCAATATATGGTGAGCTCCACATGTGGCCTTCAGTCACCTTGCAGAGCTCTAACCTGCAGGCAACCTGGTCCTCTTTTCAGAGCAGAGGCTTCATGGGTGTCCATCCTAGAAAATCATCTGCTTTTGCAGCTGTAGGCAACACATTTACTTCTCCTTCAGAGTTATCAGGTTTAGCAAATTCCTGTCCAAGTTTTAAGATTTTCCAGAGACCAATTCAAATAATATTTGATTTCTTCACAGGCAACACTAGCTCTTAAGAGGTCGGCCCACATTTGTATACGGGTCACTCTAATGGGCCACTTTCTGGGATTTATTTTTTCTTTGACTAGTTCCTGTCTTGTTGTTTCCTGGGTTTTGGTCCGTTTATTCTCTTCCTTACTCGCTCTCTGTTCTGGTTCAGAGTGCTAAGGTCAGCCATAGCTTCTCCCAGTACACAAATCTCTTACGCCACTGGGGGACTCAAGAGTACTACCAAGCACCATACCATTCCCTGAATTACCTTTTTGCCCCAAATTTCTCCTGTAAACATAGTGTATTAGTTAGGGTTATCTAGAGAGACAGAATCAACTGGGAACACTCACAAATATAAAATTTATAAAAGTGTCTCACATGACCACGGGAACGCAGAGTCCAAAATCCACAGAGTAGGCTGTGAAGCCGACGATTCCATGGAAGGTCTGGGTGAACTCCACAGGAGAGGCTCACCAGCTGAAACAGGAAGAGCCTGTCTCTTTTGAAATTCTCCTTATAAGGCTTTTGGTGATTACATTAAGCATCACTCATTGCAGAAGACACGCCCCTTTGGCTGATTACAAATGGAATCAGCCGTGGATGCAGCTGACATGATCATGATTTAATTCTATGAAATGTCATCATCGTAACAGACAAGCCAGCACTTGCCCAACCACCACTTGGCCAAGTTGACACATGAACCTGACCATGACAGTCCACCCCTTGTCAACTTGATGACCTGTTCTGTGGATACCAGTCAGCCTCTTAACCATACCACCTGAAACCATACCTAATTCCTAAATAAAAAACAATAAAACACATTTTTTTTCTTTCATCAAACAATATTCAACTGTCCTGCATATAACTGGAAACACATTAAATCTCTCCAGAATAGGGTGCAAATCCTTGGGTAATGTTCATTCTTAAACTTGATATCTTACAACTTAAATAGTATAACATAAACAAAATAGCATTACACTCTTTCTTTCTGTAACTGATCATGTGGTCGTAGTTCATATTTATCACTGCCTTCATCCACTATCCATTCATTGTTCCCTTTACCCTCAGCAAGCACTTCAGCTGGCTGTGGTTCTTTGCCTGGTGGGGTGACCCAAACCTTCATTCCTGAAGTTTCAGAGCCATTGGTAGTCCTGCCTGGATTGCATTGTTGCAGTTTTCCATTGATTTTAATCATAGGGTATGGTAGTACTAAAAGACACCCTAGGGGAGCTCCTATATTCCAAGAAAGCTCTTCTTTACATCCATTATGTAGTTGCAGTCCTACTTCCTCCTGATAGTCAGGGTCAATTACCCCAGACAATAATGTAATCCCCTTCTTGGTTTGCTGATCCAGTGGCATAAGTAGCCCAAAGTGACCAGGTGGCAGTCTTAACTTCCAGTTCAGTGGAATCATTGTTGTTTCTCCTGGAGGAGGCACCCCCCATTTTGGAATGAAAACCTGTAGACCATCAAAGCTCAGGGTCGCAGGAACAGGAAGCAAAAATTTTCCTAGTGGATCACTAGGGGTAATAGGGAGTGGTACCACTCCCATTTCTACCCCTTGGTTCCTGGACCCATGGATCCTGGCTATGGGAGAAAGAGCACCATACAGTGGATGCTGATTCAGAGCATTTACAGCTTCCTGGAGAACATTACCCCAGCTTTTCAAGGTATTGCCACCTAGTTGGCACCATAATTGAGTTTTCAAAAGGCCATTCCACTGTTCTATTAATCCAGCTGCTTCTGGATGATGGGGAACATGGTAAGACCAGAGAATTCCATGAGCATGTGCCCATTCCCGCACTTCATCTGCTGTGAAGTGTATTCCTTGATCAGAAGCAATGCTATATGGAATACCATGACCATGGATAAGGCATTCTGTAAGTCCACGGATGGTAGTTTTGGCAGAAGCATTGTGTGCAGGGAAAGTAAACCCATATCCAGAGTATGTGTCTATTCCAGTTAGAACAAATGGCTTCCCCTTCCATGAAGGGAGTGGTTCAATGTCATCAACCTGCCACAATGTAGCTGGCTGGTCACCTCAGGGAATGGTGCCATATCAGGGGCTGAGTGTGGGTCTCTGCTGCTGGCATATTGAGCACTCAGCAGTGGCTGCAGCCAGGTCAGCCTTGGTGAGTGGAAGTCCATGTTGCTGAGCCCATGCACAACCTCCATCCCTACCACCATGACCACTTTGTTCATGAGCCCACTGGGCAATGACAGGAGTTGCTGGGGGAAAAGACTGACTGGTAACCACAGAACGGGTCATCTTATCCACTTGATTATTAAAATCTTACTCTGCTGAAGTCACCCTCTGGTGTGAATTCACATGGGACACAACTATCTTCATGTTTTTAACCCACTCAGAAAGGTCTATCCACATACTTCTTCCCCAGACCTCTTTGTCACCAATTTTCCAATTATGGTCTTTCCAAGTCCCTGACCATCCAGCCAAACCATAAGCAACAACCCTATGAGTCAGTATACAAACACATCTCTGGCCAGTTTTCCCTCCAAGCAAAATGAACAACCAGGTGCAATGCTCGAAGTTCTGCCCACTGGGAGGATATCCCCTCAACACTGTCCTTCAAGGACACCCCAGAAAGGGGTTTTAATGCTGCAGCTGTCCACTTTCAGGTGGAACCTGCATATCGTGCTGAGCCATCTGTAAATCAGGTCCAAGTTTTCTCTTCCTCAGTCAATTCACTGTAAGGAACTCCCCAAGAGGCCATAGCTCTGGTCTGGGAAAGAGAAGGTAATGTGGCAGGAGTGGAAGCCATGGGCATTTGGGTCACTTCCTCATGTAACTTACTTGTGCCTTCAGGACCTGCTCTGGCTCTATCTCGCATATACCATTTCCATTTTACAATAGAGTGCTGCTGCACATGCCCAATTTTATGACTTCTGGGTCAGACAACACCCAGCTCATGATAGGCAGCTCAGGTCTCATGGTAACTTGGTGGCCCATGGTTAAGCGTTCAGTCTCTACTAAGGCACACTATCAGGCCAAAAGCTGTTTCTCAAAAGGAGAGTAGTTATCTGCAGCAGATGGTAAGGCTTTGCTCCAAAATCCTAAGGGTTTGCGTTGTGATTCTCCTATAGGGGCCTGCCAAAGGCTCCAGATAGCATCTCCATTTGCCACTGACACTTCCAGCACCATTGGATCTGCTGGATCATATGGCCCAAGTGGCAGAGCAGCTTGTACAGCAGCCTGGACCTGTCGCAGAGCCTCCTCTTGTTCAGGTCCCCACTCAAAATTAGGAGCTTTTCTGGTCACTCCATAAATGGGCCAGAGTAGCACACCCAAATGAGGAATATGTTGTCGCCAAAATCCAAAGAGACCAACTAGGTGTTGTGCCTCTTTTTTGGTCGTAGGAGGGGCCAGATGCAGCAACTTATCCTCACCTTAGAAGGGATATCTCGACACGCCCCATACCACTGGACACCTAGAAATTTCACTGAGGTGGAAGTCCACTGTATTTTTGTTGGATTTATCTCCCATTCTCTGACACGCAAATGCCTTATCAGTAAATCTAGAGTAATTGCTACTTCTTGCTCACTAGTTCCAATCAACATGATATCATCAATATAATGGACCAATGTGATGTCTCGTGGAAGGGAGAAATGATCAAGGTCCCTGTGAACAAGATTGTGACATAAGGCTGGAGAGTTGATATAACCCTGAGGTAGGACTGTGAAAGTATATTGCTGGCTTTGCCAAGTGAAAGGAAACTGTTTCTGGTGGTCCTTACTAAAAGCTATTGAGAAAAAAGCATTTGCCAGATCAATAGCTGCATACCAGGTACCAGGGGATGCATTGATTTGCTCAAGCAATGATACCACATCTGGAACAGCAGCTGCAATTGGAGTTACCATCTGGTTGAGTTTACGATAATCCACTGTCATCCTCTAAGACCCATCTGTTTTTTGAACAGGCCAAATAGGAGAGTTGTATGGGGATGTGGTGGGAATCACCACCCCTGCATCCTTCAAGTCCTTAAGAGTGGCAGTTATCTCTGCAATCTCTCCAGGAATCTGGTATTGCTTCTGATTTACTGTTTTGCTCAGTAGGGGCGGTTCTAGTGGCTTCCACTTGGCCTTTCCTGCCATAATATCCCTCACTGCACGAGTTAGAGATTCTGCCATTTGCTCAGTATGTCTATTCCAATTATACATTCTGGAACTGGTGAAATAACTACAGAATGGGTCTGGGGCCCCACTGGACCCACTGTGAGATGGACTTGAGCTAAAACTCCATTGATCACCTGGCCTCCATAAGCCTCCACTCTAGTGGTCCAGAGTGATGTTTTGGGTCTCCTGGAATTAATGTCACTTCTGAACCAGTGTCTAATAATCCCCAAAATATCAAAGCAGCACACCTGCTTTGAGTGTGCTGTCTATTATAATAGCCATGTCTACCCTGTCTTTGGCGATTAAGTGCTGCCACCTGGCTTCTGCCAACTTGGGATCCTGTCATCCCCATTGTGTTTAAGGAGTCCAGCTCAGTGACAGCAGTTCCTACAGTAATATCTGACCTACAGAGAAGTGCAACCACAGAGCTCTTTAGGGATGATGGTGCTAGTCTCACAAATTTATTTCTCACTGTTCTGCTAAAAGGTGCATCCTCTGGACATTCCTGGGGTGTAAGAGCAGGCTTTGCATGATAAATCCACTCCAACATTCCAATCTCGCTAAGCCTCTGGACCCCCTCATCTACATTATACCAGGGCAGTTCTGGCATTTCAACCTCAGGTAATGTTGGCCACCTTTTGATCCATGTTTCAACCAACCATCCAAACAAAATGTTAATACTTTTTCTAACCGCTTGAGCTATAACACTGAATGCAGAATCTCTGCTTAGCAGGCCCATATTAATAAATTCAGCCTGATCCAGCCTTATATTCCTCCCACCATTATCCCACACCCTTAAAATCAATTGCCACACATATTCCCCTCATTTCTGTCTATATAAATCGGAAAACTCACACAGTTCTTTGGAATATAACGTACCTCCTCATGTTTGATACTTTGTACCTCACCTTTAGGGGCCTGTTGGGACTTTAGTCTAGTTATAGGTTTGGAGGAAATGAGGGGTGGTGGGGGTGGTTCATGAAAAGAATTAGAAATATCTTCAAAGCCATTTGCTTCAGGGCCTTCGTTTGCAGTTTCATCTGGTGAAACAGGATGAATCACTCCAGGGCTAATCCCTTCAGGAGGAGGTTGGGTAGCCAACTCCTCAAGGCAGGCTGGAGGGGTATGTCCTCAGGGAAAACTATTACAGGGTTATCTAGAGAAGACTCAGCATGATCTAGGGTTTCAACCTCACCCCCAACATCATTATCAATCCATATGCCACCATCCCATTTTTCAGGGTCCTACTCCTTTCCAATCAATGCCCTCACTTTAATGGCAGACACCATGCAAGATTGAGATTTCAGTTTACGTTGTAAAGTTGCTACTCTAACAATAAGATTCTGAGTCTTATTTTGAGAGATCTCAAGTCTATGGCTACAGGAAATAAGATTTGCCTTCAGGATACTCACAGAAACATCTACATCTTTCAGACAGCGCTTAAGCTTCTCCTTTGAAGCCTTAAGCCCTTCCCTTTCACCCCTTAATGTAGCCAGTGTATCTAACAACAACAAACCAACATCTCTATACCTCTTATTTCTACAATACTCTGTAAAGGTGTCAAAAACATTATCCCCCAGAACCTGGCTTCATACAAGCGAAGCATTAGGAGAATCGAATGACGATATTTTGACTATCTCTTTTGCCAACTCACTCCATGGATTGGGAGTGTCATTCTGATTATGGGAATCAGAGTCCTCAGTGTCTTTGAGTACAGTCAGAGTAGAAAACCATTCATAAAAACCCATTTTTAAGATTCTGTTTTTTAAGAACCACTCTTGGTACCAAGATGTATTAGTTAGGGTTCTCTAGAGAGACAGAGTCAACAGGGAACACTCACAAATATAAAATTTATAAAAGTGTCTCACATGACCACGGGAACGCAGAGTCCAAAATCCGCAGAGTAGGCTGTGAAGCCAGCAATTCCATGGAGGGTCTGAATGAACTCCACAGGAGAGGCTCACCAGCAGAAACAGGAAGAGCCTGTCTCTTTTGAATTCTCCTTATAAGGCTTTCAGTGATTACATTTAGCATCACTCATTGTAGAAGACACGCCCCTTTGGCTGATTACAAATGGAATCAGCTGTGGATGCAGCTGACATGATCATGATTTAATTCTATGAAATGTCCTCATTGTAACAGACAAGCCAGCACTTGCCCAACCACCACTTGGCCAAGTTGACACATTAACCTAACCATGACACATAGTACAGTCAGGTCCTATAAAACTTTGGTCATAATTGCTTCTTTCATGTATATTTCTCTTAACACTGCCTGACCTTCAGTAGTTTTCCACCCTGTGAGTTGGATTAGGAAGTTCACCAGGTGCCATCTATATAGCTCTGCAGCGTAGAATCAGCCACTCCATAAGGGATAGAGTTCCAGCAGTAACTTGTAAGTTACACAACTTTTATCTTAAAGTTGGATTAGTAGTAATGTTAGTGAGTTTTTCTGCCTCTTGGGCCTTTAAACAAATCCCGTTAGTCCTACTGTTCCATAGGCACACCATCCAAGTTTATAGTTTCTTTAGGGTGAGGCTGGAAGGTTTTCCCCAATTCAGTAAGTTCCCCAGCACAGTACTCCCTCACAACCATGATTTCATACACAGGTGCACCACTGTTTGTTTGTTTGTTTTTGGTTGGGGGTGGGGGGTGCCTGGTCCGGGAATTGAACCCGGGTCTCCCACTTGAAAAGCAGTCATTCTAACCACTGAACTACCGGTGTACCCACAGGTGCACCACTGGATACACCAGCTTGGCCTGCATGCTGTACTTGGAGTTTAGCTTTCCCTTGTATAAGAGGTCAAATTTGGAGTCTGGGAGTCCTCCTCTATCACTTCTCTATTAGTATCGCTATCTTCATCCTCCCGGGGGTTCCAGGTTTTTGGATCCCAATCCTTCTTAGTTAAGATAACTTGAACCTTTGGTCGGGTCTTTTTGTAACCTCCTAGTTTAAAAAACCGACAGGCCAGCACTTCTGTATCATCATCCGTCTTATCTAATTGCTCTGAAAGTCCTGTTACTAAAACCAAGGTGAAAGTCTGCACATCTCTTTCTAACTGTAATTCTTCCTGCAAGTTTTAGATTTCTCATTCTTGAAACTGCAGTGGCATCCTGTCTGTCATCTTTACCAAATTGCATAATCTTTTGTTCTTGTAACATGTGTTCTATTCCTCAGGCATTTTGGGGATGTCTCTATACTCATGTGGAGGTCTGCAGCAGTCAAGCAAGCAGGTGACCCTTCCCACATCAAGTAAGTAGGCCACCCCAGCATTTATTCTGCAGATTCCCCACCCCAGCTCATGGTTTGCTCTTCTGTATCCTGCTGACTATGCCAGTTGTTCCAAGTAAGGCAAAGAGCTGTGAAGACAGCTTTCCACGGAACTGTGAAGGGTACCACAAGGCAAAAGAATGACTTGGAAAAGTCCAGCTAAGAGAGTAAGATAAAGCATATATTGGGTGCTCACATGGGGTCCTTGTCCTTGGTGGTGGGAGGAGAAACAGCAATTCCTTGCTATGATGGTCCACACTGACCAGAAGGGAAGGCAGGGGTTTTTGTTTGTTTGTTTTTAAACATAACAACAAACACATTCTTACTATATGACCATTCCATTCTACATACATAATTAGTAATTCATAATATCATCACATAGTTGTATTTTCATCTGTTGGAGCAAGAGTAAAAACAAGACCTGCAGAATTTGTTGGGAGCAGCTGGCATCATGGTGGCGGCAGTAAACTGTGGAGATTGTTACCTGTTTTATGTAGAACAGTCTGGGAGGAAGAGAATGTTTACCCCAAATGGTTATGTTAAGTATGAAGGAAGAGAGCACTGAAAGATAAGCACTCTGTTCCCTCAGGAAATGCATGCATGCTTTTTGTCACCCTGCAGTATATAGGCAGGATCTGGTTAAGAATAAAGTTGTCTGTTGTTTGTTATGGCTGATCTTCAGACCCCTTGATCCTGTCTGTCTTTCTTTCTCATCATTCCTTAATATCCTACGAGCTCCCTTTCATAGGAAGCAACATTCATCATCATGATCACTTCTTAGAACATCTGTATCAATTCAGAAAAAGAAACAAAAAGAAAACAGAAAAAGTTCATACATACCATACCCCTTACCACTCCCTTTCATTGATCACTAGCCTTTCAACCTACTAAATTTACTTTAACAGGTTCCCCTTATTATTTATTTTCAATCCATATGTTTTACTCTTCTGTTGAAAAGGTAGATAAAAAGAGCATCAGACACAAGTTTTTCACAATCACACAGTCACACTGCGATAGCTATATCATTATACAATCATCATCAAGAAACATGGCTACTGGAACACAGCTCTACATTTTCAGGCAGTTCCCTCCAGCCTCTCCACTACACCTTAACTAACAAGGTGATATTTATTTAATGCATAAGAATAACCTCTAGGATAACCTCTCAGCTCGGTTTGGAATCTCTCAGCCATGGACACTATTTTCTCTCATTCCTCTCTTCCCCCTTTTGGTCGAGAAGGTTTTCTCAATTCCTTGATGCTGAGTCCCAGCTCATTCTAAGATTTCTGTTCCGTGTTGCCAGGAAGGTCCACACCCCTGGGAGTCATGTCCCATGTACAGAGGGGAGGGCAGTGAGTTTGCTTGTTGTGTTGGCTGAGAGAGAGAGGCCACATCTGAGCAACACAAGAGGTTTTCTTGGGAGTGACCCTTAGGTCAAATTTTAAGTAGGCTTAGCCTATTCTTTGTGGGGTTAAGTTTCATACGAACAACCCCCAAGATTGGGAGCTCAGCCTATTACTTAGGTTGTCCCCACTGCTTGTGAGAATATCAAGAATTCTCCACTTGGGGAAGTTGAATTTTCCCCCTTTCTCACCATTCCCCCAAGGGGACTTTGTAGATACTTTTTTATTCACTGTTCAAGTCACTCTGGGATTTCTCGGGGCATTACTCTGGATAAACCAACAAAATCTCACGCCCCACCCAAGGTTCCATGTACTTATGGTGTTCAATTAAGCTGTCCACATAAGTTATATTAGGAACTGCACTAGTCAAAATATAAATTTTGTACCAAATAAACATTTTTTGCTTTAGTCTCACACATTTCTATCTCCTGTTTGTCTCTGTTCTTAACTGAAATTCTTCAAGTTCATTCATTAATGTTATTTCATATCAGTGAGACCATACAGCATTTGTGCTTTTGTTTCTGGCTAATTTCAATCAGCATAATGTCCTTAAGGTCCATCCATGTTGTTACATACTTCATAACTTTATTCTGTCTTACAGCTGCATAATATTCCATCGTATGTATATACCACAGCTTTTTTAGCCACTCATCTGTTGATGGATATTTTGGCTGTTTCCATCTCTTTGCAATTGTAAATAATGCTGCTATAAACTTTGGTGTGCAAATGTCCTTTTTTTGTGTCCTTGGAAGGCAGGGTTTTATAGTGGGAATGGACAAAGAAGGCATGGAGCCAAAAGCATGCATGCGCAGAATTGCTGACAAAGTTAACTGCTTCCTAATATTTGTTTCTCTAGGCACAACTTCCCAACAAGTTAACCTCGGGAAAAGGTAACAAAGGCATAGAGTTTAGAGAGTACTGATGAATTTGGAAGAGTTGGGGCATATTGAAAAGTATGATAGTAATACTATTTACAAACCACTACTATATGGATGAAACTTAAAAATACTATGCGGAGGAAATAAGCCAGACACAAAAGAAGTGTATGACTGCACTTATATAAAATATCTAAAACGAAAAAATTCACAGAGACAGAGAGGAGATTAGAGGTTGACAGTGGTTAGCAGGAATGGGCTTAATTGTTAATAGATACAAAGTTTCTCTTTCAGGTAATGAAGAAGTTTTGGAATTGAATGGTGGTGATAGTAACACAATATTTCAAATGTAATTAATGCCACTGAATTGATTGTACATATAAAAGTGGTTAAAATAGCAAAAATTGTTATATAAATGTTACCTCTGTATAATTAAAAGAAATCCTATAGAACAGGTGAGACATTCAAAATCAATGGACAAAGATTCATGATGTGGAAAAGGTCTTTCATGGTGTCAAGGAGATACTAGTAAGTTAGTTGGACATCAAAATGGACAGGAGACTTGTTAGTCATATCATTGTATCACAGTGTATATTTTAGAACCATTTGTAGATGGGAACTATTTCACATTAATTTAGATTGTATTTAGCTACAAAGTCAAGGACTCTTTTATTACTTTCCTATTCCTCTCCTTGGTCTCTCTTTCTTCCATGAAGGAAGGCTGAGTAGCAACACTGTCCATGACTGCTAACCAATCAGCCCATACACTGGAGACTCTTGTCAAAGTCAAGCAAAGTTTCCTGAGTAAAGCCAGAGTTGCAACGCCAGTGTACATAACAGTTGTCCTGTGCCCCTCTAGCTCTCCTGGAAAACATGACAGAGAAGGATCCTAGTGACAGGGTAGATGAGGAGGTGCCATCTAATGCTAAGGTAAAGACACCTTTTTTTGCTTAGGATAGAAATGTTCCTTTCTCAGATATTGTCCTTTTTCAACTCGGTATGTATCTTAATATATGATGGTGTACATTATTGATATTAGCTGCTCTTTCAAGGCAAGAAACAGTCGGAAGGGGATTCCGAACAACAGATCCTTTATAAAAGAAGGCAATTAAAAAGTAAGACTCGGGTTATAAATCATACAGTAGTGGGTTTGCAAACTAGAACAGATTCCATGGCATAGTTCTTCCTTCTACCCAGTCCAGGCATTTGAGTCTGTATGTCTGGCTCTTTATTAGACTCTATGGAGACCTGGAACTCACCCTTAAGGTGAAGAGGACACGAAAGAAACTGTCTTTCGAATGTGCCAGCCTTATTCATGTTTGAATTTTCTGAGCTTTGCCCAGAGCCCGATACACAGTAGGAGATCAATTAATAACAACTGCTATGGCTGGTGGGACAGTGTAGTGGTGAGTCTCTGGCACTGGAGTTGGGGAAAGCTCGGTGGAATCCCAGCTCGCCCACTTCTGTGCTGCATGACTCAGAGAGATGGTCACACCATCTCTCCTAGGCTCACTTTCCTCAGAGGTAGAATGGGTGCTGCTATTGCAAGGCTGTGTAGGGATTAAATGAGCTAATCTGTGAACAGAGCCTGGCACATGCTGCAGGTTTCAGCTGCTGGAATTAATATCACTGTCATGACGTGACAGAGCCCTGATGCACACTCTGGTCTGTCTGCCGGTGGTAGAATGTGAAGGATTGACCAGATCATTTCTGTGTTCCATACTAGGATCTAGGAATTAGAGTTGGTGGTTTTCTAAGCTGGGTATAGGACACCCCCTAGTGAAGAAGGAGGAAAACTGACAAAATGTCTGAGTGACTTTTGAAAGAGAAAGTCACTAAACACTGGGAAAGGGTTGGGAGAGGACAGGTAGTTGGTGTGGGAATACTTGGAATCTCCAGCAAGTAAGGTCAGACAAAGACTGCTTAATAGTAACCAGGACTCCCATATGCCCAAGCCCCCACCAGCTAATGGAGGAGGGCCTTCTCCTCTCCCTGGGCCCCCAGGGTGCTGGGTCTCTGGGTCTTGCAGGCTCAAAGGCACATGTTTTGTGTTCTGCTCTATTTGCCTCTGTGTCTATCAAAAGGCTTTGCCTCCAACTGCCCCCAAATCCTGAGGGCAGTAGAGGGCTCTGTGCCAGCTCAGCCAAGGTGTCCCCATGGTTCTGAACCATTCAACAGCAGCTGGGCCCACATGTCCCTCTGACATCAGGTCTGTAGCAGGCCAATTAATGGCCATCAAAGATTTCAGGTCCTAATTTTAGGATCTTTAAATGGTACCTTCTTCAGAAAATGGTTCTTTGTAGATGTAATCAGGTGAAGAATTTTGTGATGATGAGATTATCCTGGATCATTTAGCTGGGCCCTGATACCCAGGTACCTATAAAGGCACCTATATGAGAGAGGTAGAGGGAGATTTGAAGATGCTGACCTTGAAGTTTACTGAAGTTTATAGCAATAAGCCAAGAAATGTCAGCAGCCCCCAGGAGGTTGAAGAGGCAAGGAACAGATTCTCTTCTAGAGCCTCAGAGGGAGCACAGCCTGCCAACACCCTGAATAGGGTCCAGTGAAAGTGATTTCAGATTCTTGGCCTCTAGAACTGTGCAAGAATATGTTTTTATTGTTTTAAGTCACCAAGCTTGTGGTTAACAACAGCCAAGTCAAGTTAAAGGCCTTCTGGTTCTGCCCATTTCTGTCCCAAGCGTGTGGCTCAACAGGACAGATACCATGCCCTCCTGTCCCCTTTTCTCCATACTCCTTCTGCATCCCCTCATGCCCTGGGGCACAAGCTCATCTCCCTCTTACTTCTGCCAAAAGAATTCAGATTAACCAATCTTCTCCATCTCCTGGTCTACAGTGGATATTCTTATTGCATTACCTCCTAGCATTGTGAGGGTTTAGTGAGAGAAGCTATGTCAAGCACAGAGAACAGTCATGGCACATAGCAAGTGCTCAAGAATGGAAGCTACTGTCACCACCACCACCATCATCATCGTTGATGACAGAACAAAAGGCCCACATATGGGTGGGCCATGGTGGTGCAGTGGCAGAGTTCTCGCATGCCATGCTAGAGACCTGGGTTCAATTCCCAGTGCCTGCCCATGCAAGAAAAAAAAAAAAAGAAGAACAAAAAAGGTCCACATTTTCTCAGATTTTAAAATTCATCCACTTTTTGGGGGTGGGGTGGGTTTTTATTATTATTAATTATTAATTAATAATTATTAATGAAATTGGGGATATAAAGTATGGAAGAGCTCATAGAAGAAAAGTAAGGAACAGAGGCTTTAGCTCACTTAACATGCTTGTCTCTTGCTCACTTGTCTTCATAAAATATATTCAGAGTAAAAAATGGAGAGGCATTATGATTATTGAGCTTCAAAGATGACATTAACGTTATAATGTTGAAAAATTTACTTGAGGAACCAATCAAGTAAAATTGATAAATCTAATCTAGAGATATTTCTTTGAGTACCTGCTATGGAGGGAATTACATGAGGCTCCTAAGGGAGTACATAGATATTCAACTACTTTTATATTCATCATTTAAAAGTTACATTAAGGACATATACAATTATAATATTGGTGTCAGATGGGAAATTTATTTCTATGGCTTTATTTAAATTCAGACAAAGAAAACTCCTCTTTTCATTGGGAAATGCTGTACAACAAAACATTCAAATACATATCTTACTGCTGTAATAAATAAAAAGGACTGAGAGCAGAGCAGGAAGGTGATATTTATTAAGTATCTACTATTACCAAGAGCTCATCATACCCAATCACTCTCAGTCACCACCACCACCCTATAATGCAGGGATTACCATGGGAGACATAGGCTCAGAAGTGAAGTAACTTGTACAGGGACACATAGCAGGAAGAGAACCACAACTTAACTCAGCCTTATCTGGCTGAGTTTTGCCCTTCTTACCTCACCATACTGCCTCCCTCTGTTAAACACACAAAGAAAATAAATAAAATAATTCACTACTTGTCTGGGGAACTGTGATGGTTGGGTTCTGGTGTCAACTTGGCCAAGGGATGATGCCCAGTTGTCCAGTGCTTACCTGACCAGACAACTGGGCATCATCCCTTGGCCAAGTTGACACCAGAACCCAACCATCACTGACTGCTGCTGCAAGGACATTTCATGGCTGGTTGATAAACCAGAAGGCTGGTGTGTATTAAATCATCAGTCAGTTGATTACTTCTGTGGCTGATTACGTCTGTGATCAACTAAGGTGTGTCTCCCACCAATGAGATAATGCACTCAGTTGAAAGCTTTGAAGAAGATTCTCACTGACTTTTCACCAGCGAGCCTCACCTGTGGGGTTCATCCAGACCCCTCACTGGAGCTGCCAAAATCACAGCCTGCCCTGCAGATTTTGGACTCTTCCATTTCTACGGTTGTGTGGGACATCTTTATAAACCTCATACTTACAGGTATCTCCTGTTGGTTCTCTTTCTCTAGAGAGCCCGACTAATACAGGAACCATTTGCAAGAGCAAACTAGGTCCCAGGATTGGAGGAGTGCATTCCCAGGAAAAGTTGCAAACATCTTGCACCCCCCTGGAAAGTTTCCTTTGGGTCTTGAGAGCAACAACTGCTTGTGCTTTCCCCAAGTCTCCCATCACCTGTTGTGGGCCGGTTTCTGTGCAGACCAAAGAACTCCCTAGGGGTACTCTGTGTGTGTGTGTGTGTGTACATGTCTGTCTCTCTTTCTCTGCCAATGTCTATCTCTCATTCCCACTCCCCCCCTTCTTCCTTCAATGTCTGTTATCCATTCCTCCCTCAATTTCTTTCTTTCAATATCTCCTTCTCTTTCTCTGCCTGCACTGTTCTCCACTCCCTCCATCCCTGCCTCTCTCTATGCTTGTTCTTGTCTGTCAGCCACTCTCCCCTGTGCCCAGGACAGGAGACATCCCTTCTCAGCAACCAGTGCACACACCCTTAGTCCAAGTGTCCAGCACAGACAGACCAGGTCCACAAAGGCCAAGTCCTAGTTCCGGGGAGAGGCTACAGTGGCCCAGTAGGTGTCATTGTGGGACACAAAATATGGCTACATGGACTCAAGGGTGACCTCTGAGAGGACAGGTGTCACCCCTGCCCCAGGCCTGATGTGCAGACTCCTCAACACCTTCTCCTCCTCCTACCACACTCCAAAAGTTCTAAGGCCTTACAGGATGAAGACAGGTCTGGAACCCATGTCCTGCCCAGGCCTCAAAGCCTGATTAAGACCCAACTCAAAGGCAAACCAACTAGATTCAAACCCCGTTCCAGTAACTTACCAGCTGAGTAAAAGGGTGTTAAACCTCGGCCTGGCTCGCTTCTTCAACTGTAAAACAGGAGAGATGTAGGAGCTAGGGTTAATGGAAAACGTGCTGAATTTATTGGGAGCAACTGGCTTCGGAGTGGCATCGGCAATAAACTGTGGAGACTGCTATCTGTTTAACTGGAGGACAGTCTGAGAGGGAGAGAATGTTTGTTTTTTCTGAAGCCCCAAGGTTTTGTTAGCTATCTCTTGTATGTAGGGAGTAATATACTGAAAAGTAGGTACTCTGTATTTTCACGAAATGTATGCATGCTTTTAGTCACGTAAACCCTGCAGTATATAAGCAAGAACTAGTTAAGAATAAAGTTGTCTGTTGTCTGTTATTGTTAAGTTTCAGACCCACTGATCCCGTTTCTTTCTTTCCCTTTCCTTTTCCCTTCCATTCTTTCTTTCTCATCATTCCTTAATATCCTTCGAGCTCCGTTTCATAGGAAGCAACAGAGAGATTCCTGTACCTATTTTGCAGAGTTACTACGGGGATTAAATATTGATTAAAATATGCAGAGAACTCAGAACAGGCCTGGCACAAAGTAACATCAGGAAACACGTTCGTGATTGTCACAACCATCACTGTCACCATCATCGTTACATAACAAGAGAGGGTCGCAGCCCAGGCAGGCCCTCGAAGGGGATGGTCACTGCCCTTCAGCCAGAAACCACCATGACACACCTGCACTTGAACAACTGGGGTTACCACCCACTGCAGCATGAGAGGGCGTGCACCACAGGGAAGCACGGGGGGTGGTGTCTCTGTAAGAGGGCGTGAAAAATAAATGATCGTCAGACTGGGCTTTAGTTGGGGATTTGGGGGAGGGTCTAATGATAATCTAGATTGGATACTGTCAGAAAGCAGGGGCAATTCTGATTGGTCTTCTCAAAATATCTTATCTATGGCAGGTGGTGGGGCAGACCAGACTAAGGAGAAAAGTGTACGTAATTGGTAAAGAAGTAGCAGCCACTCATTTCAGCTGAGAGAAAAAGATGTTGGCCCATTACAGGCTGCACAGGGATCATGATTTTTCTCACCTTATCATGGTCTCAGAGTGGCCTTGACAGATGTTGATGTTCTATGAGATTTTGTTCAAATAGGGAACATCATGTGCAAATGATAGTGTCAGATCTGTTTCCCTATGTCAGCAGCTGTTTTTCTTTCTCAGTATGCATTATCATGCATTCATTTAACAAACATTAAATGAGCCCAGAAGAGTTTCAGGCCCTTAGGCAGGAACTGGCACACAATGCTGAGTAAGACAGATGTGTCTCTAGCCCCATGGAGCTCTTGGCCTAGAGGGGAAGCAGGACAAGAGGAGGGAGAGAAAAAGGGAGGGAGGGGCAGGCACTGCTGTCTGAGGGGACAGGGAGGGTTCCCTGAAGAAAGGACAGGGACACTGAATGGGGAAAGTTGATGCCCCATAGGGACATGGGGGCAGCCCATGGGGCCCAGGGATGCTTTGGACAGTGCAACTGCACAGCTAGGCCAGGGCTGGAACTCTCGGCATTGGAGACTATGTTAAGGCTTTTCACAGCACGCAGTATATAAAGACAATAACAACAAAAGCAGAAAAGACAAAAAAAACAAGGCAAGAATTGATAACTTTTAATATAAACAAACTTATACCAAATGGGATCCCCATGGAACTGCCTTGCCAATCAAAGTGATAAATGCCACAGTATTGCCTGAACAAGATATTGTGGGGCTCAGGCATGTAATCCAAGATCACCTAGAAGAGGGAGTAATTATACCTATCATATCTGCATACAGTAGTCCTATTTGGCCAGATGTTAAAGCCTCCACCAATGCAGGGTGATGAATAATCAACAATACCAACCTAATGCATAAGTCCTGCCCTTCAAAGCTCCTATTTCTAGCATCATTTAATTAATAAGGTATATAAACTGTAGAAACAGGAGCACAGGCAATTGCTATGCAGAGAGTAACTTGGCAAACACGTTTTAATCGGTGCCAATAACTAAGGAATCCTAATTATTGCCACCAAGACCTTAGCAAATCGTCTCTAAAAACAAAACAAAAAGAAACCCCTGACCCCACCAAAATGAAAATCCTAACACTATAACTGAATTCTGATAAGGGACAACATTAACGAGAGAGTCTGAGGGTACCTAGCCATAATTACACATAATTTACAGGAACAAGGTTAGAGAACATCCCAGAAAATACAAGGGCTATCGAACTCAGTCAACTTACTGTCCTCTACGGGCAGACAGATTCTCCCCCTCCCCATCAAACACAAGCCCATCTAAGACATTAAGACATACACAACACCTGTTAGGTTTTTTCATATTCTAAAAATAACACATTCCGCACCTCTCCCTCTCATTTCAGTCCATATACAAAATCTCATGTATATCTCCGACTTCCCACTGGGGAGAGCCCCAACAATGTGCTTTACAACAGGTACAACGGGCTGATTCACACATATGCAGTATGTACCACAGGACATGGATTTTAGATTAAATCCTTGGCTACCTCTGAATATGACTGCTCAGGTCCTCGGACTAAGAATGGCAAACAATAGCTCCCAGTGGGTTTTCAGACTAAGAGTTTTTGGGTGTTTGGACTAAGAGGTTCTCCTTGTCGGCTGCCTATAGACCCCATTAAAGGAAAATCCTGGCTGCCTAATTGGCTTATTTATTTATTTTTCATATAGCTGTGCATTTATCATCACAAATGCCTTTTTTCTTCTTTGTGAAAAATAACATCTCAACAAAAAAGCAACACATTTCAAAGCACTTTGGAACAGTTAGTTGTAGAATAGATTTCACAGTTTGGTATGGGTTACAATTCCACTATTTTAGGCTTTTACTTCTAGGTGCTCTAAGAGACACAAGACTAAAAGAAATATCAAAATAATGATTCAGCAATCATACTCATTTGTTAAACCCTACCTTCTCTGTCTAACTCCACCATCACCTTTGATCTTTCTCCGACCCTTTAGGGTTTTGGGGGCTATGCCCATTCTAACGTTTTCATGTTGGAAGGGGCTGTCGATAATATGGGATAGAGGGATGAAACTAGTTGATGTTCTGGAGAGGTTGGCCCCTCTGCATTTCAGGACTTATCTGGTCCAGGGCCCTATCTGCCAGTGCAATATCTAACTCCAAATGGGTTGAAGACCTAAATATAAGAACCAGTACCATTAAAGTCCTAGAAGAAATGTAGGGAAACATCTTCAAGATCTAGTGACGGGAAATAGTTTCTTAAGACTTTACAGCCAAAGCACAGCAATGAAAGGAAATGGCAGCTCCTCGAAATTAAATACTTCAGTGCTTCAAAGGAATTGTTCAAAAGACTGTAAAGGCAACCGACTTAAGTGGAGAAAATACTTGTAAACCACATTCTGATAAGGATTTGATATCCAGAATATATAAAGAAATTCTACAACTCAACAATAAAAAGACAACCCAATTTAAAAATGGGCAAAAGACATGAATAGACATTTTTTTCAAAGAGGAAATACAGATGACTAAAAAACAATTTCAAAGATGCTTAGCTTTTCTAGGTATTAGGGAAATGCAAATCAAAACCACAATGAAAAATAGTTCCCAAAACACTCAATTTTTAAAATCATTTCAGTCATATGATTAATTTTGTGTTAAATCTATGCATTAAAAGTTATATATTAAATATAATCACTAATCAAAACAAAATAATTTATACATGCATGTTTTTTTAAATATATTTTTGTATTAGTACCAAATGATATTCAATGAGAAGTGAATCTCCCTCCAATATCCTCATCCCATCACCATTAGGCAACCACTAATGCAGAGGTATTCTACGCATATGCAAGGGTATTTGTCTATACATCTCTCCTTTTAAAAATAAAAATGGTAGTATATCGGGGCAATGCAACAGTGGCTCAGTGGCAGAATTCTTGCCTGCCATACCAGAGACCCAGGTTCGATTCCTGGAGCCTGCCCATGCCAAAAAAAAAAAGGTAGCATATGATACATGCTGGTTTGCATCTTGCTTTTACTTGTCTAGCTTATAATTGTTGCAGTATAAGAAAAGTATACAAAGTCATTGCCTCGTGCAAAAGTTTGCATTTGTCCTTAAATATCTGCTGGTGTACTTTTATAATTTTTGCGTCTACAGTATTTGCAAGCAGTGTGTGTCAATAGTCTTAAAAAGCCAATTTTGGTAAAAAGAAAATAAAAATAAACACAATGAGATATCGTTTTCATACCTACTAAAATGACTGCTATTAAACAAACAGGAAACTATAAGTATCGGAGAGGATGTGGGGAAATAGCAACACTTTTTCACTGAATTTAAAATGGAACAGTCACTCTGGAGGATGGTTTGTTGGTTCCTCAGAAAGCTAAGTTTAGAGTTGCTTTAGCACCTGTTTATCTCACTACTCAGGATATCCCCAGAAGAGATCTGAAAGCGGCATTATTTACAATTGCCAAAAGATGGAAACAACCCAAGGGTCCATCAACCAATGAATGGATAAACAAAATGTGGTACACATATTTTTGATGGAATATTATTCAGCAGTATGAAGGAATGAAGTCCTGAAACACACGACAATATGGATGAACCGTGAGGACATTAAATAGTGAAATAAATAATACAGACACAAAAAGACAAATTTTGTTTGATCTCACTGATATGAACTAATTATGACATGTAAACACATAGACATAAGGTATAGAATATAGGATACCAGGATATAGAGTAAGGCTAAAGAAGGGAGAGTGGTTCTTAATATATGCAGAATGGTTAATTTGGGTGAACATAAAAATTTGGAAATGGACAGAGGTGATGGTTTCCAGAGGTGATGGTGGCATCTTGTGAGAATAACAGCTCTGAACAATGTCTGTGGTAGAAAGTGGACGTTTAGAGTCATATATGTCACCACAAGGAAAGTTAGAAATTAAAACATGGGAATGTAAAACAGTGAATCTCATGGTAGATAATGTCCAAGATTAATATAAATGTAATTACTTCTTCTATGAACTAGAACAAATATATGACACTATTAGAAGGAGTTAACAATAGAGGGGTATATGGGGAAAATATACCTATTGCAAACTATGGATTGTAGCTAACAGTAATATTTTAATATTTTTATTTCCTTTCTGGAGTAATGAGAATGTTCTAAAATTGATCAAGGGGATGTACACACAACCATGTGGTGATACTGTGAGCCAATATTGTACACTTCAGATGGTTTGTATGGTATGTGAACATATCTCAATAAAACTGCATTTACAACAAAACAAGAGTAAGTACTCTTCAATGTGTGAAATGTGTCCCTACTTGTATACCTCATTCTGGATTCATTCCAAGTTTTTTGAAATTAATATTTTAGTATGTCTTCAATGAAGTCAAAACAACATTGAAATAGCTACTCACATACATTCCCGTGAAAAGCTCATGTGAAGAGAAGTAGGGAATTTAGTATGTAATAGGGAATACTGCATTTTTCTAAAATGGAGAAAAAGTTTAAGGCAACTAGCTTGATTGAAGAATCGTAAATACAAATTGAGAAATAAAACAAAACTATAAAACACTTAGGAGTCTATATAACAATTGGAAAGGAGAAAATGAAAAAAGGTGAGAAACGTTTTGGGAAGAGTTAACTAGTTCATTAGAAGGAACCAAGTTAGGACGGTCAATATGAACATGCTTGTGGTGCAGCAGCTCAGGTTTCCCATCCCTGTGGACTTCTGTAGGAATGAGCCGAGAGCTCTTCCACCTGCTACCAACTTTGAATCTCTCTATGCATAGAGTGACAGAACCGTGGGCAATATAAGCATCATCAGATAACCACTACAATGGACCATCATAGAATTGTCAGAGTTAAGACCTCCTCTACATTGTGAGGTTGAACTGCTGCTATCTAGACATGTGTGGTTTTACAAGGACAAGTGTGCCATTTGAGCAAAATTTTGTTCTAAACTGGAATCCCAGAACTACACACACACACATATACGATCATGACCCCTCTTTATGGCTCATCATTCTCCATCACTTTCATTTTAATTTTAATGTCCAAATCCCATCCAGTGTTCAAGGTTGAGCTCCCCTGTTTATACTCCAGCCACCTAGAGGTGTCCCTTGACTCAGCATCTCTTGCACTAGCATCAACAGCAGGATTCCAACTGAAAAACGGTCCATTTAAGTCTGTAGGAAAGTTTTATTTAGAACATATGTTAAAGTATTGAATATTTTCATACTTATCCTTGAACATACATCCCATTTGTAGTTCTAACTTTGCTATTTTGTAGTTCTAACTTTTTTGCCTTTGGATTCAGAAAGCAAAGATGCTGATCGAATCTAGCACAAGGAGACAAAGCAGCTATTCTATCTTTGCTCAATGAGGTAAAAGTAAATCCTTTTGAAATGAATAGAAAGATAAAAATACGTAGCAGAGAGATAGAAACAATGAAAAGACGTAAATGGAAATTTTAGTTCTGAACATAAAATATCCCCAATAAATAAATAAACAGTAGGATCAATAATAGAATGAGAAACAAAGAGAAAAAAGACTTAAGATGCTGAAAGTCTGAGCAGTAGAAATGATACAAAGTGAATGAAGAAAGAGAAAGAAGAATGAACAAAAATTAAGTCTCAAAAACCAGCAGACAATATTAAAAAGTTATAACATTCATTACAAAGTCTGAAAGGAGGAGAAAGAGGTTGGGGCAGAATAAATAGAGCGAGAAAAAAATAACTAAACACTACCAATTTTGTGAAAAATAAATATCCAGAGAGCTCAGAAAATCTCACCCTGATATGCCATAATCGAACTGCTGGAAACCAAAAAGGAAGACAAAAATCTTCAAAGGTGTCAGATAAAAACAACCCATTACACGGAGAAAAAAACAATCTGAAGGCCCATGAGTTCTCTGAAATCCACATACTGAAAAACATCTAAAAGAACCATTAACACAGAAAACTATACACAGAAAAATTTTTTAAGGATTGAAGGCAAAATACTGACAGTTGAAAAGGACAGAGAAACAAGATAATTTATCACCTGAGACTTGTTCTATTAAAATGTGAAAGGAAATTCCTCAGGCTAAATGTAAATGACTACATGAAGCTTTGAACTTCACGGATGTTAGAGCTCAAAAAAGAATTCTAAGAGCAAAAAGGAACTCTAAATGCAGAGCCCCCTCAGCACCTCCACCCCCACCCCAGCATCCTTGGCAGGTCCAAGGATCCAGATATAAACCTGTTGCAAGACCCCATCCAATCAGGAAACAACACACCATCTAGTGGGCACCCTCCCCTCCTGGTGTCAATGTCCCTTTAAAACACAGCTCCCAGAACAAAGAACCAGAGCCATTTTCTCCTTCTTCCTGTTGGCTCCACAGGTGGAAGCCAATTTTAGGCTCCTACCTGCTTTCTCCCTGCTTTATTCCTTCAATAAATCTGTTCATCTTTGACTCGCTGTCTAGTGTGAAATCCTTAATGACTCAGTGCCTAACAACTGAAAAAAGAATTGGATCAGAAATAGTGAGTATCTGAATAAATGTGATACTCTATTCTTTAATATATGAATGAATTTTGCAAAATTATGGCATTTTCGCAAAAATTATAACATAGGTTGGGTGGGCAAAATGCTTGTAGAGGGACTGATATGACAACTATAACCAAGACTGGGGGTTAAATAATCCATATGGCTGTAAGGTGTGAACATTTAACTTGAATTGTTAAAAACAAGAACCCTGATTTGTGTGTGAAAAATTTGGTATACGTATGTTACCCCAGAGCAACCACTGAAAAAAATCCAAAGTTCAGAAAAATTAGGTAACTTAAATAGTCCTGTATCTAGGAGATAAAAATAAAGCAGCAAAAAAATTGGCATGCAAGTGTTTGCGTGAACAAGTTTTCATTTCTCTGATATAAACACTTAGAAGTAGGACTGTTGGATCATATGGTTAGCATGTCTCTCCCAGCCTGCCCTTCCTGCCACCCTCATCCCCACCACAGCAGGATCTTAGTGGCCCCATTTTTTAGTCTGAGCCATTCTCCTAATGCCCCTGGGGAAACAGCAGCACCCCAAAGCAGGCACCTCTGGTGGTCACTGGGGAACCTGAGCCCATTGCCCCAAGGTTTTCTGCCGTGTTGTCTCAGGGATCCCCTCTCCCACAGGACAGTGAAAGTGCTGGGCCAGAGCAGGAGAGCAGGGGAAACTCTCTCATGCTGAACACCTTCTTCCAGCATCCCAGAAGTGCCAGAGGGTTCAAGGGTCTAAGTAGCGGCTCTGTCACACAGGTATCCTTTCCTCTCCCACTCATTCTCTGCTTACACTTTTCAAAGATTTATCCCAGGCACAAGTCAAACAGTTTGGGATTTGTCTTGGCCAAGATGACCTGGACCCTGGCTTTGTACTCTGCAGACCCGTCCTATACATCTGCTCTTCCTGGGCAGTTTCATGGGCAAGCTTTACCCCTCCTTTGCCCTGGACCACACAGGAGAATAAGGGCCTGTCAGGATAATCAGAGAAAGCAGCCCAAACCTGGTAGTGCTCCGTCTGCATTTAGGCCCCAGGGGTCAGTGGAGACCTCTCCTCCTTCCTGCCCAGACCTGGGCCTCTTCAGAGAAATAAGAGCTCAGAAAGCAGATCCATCTAGAATTTCCAGTCCTCTCCTATGAGCTCATGTACCAAGCGAAATGCCATCATGAGCTAATACAACTCCACCCGAGATTTCCCATCACTGCAGAGTGGCGAGGGCAGGGGCTCCTATCCCCCTTCCAGCTTCCCAGAAGTCCTCAAAGATGAGGGAAAATGGGCTAGCTCCACAATCTCAGTTGCCCCAAAGGAAGATCCAGGGAGAAAAGAAGACTTCAGGGATGAAAAAATTCAATGAATTGCTCACCCAAATCGGACATTTCTGGACCTTGTATGCTGAAGATTACTCTCTTGCCACATAAGTGAGGGGACTCTGACGCTGCCACCACCCCCAAGTGAAATGACTGAGTCACTGCTGAGGATACAGTCTCGAGAAAGAAAGCAGTTTTCTGGAGTACCAACAATACACCAGGGATAGAGAAAGACTGAGACCATCTCACAGTGCAGTGCAGTCTTCTAGTTTTTTCAGTCTCCTTATAGTTAATCCTCTATCTGTTCATTAAGCACCTAAATTCACACCAGTACACACAATCCCAGACCACTTCAACAGGGTTGGTTGTAATTCCTGCCCCTGTGTATTTGTAATTTTATTTGAATAAATAGGAAGTGGGTGGGTCAACTGAATCACAGAGGCTGTGGTGAGATTAGTGAATAGAATTGGTCACCTTTTTGTCTCACTTTACATAGTGTGTCCTTTTTGTACTCCCTTCTGCTTAGAATTGCACTCATCAACTATGTCATCTCAGCTAAGAGGATCTGGACAGATGAGTAAAAAAATAAGGATAAAAATAAATAAAAAATAGGGGAGGATAAAAGGTAAAAAAATTGGGTAGATTGAAATACTAGCAGTCAATGAGAGGGAGAGGTAAGGGGTATGGAATATATGGTTTTTTCTTTTTTTGTCTTTTTCTGGAGTGATGCAAATGTTCTAAAAATAATCATGGTGATGAATATAAAACTATGTGATGATACTGTGAGCCACTGATTGTACACTTTGGATAGATAGATTGTGTATGAAGATTTCTCAATTTAACAAAAAAGGTGGAGGGTGTGGGGGTGGGCAGAAGCACAGAGGATTTATTCCAAGGGGAAGCCAGTTCTTACAGTACTGGAGCCCTCCCAGGCCCCTCATTTGGAGCTGGGTGAGCTTGGAAGATGGGTCACTTCCTTTTTCTATGACCCGGTCTCCTCATCTCTATACAGGTTTGTTAGGAGAAATAAATGGGACAAGGCCTGGAAAAGTGACTCCAAATGGTCAATCATTCTACAAATGTGAACGATATTTGAATGAGTTGATGCTGGACTGAATGTGGATTATAAGGGTGAGAAAGGGAAAAAAGAATCAATGGAGTTGGCAGTCTAGGCCAGAGAAGGATTTTTGCATCATCCGTATGTATTTGATTTTTAGAACCATGGAAACAACAGGAAGGGAATAGGGGAAAAAAAAACAACAACAACATAAATTGAACTTCATCTAAATCTAAAATTTTTGATATGTGAAGAGGATCAAAAGACAAGCTTAACATATGCTTCTAAGGTTCTTAACAGAGTTGCAAGAAAAAAGCATTCCTGGCACTTTCTGTCTATGTGATTTGGGCTGTCATGATTGAATGGGGGAACACAGGAAGTACTAAAAACATGGGGGCGAGGGAGGAGGGGAAATAATTTTTGCCACGCAGAAATAACCTTGTAAACGGTGAAGAGCCTGTTTTACTCCACAAAAGAACTCTTAAATTTTGAGTTTACATGAAGGAAAAAAAAAAAAAAAAGACAAGCTACAGACTGAGAGAAAATATCTGCAGACCACACATCTGACAGAGAACTCACATCTAAAACAGTTATAAAGAATTCTCAAAACTCAACAGTAAAAAACCATGGGCAGAAGAAAGCAGACATTTCACAGGAAGGGATGTAGAAATGGAAAACAAGCACATGAAAGGATCTTTGACATCATTAACATCAGAAAAATGCAAAGTAAAAATATGACAAGCTATCAGTACACACCTAATTGACCATCTAATATAAAAACCTCACACAGGGAGAAATATATAACCTGAATAGATCTATACCTATTAAAGAAATCAAATCAAAGTTGTGAGTTCTCCGATTGGAGGATTTCGGAGCTGAGCAAGAAAAAGATGTGACCACTAGATGACAGCAATAAGCAAACTATTTACTGGGGCAATGCTGATCCCTCACAGCTGAAGACCTTCAGGAAGCTCCAGGGAAGGCAACAAAGAAAAAAAGCCCTGGGGAGCAGGTAAATGGGATTGAGGCTGCTTCTGTGTCTAGGCAGTGCCACAGAGTCAACATGTTGGGGAGTGTCTGGCCAGAAAATTTCAAAGGGCCATAGTGGTTCAGAGTCTTATAACTGCAGGGTTATTCTTATATGCAGCTCACAGATGTTGGGGTGGGAGATGGATAGCTGGTATGCAAGGCTGGTCCGCTCCAAATGACTAAAAATTGTTTAAAAACAATTGTAAGTATAAGAATTTGAGTCTGTCATCTCACACCAACCAGAATGGCCATTATCAACAAAACAGAAAATGACAAGTGCTGGAGAGGATGCGGAGAAAGAAGCACACTATCCACTGTTGGTGGGAATGTCAAATGGTGCAACCACTGTGGAAGGCAGTTTGGCGGTTCCTCAAAAAGCTGAATATAGAATTGCCATATGACCCAGCAATACCATTGCTAGGTATCTACTCAAAGGACATAAGGGCAAAGACACAAATGGACATTTGCACACCAACGTTTATAGCAGCATTATTTACAATTGCAAGGAGATGGAAACAGCCAAAATGTCCATCAACAGACGAGTGGCTAAACAAACTGCGGTATATACATACGATGGAATATTATGCAGCTTTAAGACAGAATGAACTTATGAAGTATGTAACAACATGGATGGACCTTGAGAACATTACGCTAAGTGAGACTAGACAAAAACTAAAGGATAAATACTGTATGGTCTCATTGATATGAACTGACATTAGTGAATAAACTTGTAATATTTTGTTCATAACAGAGACCATCAGGAGAAAGAAACAGGGTAAGATAATGGGTAATTGGAGCTGAAGGGATACAGACTGTGCAACAGGACTGGATACAAAAAACTCAGAAATGGATAGCACAATACTACCTAACTGTAATATAATTATGTTAAAACACTGAATGAAGCTGCATGTGAGAATGATAGAGGGAGGAGGGCTGGGGACATATTGAAATCAGAAAGAAAGATAGATGTTAAAGATTGAGATGGTATAATCTAGGAATGCCTAGAGTGTATAATAATAGTGAAATGTACAAGGTACAATTTTAAAAATGTTTTTGCATGAGGAAGAACAAAGGAATGTCATTATTGCAGGGTACTGAAAACAGGTGGTAATTAATATTTTAAAATGTCACCTTCTGTGTGAGACTAAAGCAAAAAATGTTAATTTGGTAGAAAATTATATTTTTTTTTATTAATTAACGGAAAAAAGGATTAACCCAACATTTAGAAATCATACCATTCTACATATGCAATCAGTAATTATTTATTTATTTATTTATTTATATTAATTAAAAAAATTAACAAAACATTTAGAAATCATTCCATTCTACATGTACAATCAGTAATTCTTAATATCATCACATAGTTGCATACTCATCATTTCTTAGTACATTTGCATCGATTTAGAAAAAGAAATAAAAAAACAGAATAAGAATTAAAACGATAATAGAGAGAGAAAACAAAAACCTATACCTCACATGCAGCTTTATTCAATGTTTTAACATAATTGCATTACAATTAGGTAGTATTGTGCTGTCCATTTCTGAGTTTTTATATCCAGTCCTGTTGCACAGTTTGTATCCCTTCAGCTCCAATTACCCCTTCTCTTTTTTTTTTTTTTTTAATTAACGGAAAAAAAGAAATTAACCCAACATTTAGAAATCATACCATTCTACATATGCAATCAGTAATTCTTAACATCATCACATAGATGCATGATCATCGTTTCTTAGTACATTTGCATCGGTTTAGAAGAACTAGCAACACAACAGAAAAAGATATAGAATGTTAATATAGAGAAAAAAAATAAAAGTAATAATAATAGTAAAAAAAAAAAGACAGACAAAAAAAAAAAAACAAAAACCTATAGCTCAGATGCAGCTTCATTCAGTGTTTTAACATGATTACTTTACAATTAGGTAGTATTGTGCTGTCCATTTTTGAGTTTTTGTATCTAGTCCTGTTGCACAGTCTGTATCCCTTCAGCTCCAATTACCCATTATCTTACCCTGTTTCTAACTCCTGCTGGACTCTGTTACCAATGAGATATTCCAAGTTTATTCTCGAATGTCGGTTCACATCAGTGGGACCATACAGTATTTGTCCTTTAGTTTTTGGCTAGACTCACTCAGCATAATGTTCGTTAGGTCCATCCATGTTATTACATGCTTCATAAGTTTATCCTGTCTTAAAGCTGTATAATATTCCATCGTATGTATATACCACAGCTTGTTTAGCCACTCATCTGTTGATGGACATTTTGGCTGTTTCCATCTCTTTGCAATTGTAAATAACGCTGCTATAAACATTGGTGTGCAAATGTCCATTTGTGTCTTTGCCCTTAAGTCCTTTGAGTAGATACCCAGCAATGGTATTGCTGGGTCGTATGGCAATTCTATATTCAGCTTTTTGAGGAACCGCCAAACTGCCTTCCACAGTGGTTGCACCATTTGACATTCCCACCAACAGTGGATAAGTGTGCCTCTTTCTCCGCATCCTCTCCAGCACTTGTCATTTTCTGTTTTGTTGATAATGGCCATTCTGGTGGGTGTGAGATGATATCTCATTGTGGTTTTGATTTGCATTTCTCTAATGGCCAGGGACATTGAACATCTCTTCATGTGCCTTTTGGCCATTTGTATTTCCTCTTCTGATAGGTGTCTGTTCAAGTCTTTTTCCCATTTTGTAATTGGGTTGGCTGTCTTTTTGTTGTTGAGATGAACAATCTCTTTATAAATTCTGGATACTAGACCTTTATCTGATATATCATTTCCAAATATTGTCTCCCATTGTGAAGGCTGTCTTTCTACTTTCTTGATGAAGTTCTTTGATGCACAAAAGTGTTTAATTTTGAGGAGTTCCCATTTATTTCTTTCCTTCCTCAGTGCTCTTGCTTTAGGTTTAAGGTCCATAAAAATGCCTCCAATTGTAAGTTTCATAAGATATCTCCCAACATTTTCCTCTAACTGTTTTATGGTCTTAGACCTAATGTTTAGATCTTTGATCCATTTTGAGTTAACTTTTGTATAGTGTGTGAGATACGGGTCTTCTTTCATTCTTTTGCATATGGATATCCAGTTCTCTAGGCACCATTTATTGAAGAGACTGTTCTGTCCCAGGTGAGTTGGCTTGACTGCCTTATCAAAGATCAAATGTCCATAGATGAGAGGGTCTATATCTGAGCACTCTATTCGATTCCATTGGTCGATATATCTATCTTTATGCCAATACCATGCTGTTTTGACCACTGTGGCTTCATAATATGCCTTAAAGTCAGGCAGCGTGAGACCTCCAGTTTCGTTTTTTTTCCTCAAGATGTTTTTAGCAATTCGGGGCACCCTGCCCTTCCAGATAAATTTGCTTATTGGTTTTTCTATTTCTGAAAAATAAGTTGTTGGGATTTTGATTGGTATTGCATTGAATCTGTAAATCTATTTAGGTAGGATTGACATCTTAACTATATTTAGTCTTCCAATCCATGAACATGGTATGCCCTTCCATTTATTTAGGTCTTCTGTGATTTTTTTTAACAGTTTTTTGTAGTTTCTTTATATAGGTTTTTTGTCTCTTTAGTTAAATTTATTCCTAGGTATTTTATTCTTTTAGTTGCAATTGTAAATGGAATTCGTTTCTTGATTTCCCCCTCAGCTTGTTCATTACTAGTGTATAGAAATGCTACAGATTTTTGAATGTTGATCTTATAACCTGCTACTTTGCTGTACTCATTTATTAGCTCTAGTAGTTTTGTTGTGGATTTTTCCGGGTTTTCGACGTATAGTATCATATCGTCTGCAAACTGATAGTTTTACTTCTTCCTTTCCAATTTTGATGCCTTGTATTTCTTTTTCTTGTCTAATTGCTCTGGCTAGAACCTCCAACACAATGTTGAATAATAGTGGTGATAGTGGACATCCTTGTCTTGTTCCTGATCTTAGGGGGAAAGTTTTCAATTTTTCCCCATTGAGGATGATATTAGCTGTGGGTTTTTCATATATTCCCTCTATCATTTTAAGGAAGTTCCCTTGTATTCCTATCTCTTGAAGTGTTTTCAACAGGAAAGGATGTTGAATCTTGTCAAATGCCTTCTGTGCATCAATTGAGATGATCATGTGATTTTTCTGCTTTGATTTGTTGATATGGTGTATTACATTAATTGATTTTCTTATGTTGAACCATCCTTGCATACCTGGGATGAATCCTACTTGGTCATGATGTATAATTCTTTTAATGTGTTGTTGGATACGATTTGCTAGAATTTTATTGAGGATTTTTGCATCTATATTCATTAGAGAGATTGGTCTGCAGTTTTCTTTTTTCTAATATCTTTACCTGGTTTTGGTATGAGGGTGATGTTGGCTTCATAGAATGAATTAGGTAGTTTTCCCTCCACTTCGATTTTTTTGAAGAGTTTGAGGAGAGTTGGTACTAATTCTTTCTGGAATGTTTGGTAGAATTCACATGTGAAGCCGTCTGGTCTAGGACTTTTCTTTTTAGGAAGCTTTTGAATGAGTGATTCAATTTCTTTACTTGTGATTGGTTTGTTGAGGTCATCTATTTCTTCTTGAGTCAAAGTTGGTTGTTCATGTCTTTCCAGGAACCCGTCCATTTCATCTAAGTTGTATTTATTAGCGTAAAGTTGTTCATAGTATCCTGTTATTATCTCCTTTATTTCTGTGAGGTCAGTAGTTATGACTCCTCTTCCATTTCTGAGCTTATTTATTTGCAGCCTCTCTCTTCTTCTTTTTGTCAATCTTGATAAGGGCCCATCAATCTTATTGATTTTCTCATAGAACAAACTTTTGGTCTTATTGATTTTCTCTATTGTTTTCATGTTTTCAATTTCATTTACTTCTGCTCTAATCTTCGTTATTTCTTTCCTTTTGCTTGGTTTGGGATTAGTTTGCTGTTCTTTCTCCAGTTCTTCCAAGTGGACAGTTAATTCCTGCATTTTTGCCTTTTCTTCTTTTCTGATATAGGCATTTATGGCAATAAATTTCCCTCTTAGCGCTGCCTTTGCTGCGTCCCATAAGTTTTGATATGTTGTGTTTTCATTTTCATTCGCCTCGAGGTATTTACTAATTTCTCTTGCAATTTATTCCTTGACCCACTCGTTGTTTAAGAGTGTGTTGTTGAGCCTCCACGTATTTGTGAATTTTCTGGTACTCCGCCTACTATTGATTTCCAACTTCATTCGTTTATGATCCGAGAAAGTGTTGTGTATGATTTCAATCTTTTTAAATTTGTTAAGACTTGCTTTGTGACCCAGCATATGGTCTATCTTTGAGAATGATCCATGAGCACTTGAGAAAAAGGTGTATCCTGCTGTTGTGGGATGTAATGTCCCATAAATTTCTGTTAAGTCTAGCTCATTTATAGTAATATTCAGATTCTCTATTTCTTTATTGATCCTCTGTCTAGATGTTCTGTCCATTGATGAGAGTGGTGAATTGAAGTCTCAAACTATTATGGTATATGCATCTATTTTCCTTTTCAGTGTTTGTAGTGTATTCCTCATGTATTTTGGGGCATTCTGGTTCGGTGTGTAAATATTTATGATTGTTATGTCTTCTTGTTTAATTGTTCCTTTTATTAGTAGATAGTGTCCTTCTTTGTCTCTTTTAACTGTTTTATATTTGAAGTCTAACTTTTTGGATATTAGTATAGCCACTCCTGCTCTTTTCTGGTTGTTATTTGCATGAAATATCTTTTCCCAACCTTTCACTTTCAACCTGTTTATCTTTGGGTCTAAGATGTGTTTCCTGTAGACAGCATATGGAAGGATCCTGTTTTTTAATCCATTCTGCCAGTCTATGTCTTTTGATTGGGAAATTCAATCCATCAACTTTTAGTGTTATTACTATTTGGATAATATTTTCCTCTAACATTTTGCCTTTTGTATTATATATAACATATCTGACTTTCCTTCTTTCTACACTCTTCTCCATACCTCTCTCTTCTGTCTTTTCGTATCTGACTCTAGTGCTCCCTTTAGTATTTCTTGCAGAGCTGGTCTCTTGGTCACAAATTCTCTCAGTGACTTTTTGTCTGAGAATGTTTTAATTTCTCCCTCATTTTTGAAGGACAGTTTTGCTGGATATAGGAGTCTTGGTTGGCAGTTTTTCTCTTTTAGTTATTTAAATATATCATCCCACTGTCTTCTAGCTTCCATGGTTTCTGCTGAGAAATCTACACATAGTCTTATTGGGTTTCCCTTGTATGTGATGGATTGTTTTTCTCTTGCTGCTTTCAAGATGCTCTCTTTCTCTTTGACCTCTGACATTCTAGCTAGTAAATGTCTTGGAGAATGCCTATTTGGGTCTAATCTCTTTGGGGTGCGCTGCACTTCTTGGATCTGTAATTTTAGGTCTTTCATAAGAGTTGGGAAATTTTCAGTGATGATTTCTTCCATTAGTTTTTCTCCTCCTTTTCCCTTCTCTTCTCCTTCTGGGACACCCACAACACGTATATTTGTGCGGTTCATATTGTCCTTGAGTTCCCTGATCCCCTGTTCAAATTTTTCCATTCTTTTCCCTATAGTTTCTGTTTCTTTTTGGAATTCAGATGTGCCATACTCCAAATCACTAATTCTATCTTCTGTCTCTTTAAATCTATCATTGTAGGTATCCATTGTTTTTTCCATCTTTTCTACTTTATCCTTCACTTCCATAAGTTCTGTGATTTGTTTTTTCAGATTTTCTATTTCTTCTTTTTGTTCAGCCCATGTCTTCTTCATGTCCTCCCTCAATTTATCGATTTCGTTTTTGAAGAGGTTTTCCATTTCTGTTCGTATATTCAGCATTAGTTGTCTCAGCTCCTGTATCTCAATTGAACTATTGGTTTGTTCCTTTGACTGGGCCATATTTTCAATTTTCTGAGCATGATCCGTTATCTTCTGCTGGCGTCTGGGCATTTAGTCAGATTTCCCTGGGTGTTGGACCCAACAGGTTGAAAGATTTTTCTGTGAAATCTCTGGGTTCTGTTTTTCTTATCCTGCCCAGTAGGTGGCGCTCATAGCACACGTTTGTCTGCGGGTCCCATCAGTAAAAGGTGCTGTGGGTCCTTTAATTTTGGAAAACTCTCGCCGTGGGGGAGGTTCGCCAGCCGAAGCGGCTTGGAAGAGTGCCAGCCGCCGCAGCCCATAAGAGTGCCCATCCGAATTTCCTAGTCAGCCCGGGGTGCCAAGCGTGGCGGGAGGGCGCCAGCAGCTGCGGCCCGGGAGAGTGCACCATCCCCAGCCGGACCGGGGAGTCACGTGTTTGGAAGGGACCCCCCCGATCACCGTTCTCCGCGGCCTGGGGATTTCCGATCCAATTCTCTCAGTTGGTCCGGGGGGCTGCGCGTGTTGGTGGCGCCAGCCGCCACGGCTTGAGGGGACCGCCTGCCCAATTCTCCCAGCTGGCCCGGGAAGGAGGAAGGGAGGGACTCCGGCCACTTGCCGCCCTGCCCGGGGAACCCCGCGCCCCTCGGCGATCTCACCGGAGCGGGTTCTCTCAGCCAGTCAGCCGTTCCAGGATGGGGTACGCTGTCTTTTTTATCTCTATCGTGGCTCCAGGAGCTGTTCTGTATCATTTCTACTCCCCTAGTAGCTGTTCTGGAGGAGGAACTAAGATCCGCGCATCTTAGTAAGCCGCCATTTTCTCCGGAAGTCTGAAAATTAATATTTTGACTAGTGCATTTCCTAATATAACTTACGTAGATAGTTTGATTGAACACCGTAAGTACTTGGAATCTCAGGTAGGACATGAGATTTTGTTGGTTTGTCCAGAGTGATGCCCCGATGAATTCCAGAGTGATTCGACCAGTGAGTGGAAAAGTATCTGCAAAGCCCCCTTCGGGGAGTGGTGAGAATGGGGAGAAATTCAACTTCCCCAAGTCAAATTCTTGATATTCTCACAGTGTGGACAACCAAAGCTATAGGCAGAGCCCCCAGTCTTGGGGTTTGTTCATATCAAACTTAAACCCACAAAGAATAGGTCAAGCCTACTTAAAATTAGGCCTAAGAGTCACCCCCAAGAGAGCTTCTTTTGTTGCTCAGATGTGGCCCCTCTCTCCAGCCAACACAACGAGCAGTCTCACCACCCTACCCCTCTCTACGTGGGACATGACTCCCAGGGGGTGTGGACCTTCCTGGCAATGTGGGACAGAGATCTTGGAATGAATGGAGACTCAGCATCAGGGATTGAGAAAAACCCTAGAATAAGCTGAGATTTAGCATCAAGGGATTGAGAAAACCTTCTTGACCAACAGGGGAAAGAGGGAAATGAGATAAAGTGTCAACAGCTGAGAGATTTCAAACAGAGTCGAGAGATTATCCTGGAGGCTATTCTTATGCATCAAGCAGGTATCATCTTGTTATTCAAGATGTAATGGAGAGGCTGGAGGGAACTGCCTGAAAATGTTGAGCTGTGCTCCAGTAGCCATGTTTCTTGAGGATGACTGAATAATGATACAGCTGTCACAATGTGACTGTGTGATTGTGAAAACCTTGTGTCTGATGCTCGTTTTATCTACCTTGTCAACAGACGAGTAGAACATATGGAATAAAAATAAATAATAGGGGGAACAAATGTTAAAATAAATTTAGTTTGAAATGCTAGTCATCAATGAAAGCAAGGGGTAAGGGGTATGATAGGTACAATCTTTTTTTTTTCTTTTCTGTGTTCGTTTTCTTTTTCTATTGTCTTTTTGTTTCTTTTTCTGAATTAATGCAAGTGTTCTAAGAAATGATGAATATGCAACTAGGTGATGATATTGTGAATTACTGATTATGTATGTTGTTTTATTTTGTTTCTTATTTTTTTAATTAATAAATAAATAAATAAATAAAAAAGAATTTGAGTCTGGTGCCAGGCTTTGGGGCTAACTAATGGACCCAGGTTGCTATGAAAAAAAGTAAACAACACATAGCGTCTTTACACAGAGGCCTCTATGGTAGTTCGGTTCAGGAGTCAACCTGGCCCAGTGATGGTACCTAGTTCTGTTGCTGGGGGCCTTGAACCATTAGCATGTGAAACTCATCCATGGCTGATTACATCTGCAGTCGGCTAAGGGGGTGCTTTCCACGATGAGTGATGTTTAATTTAATTTGCTGGGGGCTTAAAACTCTTTTTGGAGTGCTGAAAATATTCTAAAATTGATTTTAGTGATGATCACACAACTATGTGATGATACTGTGAGCCTGATTATATACTTTTTTGGGATGGATTATATGGTGTGTGACTATATCTCAATAAAATTTGCATTAAAAAAATACATGTATGGTAGAATGCATGGAGCCCCAAATAGCCAAAATAAGTGTGAGAAAAAGAACAAAGCTGGAGAACTCACACTTCTGATCTCAAAAGTTACTACAAAACTTGAGTAATTAAAAGTTTGATACTTGCATAAGGTTAGACATACAGAACAATGGCTTGAAATTGAGAGTCCAGAGTTAAAGCCACATATCAACAGTGAACTGATTTTCCACAAGGGTGCCAAGTCCATTCAATGGGGAAAGAACAGTCTCTTTAACAAATGGTGCTGGGATAACTGGAAATCCACATGCAAAATAATGGATGTGGACCCCTACCTCTCACCATAATAAAAAATTAATTGAAAAAATTAAAAACCTAAATATAAGAGTTAACTCCTATAAGGAAACATACGAAATATCTTAAGGACCTTGTCATAGGCAATGGGTTTTTAGATTTTACACCAAAAGCATAAACCACAAAAGAAAAAAATAGATAAAATGAACCTCATCATAATTAAAAACTTGTATGCATCAAATAACACTGTCAAGAAGTAAAAAATCAACTACAGAATGTGAGACAATATTTGGAAACCACATGTCCAATAAGGGCTTAATATCTAGAAAATATAAAGAACCCCTACAACTCAGCAATGAAAAGAGAAACCATGCAATTAAAAATAGACCAGTCTAGACTGTAAACTGTTACAGCAGTCACATTTAATCCAGAGTGGTAATCATTATTTCTGGATAAAAAATAAATAAATAAATAATAGACCAAAGCTTTGAATCAATATTTCTCCAAAGAAGATATTCAAATGGCCAATAAGTATATGAAAAGATGTTCACATTAGAGAAATGTAAAACAAAAAAAAAGAAAGAAAACTACAATGAGACTCCACTTTACACCTACCAGGGTGGTTATTATTTTTTTAAAAAAGAAAAATAACAACTGTTGTTGAGGATGTGGAGAAGTGGGAAACCCTGTACATTGTTAGTGGCAATGTAAAATGGTACAGCCACAGTGAAAACAGTTTGGTGTTTCCTTGGTAAATTAAACATGAAATTACCATATGACTTAGCAATTTCACTCTGTCAAGGCCAGGTTCACGTGTCAACTTGGCCAGGTGGTGGTACCTGTTTGTCTGGTTGGGCAAGTGCTGGCCTATCTGTTGCGACGAGGACATTTCATAGAATTAAATCATGATCATGTCAGCTGCATCCACAGCTGGTTCCATTTGTAATCAGCCAAAGGGGAATGTCTTCTACAATGAGTGATGCGTAACCTAATCAATGGAAGCCCTTTTAAGGAGGATTCAGAAGAGACAGTCTCTCTTTCTGCTTCGGCTGGTAAGCCTCTCCTGTGGAGTTAGTCCAGACCCTCCATCAGAATCGTTGGCTTCACAGCCTACCCTGCGGATTTCGGCTCTGTGTTTCCACGGTCACGTGAGATACTTTCATATATTTTATATCTGCGAGTGTTCCCTGTTGATTCTGTTTCTCTAGAGAACCCTAACTAATACACACTCCTAGGTATATACTCCAAAGAAGTGAAAGCAGGGACTCAGACAGGTATCTATAATCAAATTCATTGTAGCATTATTCACAATTGCCAAAAGTAGAACAATCCAATTTTCCATCAACAGATGAATGGATAAACAAAATGTGGTATAAACATACAATAGAATATCATTCAGCCTTAAATAGAAGTGAAGTGCTGGTACACACTTCAACATGGATGAACTCTGAAGACATCATGTTGAGTGAAATAAGCCAGACCCAAAAGAACAACTACTGTATGATTTCTCTTATATGAAGTACTTAGAATAAGCAAATCTATAGAGACTGAAAGCAGAATAGTGCAGGAGTGGCGGGAGAAGGAATGGGAAATGTTCTAGTTTGCTAGCTGCCAAAATGCAATATACTAGAAATGTAATGGCTTTTAAAAGGGGGAATTTATTAAATTGCTAGTTTACAGTTCCAAGGCCAATTAAAGCAAGTCTATAAAAATGTCCAGGGAGAAGATGGCGGCTTAGTAAGACATGCGGGTCTTAGTTCCTCCTCCAGAACAGCAACTAAAGAAACAGAAACAATACAAAACAGCTCCCGGAGCCACAACAGAGACCAAAAAGACAGCGTGCCCCATTCTGGAACGGCTGAACGGGCAGGGAGAATCCGCTGCGGTGAGATACCCAAGGGGCGCGCGTTTTCCCAGCCGGGGCGGCTGGTGACTGGGGTCCCTTCCATGCATGTGGCTCCCCGGTCTGACTGGAAACGTTGGATAGCGGGGCCCTCCTGCCACGCTTGGCGTCTCGGGCCAGCTGGGCAATTTGGACCGGCACTCCTCCAAGCCGCGGTGGCCGGCGACCCCCCCCCTCCACGCGCAGTTTCCCGGGCCGACTGCGAGATTCGGATTGGCAAGTTAAAGGAGCCACAGCATCTTTTACTGGTGGGACCCGCAGACAGACGAGTGCCACGAGCGCCACCTACTGGGCAGGAAAAGAAAAACAGAGCCCAGAGATTTCACAGAAAAACCTTTCAACCAGCCGGGTCCCACACCCAGGGAAATCTGATCAAATGCCCAGACACCAGCAGAAAATAATGGATGACACTCGGAAAATTGAAGATATGGCCCAGTCAAAGGAACAAACCAATAGTTCAAATGAGATATAGGAGCTGAGACAACTAATGCTGAATATATGAACAGAAATGGAAAAAGTCTTCAAAAACCAAATCAATAAATTGAGGGAGGACATGAAGAAGACATGGGCTTAACAAAAAGAAGAAATAGAAAATCTGAAAAAACAAATCACAGAACTTATGGGAGTGAAGGACAAAGAAGAAAAAAATGGAAAAAACAATGGATACCTACAATGGTAGATCTAAAGAGACAGAATCTACAATTAGTGAACTGGAGGATGGAACATCTGAATTCCAAAAAGAAACAGAAACTATAGGGAAAAGAATGGAAAAATTTGAACAGGGGATCAGGGAACTCAAGGACAATATGAAGCGCACAAATATACGTGTTGTGGGTGTCCCAGAAGGAGAAGAGAAGGGAAAAGGAGGAGAAAAACTAATGGAAGAAATTATCACTGAAAATTTCCCAACTCTTATGAAAGACCTAAATTTACAGATCCAAGAAGTGCAGCGCACCCCAAACAGAATAGACCCAAATAGGTGTTCTCCAAGACACTTACTAGTTAGAATGTCAGAGGTCAAAGAGAAAGAGAGGATCTTGAAAGCAGCAAGAGAAAAAGAATCCATCACATACAAGGGAAACCCAATAAGACTATGTGTAGATTTCTCAGCAGAAACCATGGAAGCTAGAAGACAGTGGGATGATATATTTAAATAACTAAAAGAGAAAAACTGCCAACCAAGACTTCTATATCCAGCAAAATTGTCCTTCAAAAATGAGGGAGAAATTAAAACATTTATAGACAAAAAGTCACTGAGAGAATTTGTGACCAAGAGACCAGCTCTGCAAGAAATACTAAAGGGAGCACTAGAGTCAGATACGAAAAGACAGAAGAGAGAGGTATGGAGAAGAGTGTAGAAAGAAGGAAAGTCAGATATGTTATATATAATACAAAAGGCAAAATGTTAGAGGAAAATATTATCCAAATAGTAATAACACTAAAAGTTAATGGACTGAATTTCCCAATCAAAAGACATAGACTGGCAGAATGGATTACGACCCAGCAATACCACTGCTAGGTATCTACTCAAAGGACTTAAGGGCAAAGACACAGACGGACATTTGCACACCAGTGTTTATAGCAGCATTATCTACAATTGCAAAGAGATGGAAACAGCCAAAATGTCCATCAACAGATGAGTGGCTAAACAAACTGTGGCGTATACCTACGATGGAATATTATGCAGCTTTAAGACAGACTAAACTTATGAAGCATGTAATAACATGGATGGACCTAGAGAACATTATGCTGAGTGAGTCTAGCCAAAAACTAAAGGACAAATACTGTATGGTCCCACTGATGTGAACCGACATTCGAGAATCAGCTTGGAATATGTCATTGGTAACAGAGACCAGCAGGAGTTAGAAACAGGGTAAGATAATGGGTAATTGGAGCTGAAGGGATACAGACTGTGCAACAGGACTAGATACAAAAACTCAAAAATGGACAGCACAATAATACCTAAGTGTAATGTAACTATGTTGGAACACTGAATGAAGCTGCACCTGAAATATAGTTTTTTTGTTTGTTAAAAAAAAAAAATGTCCAAATTAAGGCACCAACAAGAGGTTACCTTCACTCAAGAAAGGCCGATGACATTCAGGGTTTCTCTCTCAACTGGAAAGACACAACATGGCAAAGTCTGCTAGCTTTCTCTACAGGCTTCTTGTTTCATGAAGTCCCCCTGTCCTACCCCCAGGAGCGTTCTCCTTCTTCATCTCCAAAGGTTGCTGGCTACGTGCGCTCTCATGGTTCTCATCACCCTGTCTTGGCTCTGCTCTCTCAGAATCTCAAGCCTTTTCCAAAATGCTTCCTCTTTTAAAGGATTCCAGTAAAGTAATCAAGACCCACCTGGAATGGGTGGAGTCACATCTCCCTCTCATACCCACAATTGGGTGAGTCACATCTCTGCGGAGATAATCTAATCAAGTTTCCAGCCTAGGGTGCTGAATAGGGATTAAAAGAAGCTGCCTTCACAAGATGGAACAGGATTAAAACATGGCTTTTCTAGGGTACATAATCCTTTTAAACTGGCACAGGGGGTTACTGCTAAATGAGTATGAGTTTTGGTTTAGAATGATGAAAACAGTCTGGAAATAGTAGTGAAAATTTCATAGTATTGACAAGGTACTTAACGCCAAAGAATTGCCCATTGAAAGTGGTTAAAATGATTTTTATGTTATGTACATTTTACCACAATTAAAAATTTATTAATTATTTGTTAATGGAATAAATTATACCAATTTTACACAATCTCTGCCAGAAAATAACAGTAGAGGGAACCACATCCTAGCTCATTCTGTGTCCAATATTACCCTACTACTAAAACCATAAAGACACTACAACAAATGAAACTACAGACTAATATGTCTCATAAACATAGATGCAAAATTCTTCAACAAAATATAAGTAAATAAAGTCCAACAATATATTAAAAGAATTATATACAACAACAAAGTGGGATTTTCCAGGAATACGAAGCTTTGGTTCAATATTCAAAAATAAGTCAGTGTAATCAGTCAACTGGAGAAAGAATAAAACTTATGATTGTACAGTTGATACAGAAAAAGCATTTGACAAAATGGAACACACATGCATGATAAAAAAAACTCTCAGCAAACCAGAACTAGAGGGGCTCTTAGCTTGGTAAATAGCATTCACAAAAAATACTACTGTTACAATCATGCTTTAAGATCAGAAAAAAAGCATGGATTTCTGGAGCCTGCCCATGCCAAAAAAAAAAAAAAAACCATCTGCATAAAAATAGAAAACAATTAAAAAAAAAAAGCACAGATGTTCTCTTATCACTCCTATTCAACATCCTACTGGAACTACTAGCTAGTTCAGTAAGCTAAGAACAGGAAATAAAAACTATAAATTTGAAATGAAGAAATAAAACTCTTTATTAACAGATGTGCCAGTTTGAAACTGTTAGGTACCCCAGAAAAACCATGTTCTTTAAGTCCCATTCAATATTGTAGGGTGGAAACCCCTTTGATCAGATTATCTCCACAGAGATTTGACAAGATTACCTCCACAGAGATGTGACACACCCAATTGTGGATTTGACCTTTTGATTAAATGGTGTTCTAGTTTGCTAGCTGCTGGAATGCAACACACCAGAGATGGAATGGCTTTGAATAATAGGGGATTTATTTTGTTAGTTCTTCAGAGGAAAGGCAGCTAACTTTCATCTGAGGTTCTTTCTTATGTGGGAAGGCTCAGGGTAGTCTCTGCTGGCCTTCTCTCCAGGCCTCTGGGTTCCAACAACTTTCTCCGGGGTGATTCCTTTCTGCATCTCCAAAGGCCTGGGCTGAGCTGCGAGTGCTGAGATGAGATATACTGAGCTGCTTGGGCTGTGCTGTGTGTGTGCTCTTTCATTTAAATTTAAGCACCAACCAAATAAATCAAACATCATCCACTGCAGCAGGCACGCCTCCTAGCCAACTGCAGATGTAATGAGCAACAGAGGTTCACATACCATTGACTCATGTCCACAGCAATATAACTAGGCACCTTCACCTGGCCAAGTTGACAACTGAATCTAACTACCACAAATGGAGATGTGACTCAACCCATTCAAGGTGGGTCTTGATTAGTTTACTGGAGTCCTTATCTAAGAGACACTTGGAGATCCAAAAGCTTGGAAAATAGTTGCTTCAGAGCCAAAAGAGCCAACATGAGATCCAGACGTGTGGAAATGCAGAGCGCAGCAGACATCACCACATGCCTTCTCATGAGATGCTAAACAAACCAGAACCTGCAGAGAACCAAGGGAAGCCAAGAACGAAATCAGCTCTGGTAAACCTAAGTGAGGGACCGCCACAAGAAACAGAAGCAGAAGCAACAGGAAGGAGCAAGGGACCAGTAGATACCAGCCACATGTTTTCCCAGCTGACAGAGGTGTTCCAAATGGCATCAGCCTTTCTTGAGTGAAGATAACCTCTTGTTATTGCATTAATTTGGACATTTTCACAGCCTTAGAACTATAAACTTGTAACTTAATAAATTCCGTTTATAAAGGTTATTCAATTTCCAGTATATTGCATTCCGGCAGCTTCAGCAAACCAACACAATAGATGACATGATCATCTACATACAAAATCTCAAAGCACTGACCAAATAAACAAAAAAAACCCTGCATCCAATTAGCAAAGTTGGAGGATACAAGATCCTGTATAGCACTAATGAAATTTTGGAAATTAGAATTTAAAACATAATACCATTTACAATGATACCCAAAAAATACTTAGCTATAATCCGAACAAAATATCTACATAATCTTTATATGGGAAACTAAAAAATTCTAATAAAAGAAATTAAAGAAGATCTAAATAAATTGAGATTTCTCATATTCATGGATTAAGATTCTCAATATTGTTAAAATGTAAATCTTTCCTAATTTATCTATAGTTTCAAAGCAATCCCAATCAAAATTCTAGCAAGCTATTTTGTAGATATCAGCATATTGTTTTAAAGTTTATATGCGAAGGCAAAAGACCTAGATGGCCAACATGATTTTGCAGAACAAATTTTGGGAATTGACACCACTCATTCAAGACTTAGATAAAGTAGCTACAGCTACTATCAAGACAGCATGGTATAGTTGAAAAAATAGCTACCTAGATCAATGGAACAAAATAGAGCTCAGAAATACACCCACAAATATAGTCAACTGATGTTGACAAAGCAAAAGAAATTTAATGGAGAAAGAATAGTCTTTCTGCAAATGACACTGGAACAGTTGAACATCCATACACACACAAAAAAAGTATCTATACACAGACCTTACACCTTTCACAAAATCAACTCAAATGGATTAAATGGATACTTAAAAAGTATGATTATGTGTGTCTCCCGAGCTGTCCTTTGCTATTCAAAGGACAGTCCTTGAAAGAACTGCCCTCCTTCCATGAAAGACTGTTTAAGGACTTGCATATAAATCTCCTCCTTTCCAACGGGATAATGGGGAGGGAGAAAGTCACCAAAAATAAGAACGGAAAGAGGTACACTCAAATCTAACAAGTGAGGGTCGCTTGGTGATAGGACTACGGGTTGCTGTTATTTTCTCCACTTTATACATGTGCAGTTTCTCATTTTCCTACCATAAATGGGTTACTCAGATAATAAAGAACAAAGCAAGAAATAAAAACTGCGTATGCCTTTGCTCTTAGAAAAGAGAGTTCAGTCAATCCCAGGCCCCAGAGCCCCTCAGGCTCACCCAGAGTTCCCCACTCTCTCACCCCAAGCAGTAAACACCTCCCGCCCCCAGGGGCAGACACATTCCAGTTTCTGCAGTAGCTCATGGATTCCTCTCCACCCAGCAGGAAACGGAGAATGCAGAGACACTTCCGGGAATTACCGAACTGAGACCCTGCGGGGAGGTTCAGTTTTCTAACAGCCTTAAACAGAAAGATAAAATTTCCAGCTGTGGACAGGTGACGGTGGCTCAGTGGCAGAGTTTTCGCCTGCTATGCCTGGTCTCTGCGTTCGATTCCCAGTACCTAACAATGTTAAAAAAAAAAAAAAAAAGAAAAAAAAATTTCCAGTTCTGCAAATTCAGTTTCAGTTTCTAAACGTCAAAACAGCAGAAGGACCAGCCCCCGAGAGGGAGGAGCTGTCCTCAGCCCCTTCTCGCGCTACCCACACACACAGTAATTCACCCCAAGGAGAGGAGGCCAAATCCCTCTGTTATCACCCTATTTTCCCTTTTTGGTTTTAGCCTGTTCGAAAGCGCTCTCTTAAAAGGGGGAGGGCAGAAGCAGAGAGGATTTATCCCAAAGGGCGGCTCGGTCTTGCAGAAATGGAGCCCTTTCAGAACTTGTATGAGACCCCAGCCGAAAGGCTGGATGCTTTCGTGGAGCAGACCCTTCAACCCAGCGGCGACTGGAAAGAGGAAGTGCAGGACGCACAGCAGAGGATTGAGCGGTTCTTCCGGGAAGTGTGTTTCTACAATGAGCTGGTTCAGGACCAAGAAGTCAGAGTACTAAAGGTTGTGAAGGTGAGCACTTAGGAACCCTGGGGTTCGAATCCCAGCTCTGTCTCTTTGGGGCTGTGTGACACTGGGTTGGGGGAGTAGATGGAGCGGGTGGGGGGATCACTTATCTCTCTGAACTTCAGTCTCTTCTTTAACACTGTTCTGTTAGGTGGAATAAATGGGATAAAGCGTGCAAAAGTGCTTTTAAACAGTAAATAGCTGTACAAATGTGAAGGATGATGATTAGTATCATCACTATTTATTATTATAGTATCATCATTATTTATTAGTATAATATCGTTATTATTTATTAGTATAGTATCATCATCAACATTATTAGTCGGGATCCAGCTTTGTGAGTTGCAAGGAGTCAGGGAAAATAGGAATAGCAGGACTCTATGATTTATGGTTTTGTTTCCTATTTGGGAAACCCCATTCTACCCACCTGCCTCCCCCTCTCCCCACCCCTGCCCCACCACACACACACATCATAAAGATAATCTCTTATATTTTTCTTCTTAAACAGCACTTACTGGTTATGTTACAAACCACCCAGCAATTATTCAGTACCAAAGGGTACTTTAATAGGCTAACTGGTTTTTGGGGGGGCTGACCGGTGGAATTAAGCAACTATTTATAGCGTGGTTTCCACTGGGAAAATACTAAATCGAAATTCAATTTTTAACAGATCATGCTAAATTAAAAGCTAGTTGACCACAAGTCTTGGTTTTATTCCTTTTGCTAGAATGGAAAACAGTGAAGATTAACTTAAATCAGGCTTTGCAGGGCAGTATTGGTGGCTGCGGAGGGTGGAACTGAGAGGAAGGACACACAGCCTTAACGAACCTTAAGAGAGAGGAAGCCAAAGATGAGGAAAGCATCAGCAGACCATGAGCTACAAAACAGAAATTCGAGTTCCAGTGGTTATCTAAAAAGATGTAACTTTATCTTCTAGACTCCGACTGCCCCATACATTGAAGCTTTACTAAGCATCCTGCTGCAGGGCGTTTTTCCAAAAAGCATTTTCCAACAACCATTTCTCTCTGGGCTAGAGCTCCATCAGTATCTTTTCTTTGTGAATCTGAAACCAAAAAAAAAAGAAGAAAAAAAAAGCTAGCACAGTTAGAACTACAAATGGGAAGCATATTTTCTCAAAAATGAGCTTGACAGTGTTCAAATTTTACCAAAAATTGTAAACAAGCTCTTCTACTGATTCGTACACACTGTGTTTCAATAGAAGACATACCTGGATATCTCAAAATCCCATTCTCACCTTTTCAGGTACATGCATCAAGTGGAGACTATTTGTCCATATAAGAAAAAAAGATTATTTTACCTTCCTCCTTCTTTCTCAATGTTTTCTATTTCCAGAAGTTGAAACTTCCCTACAGCAACTTCTCCAATTATTTTGCGCAGAATAAAAAATGCATTGAACCAAATGTTATGTCTTTCTTCACAACTTCCTGTAAATCTGTAATTATTTCAAAATTAGATTTTTTAAGAAATGTTATCTACTCACACATGCATGTACTCCTACAAAATATGGGTACAAAACACACACACACACACACAAATAGGTTCGTCTGGGCCAGAGCTGTCCAGTAGAACTTGCTCCCATGATGAAAATGTTCTAAATAGATGCTATGCAAAATGGTAGCCATTAGATATGTGCAGCTATTGAGCACTTGAAATGGCTTAGGACCTGGATTTTTTTGTTTTGCTTTATTTGAATTAATCTAAATGTAAATAGACACACGTGGCCCTTGGTTGCCAGGTTGGACAGCGAAGGTCTTGAGGTTGCCTCCGGAGAGAGGTTGAGTGCCCGAGGTGGGGTGGAATTTTACCTTCATTCATATCCTCTGCATTGTTTGGCAGGTACTTCTTTTTTTCTGAACAACTGAAAAACACGTAGCAATCCCCACAGCAAAGGCCACTGTGCATCATGGAGACCACGGGCTCCATTGGGACCCGTGTAAACAGCCCAATATGGCGCCTCGGGCTTCAACCCCCCACCCCCACCCCAAGACAGAGGCCTCAGGGGAGGGAAAGCTCAACATCGTCATCCTCCACAGGGCGGCTCCTCAGGGAAGGGGACGACGCTCAACCACAGCTCTGACCTGGACCTCGTCCTCTTCCTGGACTGCTTCTCCGGCTTCCGTTGCCAGGCGCGGCTCCGAGGCACCGTCATCAGCTTGATGGAGGAAAAACTGTCTCACTGTAGTAGGAGCCTGGCCTACGATATCACCCTGGCCAGGCCCAAAGGGGAGGCCAGCGTCCCTCGCTCCCTGTCCTTCAAGGTCCAGTCCAGGAAGAGCAGCGTGGCCGTGGAGATCGACGTGCTCCCGGCGTTTGATGCTCTGGGTAAAGATGGCGTCTGGTGCGGAGAGAGCAGGCGGGGCCCGGTCGCCCCCCCCCCCCCACCCCCGCCGCCGTGGGGGAGGGGCGCGCGGGACCCTGCAGGCTGATGGGGAGAGCAGAGACGCTGCGCTTTTCTTGTGTGGGGCTGGAACAGGAGCTCTACCTTGAAGCTAAAGCCCTCCCATAAATGCATGGGTTGTTGTGTCCCACCCGTTGCTTGGAGAAAGAGAACTTCTCCAAATAACGGCATCATCCCACCCAATCTGAGATTTCCCACCCTGTGGGAAACAACAGGTGGAGCACTTACTTCAAGGTTTTTGGAGTCGGACAGAAGTGGATTGGAATAATTTTTTAAGACAACACTCCCACCTCGAAAATACTATGCTAAGTGAAAGAAGCCAGACCAAAAAAAAAAAAAAAAAATAGGTCCCATATGGTAGGATTTCATTTATGTAAGACATCCAGAATGGGTAAATCCCATTCTGCAAATTGGTGGCTGCTGGGGCTGGGAGGAAGGGGAAATGGGGAGTGACTGGGTACTGGATTTTCTTTTGGGGTGGTGACGATGTTCTGGAACTTAATGTAGGTGGTAGTTGCACTAAGTATGAATGCACTAAATGCCAGTGACTTATGCATTTCAAAATGATTAGTTTATGTTAGGTGAAATTCCCCTTAATTAAAAATAATAATAACTTATAAAAAAACAAAATGTCTTCAAATTTTGGCTCCAAGGCTTACCAGTTGTGTGACCTTGGGCAAGCTATTTAACCTCGCCAAGACTCAGTGCACCAACCTGTTAAATAGGATAATAATATCAGGTTGAACCTTAGAAAATTGATGATGCTTGACCTACAAAAGCAGCAGTTTCCTCTGAGTTCAGCCCAGTGCCTGACACACGGTAAGTGTTTGGGGCAGTGTGAGTGATTTTGAACCTGTGTGACTTTTGGGTGTTTTACCAAGCCATCTAGGTCTAGCCGTAACATATAAAGGCTAATATTGCTTAGTGGTGAGATTGCACGAGATCATTTGTGTAAGTTCTGTGCTATCTCAAAGAATAGATTTCCCTGACCAGCTACTTTTCTCCTCCCAGGACCCTTTTCCCCAGACTCTAAACCGCCACCAAAAGTCTATAAAAAATTGATAACCAGTGCCGGCGGCCCCGGGGAGTTCTCGCCAAGCTTCACGGAGCTGCAGAGACACTTTGTGAAAAGACGCCCTGCTAAGCTGAAAAGCCTCCTGCGTTTGGTGAAGCACTGGTATCTAAAGGTGAGGGAGGGGGTCTGCCTGGCTAGGAGGTGTGCGGACGAGGAGAGGGCAGGGCAGTGTTCTAGTTTGCTAGCTGCCAAAATGCAAAATACCAGAAACACAATGACATTTAAAAAGGGGAGTTTAATAAATTGCTGGTTTACAGTTCTAAGGCTGAGAAAATGTCCCAATTAAAACAAGTCTATAGAAATGTCCAATCTAAGGCATCCAGGGAAAGATACCTTGGTTCAAGAAGGCCAACAAAGTTCAGAGTTTCTCTCTCAAGTGAGAAGGCACATGGTGAACACGGTCAGGGTTTCTATCTCAGCTGGAAGGGCACATAATGAACACGGTGTCATCTGCTAGCTTCCTCTCCTGGCTTCCTGTTTCATGAAGCTCCCCTGGAGACGTTTTCCTTCTCCATCTCCAAAGGTCGCTGGCTGATGAACTCTCTCCTTCGTGGTGCTGCAGCATTGTCTGCTCTCTCTGAATCTCCCATTCTCCAAAATGTTTCCTCTTTTATAGGACTCCAGTAAGCCAATCAAGACTCACCCACGTGGGTGGAGACATGTCATCACCTAATTCAGTTTAACAACCACTCTTGACTAAATCACATCATCCAGGGTGATGATCTGATTACAGTTTCAAACGTACAGTATTGAATAGGGATTATTCTACCTTTATGAAATGGGATTTTGATTAAAACATGGTTTTTCTAGGGGGATACATCCTTTCAAACCAGCACAGGCAGTGCATCATTAAGTACAAAAAAAATGAAAACAAGCTCTGTATTAATGAAATAGGATATCACATGAAAATCATCCAACTTTTTAATTTACTGTAGCATCAGAAATTCCCGTTCACAAAAATTCCAGAAATGTAATCTTCTAAAAACTTACCTATCGCCCTTTTCAAAGACCAATCGATTAAGTCTTCTGAGATATAATTGCACAATACGGATTAGCATTAAATAACCTGTAGGATCTATGCCGAGAAGATACTTTTATATTTTAACTTTAAAGTGCTAAGTTGTTCAAATGTGATATTTTATATCCCAAATTCCCATATAAAGATTAACCCCCCAGATAAGGGGTAAAATAGGTTAAGTAGATTGAAATACCCGTGGTCAATGAGAGAGAGGGGTAAAGGATATGGAATGTATGAAGTTTTTTTCTCTTTATTTCTTTATCTGGAGTGATGCAAATATTCTAAAAATGATCATGGTGATGAATACACAAATATATGATAATATCGAGAGCCATTGACTGCACACCATGTGTGGACTGTATGTGTGTGAAGATTTGTTGATAAAAATATATTTTTAAAAAAAATTAAACCCCGAAGAAGTCCATTTTAATAGTATAAATCTGTGCTCTTAAAAATTCAATTCTGATGTACCAACAGTGGATGAGAAGAGCAACGATTATAATGAAGAATCACCGCAAAGGGATATTCTTTAGGAAGAGGGTTCTGTATTGAACTCCATTTAGAGTAAAATGAATTACTCAAATCATTTTAAATTTCAAAAAAGTAAATAAACAAGAACTCAACCTAACTGTCCAAGCACAGAGGGCAGGTTTAAAAAGTGTAAGTGAAATAGTATAATTGGAGGGGTGTGAGGGTGGTTCGGTGGTAGAATTCTCGCCTGCCATGCGGGAAACCCGGGTTTGATTCCTGGCCCAGGCCCTTCCCAAAAAACAAGCAAAGAAAGAAAGAAAAAACAAACACATAAAAATTCAACAAATGATGCTGCAATAACTGGATACTCACATGGAAAAATAAGGAAATGTGACCTTGCCATACAGCATACAAAAAAAAAAAAAAGAATTGGAAGCTATTTGTTAACTCTGGAGCCCTGGACACCCTAGTGTTAGGGTTAGCTGTATTTATTGGTGCTGAGTGTTAATTATCTTCTAAGGGGCAGTGTCTTGGCTGTGGCCTCCTGGTTCCAATGACATGTCCTTCAAGGGCATTAAATAGTTCCCACTGAACGCAAGCATGATTTTCAACAAGCATCAGCCCTCAGGCACTTCGGGTCATTATAACATCAACAACATTAAAGCTACCATTTATTGAATGTTAATTCTGTTCCATGACCTATGCCCAGTGCTCTGCCTGCTTTTTCTCCTTTGGTCTTTCCACCAACTCTCTAAAATATGTACTATTCATTCTCTCCATTTTAGAGGTGAGAAACCCAAGGCTCAAAGGCTAAAGTGGAGCTGAGATTCGAACACGAGACTATCTGGTTCTTGAACCTTTGCTCTTATTCACAACAGGAAATATTTTTCATTTAAAAATTCATGGTTTCGATGATTTGAATATTGCATTGGGGCCGTTAGAAAAAAATTCGCAAAGTGAATAAAAGCCTAAGAAGGAATGTAAACTTCACATGAAATCCCTGGGATAACGCCAGTAACATTTTTGATGACCATTCCTTCATGGTTTTTTATGGTTGTATTCACGCGGAGTTTACATAAACGAAGTCATAGCATGCAGTTATCGCAGTCTACCTTTTAAAAAATCCATTTGTTTATTGACCTTTGGATTTAAACTTTTAGGAAGTGCCTACTAACATTAGTTGTGCCTTTTTTTCTATTAGACTGTATTTTTCTTTATCAGTTGTAAGACCTTGTTGTAAATGGTCGATATTTCTCATATATATTGCAAGTATTTTTTACCAATGGATCATTTATCTATTGGCCTTAATTATGGTGTTATTGACAACATAATGATTTCTAATTTTTACATAGACAACTATGTCTGATTTTATAGATTATAGGTTTCCTATCTTAACCTGCATGTTCTATGCAACTTCTCTTAAATTTCTTCTAATATGTTTAATATTTACTTTAGCTCCATCTGTAATTTATTTTGCCATATCGTGTGACATTGGGATCACCTTTATTCCCTTCCAAATGACTAACAAGTTGTGCCAGCATTATTTATTGAACTGTACATCTTTTTTTTTTTTTTTTTACATGGGCAGGCACCAGGAATCAAACCTGGGTCCTCTGGCATGGCAGGCAAGCATTCTTGCCTGCTGAACCACCGTGGCCCGCCCTACATCTTTTTACCACCGAATTGAAAAAACACTTTTGTAAATTATCAAATCATTATATCTGCTAGGGACTAATTTTTAGCTCTCTGTTCTGTTTCACTTGACTATAGTTTACTCCTATGCCAAAGCATACTGTTTTTGTTACAACTGCTTTCTATATCTGGGAAGGCGGAAATATTAACGTCCCTACTTTTCTCTTTCATTATTATCTTGGTTTTTTCCCAGGCATTTATTCTTCTATATGAATCTTAAGATCATTTTTTCCCATTAAAAACCCCACTTGAAAAAAGAAACCCACTTGGATTCTAATTGGGATTGTAATCAATTTCTAAATTAATTTAGAAGCATTGAAGATTTCATGTTATTATTCTGTCCTCCACCAATTTGTTCCGATCTAGCTTTATATCCTTCGCTGTACTTGCATGTATTAGTTTTCTTCAGTTATATCCTATATTCCCTGTATGATGTTGCCTCTCATATCCTAACTGAATGGCATGGATTGACGATGCTCAGAAGGTCCACACAACATTCCAACTTCCTCTTTTATTAAAATCCTGATAGCCCGAAAACATAATTTCATCTACACCCCATGCCAGTGGGTCTAATGTGAAATTTCATGGATGTGCTACATGATTCAGATGTACAATAAAGTTGCTGAAGTATCACTGGGACCCTGGAAAAACATTTCCTAGGGTAACAACAATCTCGCTTTCTCTCCTTCTCTCTCTCTCTCTCTCCCTGAACAGCATTTGAAACCTAAATATCGAGATGCATCATTGCCTGCAAAATATGCACTGGAGCTACTGACCATCTATGCCTGGGAGATGGGTACAGATGAAAGTGAGAACTTCTGCCTCAGTGAAGGGTTTGTGGCTGTGATGGAACTCCTCAGAGATCATGGAGATATCTGCATATACTGGACCAAGTACTATGATTTTCAAAATAAGATTGTTCGAAACTTTCTCAAACAACAGTTGAAGGAAGGCAGGTGAGTATGCTGGGTGCATTACCTTCAGCTGCAAGGAATAGGAAATTCAACTCAAAGTTCAGGAAGTAAAGGGAATGTACTAAATTTTGTAACAGAAAAGTCCAGAGATAAATGAAGCTTCATTTGTTTACTATGAAACCCTTCCTATGGTTACTTTGAAACCCTTCCCAAGGTTTCACTTTTGACTTCATGCAAATTCATTCATGGCTGCATCAGTTCCAAGTCTCCCATCTGGACACATACCTTCCAATACACCTATGCCCTGGCATTCCAAACAAAATCCCTATGATTGAAATCCCTATGATTGACTTTGATTGGTCCACCTTGGGTTGCATCCCCAATCCTGACCCAAGAGCTTCGGTGTTCAGGGAGCTCTCCCTACAGAGAGGCATGCATAATCCTGCACAGTCTGAGTTCCAGAGACCAGAGCCTTGAGTGTGGCTGAAACCCACTGCTTTCTGTCTCTCAGGCCTGTCATCCTTGACCCTGCTGACCCCACCAACAACCTGGGAAGCTGGAAGAGATGGGACCTGGTGGCCAGAGAGGCTGTTCACTGCCTGCGTCAGGCCTGCTGCCAGATTGAAGATCCCAGCCAGGGCTGGCATGTCCAGGTATGACCCCACCCCACTCCCCAGTCACAACTCAGTGCTTGTCTCACTTCAGCCCCAAATGAATCCCTTCCGAAATCCTGCCCCAATTCCTGTAAGTTCCGGCACAGGGACCACCTCCCCTGGAGAAGTCTCAGTCAACCAGTGTGCAATTCTTCCCCTGACCCTGAAAGTCGGGCCTCCATTCTTTCCCCTGTAAAATGGGTGCAGTGATTCCTGCCCTGCTCTGTAGCCATTTGCGGAATTAGTATTCATAATACTAATACTAAATGAAGAACGTCTACACAGAAATGCATCCTCTGGGGTAACGTTTCCCTTAGTATGTATATTCAGAAGCTCAATGTCTTGCTATTAAAATAAGAAATGCAATAGATATATCCCAAACAACACAAGAGGTGCATAGTGTCCCACTGCAGACAGCACCCCCTGGCTCTATGGCCTCCGCGTGTGTGTTTTTTCCCACAAGGGTCACGGCAGTCACAGGTGTGAATGCCACATGGAATCCAGGGTTCAGAGACCACACCTGTGCTTATGAGCTCCCTGAGCGATCGGAGTCCCCCAACCTGTTCCTCCTAGGAAAGGCTTTCCCCAGTTGGGCGTTTCAGATACTGTGAAGGATTCTGAGTCCACCTTCAAAAACAACCCACGTGACTTAATGCATCAGAGTGACCAGCACCCAGCCATGTGCCAGGGACTGGAAATGTCCAGCTGATCAGGCAGCGAGATTTATGATTCAGGCTAGTACTTTACACTCCTGCTGAGATCTCTCCCCCTAATCTTTTCTTTTAACTTTTTTTATTGTATGGTATAACATACATACAAAGCAAAGAAATAAAAAGCAATCGTTTTCAAAGCACTCTTCAACAAGTAGTTACAGGACAGATCCCAGAGTATGTCATGGGCTACCATACCATCCTCTCAGATTTTTCTTTCTAGCTGCTCCAGAATATAGGAGGCTAGAGGGCTTAAATATCTTTTTATCATCACAATAGACTTTTTTCCCTTCTTTTTTTGGTGAACAATAACATATATACAAAACAGCAATAAATTTCAAAGCACAGCACAACCGTTAGTTGTAGAACAGATGTCAGAGTTTGGTATGGGTTACAATTCCACAATTTTAGGTTTTCACATCCAGCTGTTCTAAGATACTGGAGACTAAAAGAAATATCAATATAATGATTCAGCAATCGTACTTGTTTGTTAAACCTTACCTTCTCGGTATAACTCCACCATCACCTTTGATCTTTCTCCCACTCTTTGGGGGTATTTAAGCTATGCCCATTCTAACTCTTTCATGTTGGAAGGGGCTGTTGGTAATATGGGTAGGGCCTCCCCCTAACCTTTATTATTATTATTATTATTATGACTACTACTACTTCACATTTTGGGAAAAGGTAATGCATGTTCATAATAAAAAAAAGCCAAGAAGATTGAAAAGAGTACAGAATTAGAAGTAAATCTTCCTTTCATCCAACAGAGGCCTTGTTCCCTCTGTTCAACTCCCTCTCAGACACCCACATATCAGTTTCTTCTCTCTCCTTCCTAGAACAGACCATCTGCACAATTACATGCCTGTGTCTGGTTTTATGTCCTGTTTTGGAGGCATTTTTACTTTTTAATTTAAATTATTAAATTATTCCATTACCAAAGTAAACTTTCTTAGAGACAGTTCCATATCCACACCTAAGGATATAAAGTTCAGATCAGGACACTTTTTTTTTTTTAATTGAGAAATCTTCACACGCATACATTCTAATACATGGTGTACAATCAGTGGCTCACAGTATCATCACGTGGTTGTGTATTCGTCACCATGATCATTTTTTTAGAACATTTACATCACTCCAGAAAAAGAAATAAAAACAAAAAAGAGAAAACACATACACACCATACCCCTAACCCCTCCCTCTCATTGACCACTAGTATTTCCATCCCCCAATTTATTTTACTCTTTGTCCCCCGTTATGTATTTTTCCTTATTTTTTACTCATTTGTCCATACCCTGGATCTAAAGAGCGTTAGACACAAGGTTTTCACAATCACACAGTCCCATTGTAAACGTTATATCTTTGTGCAATCGTTTTCTAGAAGCAAGGAACACAACTCAACAGTTTCAGGTATTTCCCTCTAGCCTCTCCAATATACCATATTTTAAAAAGGAATATCTGTATAATGCCTAAGAATAACCTCCAGGATAACCTGTTGACTCCATCAGGACACTTCTGAGAGTGAAAGAGGGCGATGGTAAAAGCCAGGACAGTGACACAAACTAGAAGTGCCCTAGACAAATGGGAATCTGTGTATCCTAATCCAATTCATGGAAGTACCTTAATTTAGATAACTTGTGCCCTGCTGATAGAATTGTAGGGTGCTTGCAGTTTTGCTGTTGCAATGAATACCCTTGAACTGTCTTTGTCCCCTGTTTCCAGTGCCTGACATAGGTTAAATCGCTTAACCTTGCCACAGCCCTACAGTGTCCACCCTGCAGTGGATGCTAATGTTTTCCCCATGTGACAGGTGAGGACTCTGAATAATTACACATGTGAAGACTGCTTTAAGAGGTGTTGCCAGTTGCTCCTGTGCTTGGGGTGGGTTGGAGGTCAGAGGATGGCCCAAAATGTCCCCCTTTGCCCGGGAAAGTCCTGGTTCGTGGCTGTTGTCTTAGATCATTATTGATAGCTCCTCCTTTTATTTTAGCAAGTGTCTCGGTAGGCGATAAATCATATAGTCGGTCTCCAGGAGGGGGAGGTTTTGGAGACAACAGACAGATGTGACTACCTTCACTAGCCCCTTTCCCTTCCAGCGAGCCAGGGATGTCCAGGTGGTGGTGAGACAGCCCGGGGAGGAGGACTGGACACTCCAAGTGAACCCCTACAGTTCCATCAGGAAGTTGAAAATGAAGATCAAGAGGACCTGCGACCTCAGTGGGCAGCTGCGTCTCTCCTTCCAGAAGCCGAATGGGGAGCGGCAACAGCTCAGCGTCTGGCAGACCCTGGCGGATCACGGGATCTTCTCTAGGGTGCGCATCCAGGTGCTGGAAACCTTCCCCCCTGAGATCCAGGTCTTTGTGAAGAATGCTGGCAGCCAGAACAAGCCTTATGCCATCAACCCGGATAACTCCATCCGTGCCTTGAAAGAGAAGATTGCGGAGGCTGGAGGGCCTTACGTGGAGGATCAGATACTGAGTTTCCAGGGTCGATACCTGTGGGATCATTATACCCTTAGATACCTACAGATCAAGGACTGTGACACCATCATGCTCATTAAGGGACACTGACAAGTGCCTGCAAGTCCCCAGAGGAGGCCGTGGCCAGGTTGCCCATTGTCCACCCTCTTATGCTCCCATCTCCCCATTCCACCCCCTACCACCCAAACCATTGAGATCTTTCTGAAGCATAAATATGAACTTACCCCTCCTGTCTTAGTTTTCCGGCTGCTAAAACAAATAGCATCCAATGGATTGGCTTACAACAGGGAGCTTGGCTCACAGTTGCAGAGCCTAGAAGGCTTGCATCCTCCCAGAAGCCCTTACACAGCCCAAGAGAGAGAGAAGCTGCAGGGAGCTTATAGTCCTGCCCTGTTCTCTATCAAATCCCCCCCCCCATATATTTTCATTAGATTAAACTGAGTAAGCTGCCATTCATTGGGTGAGTCAGAGTAGGCAGTCTTTTCTGTCCCAAAGCCTTGACTAAGATTTGCTTCAGTGGCTCAATAAAATTATTTTTTCTTTTCCTCAGTAAATTAATAATTCTATGTATGTGTATGGCATTTACACCGAGTCTCCTTGGACATGGTGTCCTTTGATTCTTATCCTCCCAGCTGCCCTGGAAGTTAGATTAAGAAGTAGAATTCATACTCCTGATCCTTTTGACAAATAAGAATAACGAGGCTTAGAGGATAAGGATGTTCAGAGGACAACTTCTGTGGAAGATAAACCTTGACAACCTCATTAGGTTCGCCTATATCATCTGGAAGGAACACCTCTCCCTCCCACCTTCTCTGAGCTTCTGCCATAGGCACATCCCCTCCACTCTGTACCCTCCCTGCTCGCCTTCTCCAATTCCTTCCACCAAATTGTCACATCAGATCTCTTCACCCTTTTGGCCACAGCTGATTGGACCGGGGATGGTCACCTGACCTTGGATAGAATCATCCATTGTCTGTACTAAGCCAATCAAATTTAGGAGAGTGGGAACTAGTCATTTGAGCATTTTTCTATGTGCTGGGCATAGCACAGCGCAGTGGCACTGCCTTTATTCTCACAACAAGTTTAGATTGATAAACACTGCCCCTATTTTTTTTAATTTAATTTATTTTGTATTATCAAGCCAAAGCAACAAACAAATATGAACATTCTTAACATACAAACATTCCCTGTGTGGTGTACAATCAATGGCTCACAATATTATCACATAGTAGTATATTCATCACCATGATCATTATTTTAGAACATATGCATCACTCCAGAAAAAGAAATAAGAAGGAAAAAGAAAAAACTCACACATCGCATACCTCTTTCCCCTCCCTCTCATTGACCACTAGTATTTCCATCTACTCAATAGATTTTAACCTTTGTTCCTCCTATTTTTTCTATACCCCTCACCTCTCCCTTTCATTGTCCACTAGTATTTCAATCTACTCAATTTATTTTAACATTTGTTCCCCCATTATTTATTTTTAATCCATATTTTTTACTCAACTGTCAATATCATAGATAAAAGGAGCATCAGACACAAGGCTTTCACAATCACATAGTCACATTGCAAAAGCTACATCATTATACATTGATTTTCAAGAAACATGGCTACTACAACACAGCTGTACAGTTGCAGGTACTTCCCTCTAGCCTCATATACACCTTAAACTAAAAAGGGGATATCTATTAAATGCGTAAGAATAACCTCCAGGATAACTTCTCAACTCTCTTTGAAACTTCTCAGCCACTGACACTTTATTTTGCCTCATCTCTCTTCCCCCTTTCAGCTGAGGTTTTCTCAATCCCTTGATGCTGAGTCCCAGCTCATTCTAGGATTTCTGTCCCGCGTTGCCAGAGAGGTTCATGACCCCTGGGAGTCATGTCCCACGTCGAGAGGGGGAGGGCGGTGAGTTTGCTTGCCATGTTGCATTGCCCCTATTTTTGCAGAAGAGGAAGCTGAAGCTCAGGCAGGCAATGAGCATTGGTCAAGGTCACATAACTATTAAGTAGCAGAGTTGAGATTCGATCTAGTGTCTGTCTGGCCGAAGACTCTGCACTTAAGCATCATGTCATGTTGTCTCCCTTAGTGGGTCCCACTTCTCTTTCCCCCACCCCAATATTCTACACTCCAATACTCACCCATATAATGAACAACCTGCAGTGCCCCAAATGTATCAGACTATTTCCCACCTCTGAGTCCTTGCCCGGGTTTTTCTTTCTGCGTCTCATGCCCACCTTGGATCTGCTACTTCCAAACAGATCCCAGTCCCATTGAGCTCGACTTCCTCACATTTAGAATGGGAAACACAGTGATTGCAATGCACGCCTCACAAGGGTGTGCGAATCAGAATGCTAACCTTACCCGTTGTCACTTCCTTGGCTTGCTGCTGCTCTCACGACAATGTAACCCATTCACCCAACATTCAACCCAGTGGGTTCTTTTTTTCTTCCTTAAAATGATGTCTTCACATGGCTTCCAAATCACCGGTCCTGGTTTCGCTTCTATCCCATTGGCTACTCTTTCTCATTCTTGTTTGCTAGACTCTTGCAGCTCTCCAGACTCAATATTATTAAGTGCCTCTGGGCTCTGTACTTGTTTCTTTTCTTTTCTCACTCTATATTCATTGCACTGATCATCTCATCAGGATTCAGGGCTTTCAATAGCTCTCTACTGATGAATCCCAATTTATATCCCAAGCTCAGACCTATCTCCTGAAATCCAGACCCATAGAGCCAATGGTTTACTCCTATCTTTAACATACCTCAGACTTCACAAATGCAAAACTGAGCTCCTGAAACTGAACTCCTCATCTTCATGCCCAAAATGCACCCGTTCCCCAGTCTTTCCCATTTCAGGTAGACACTTCCATCCCTCCAGTGGCTAATGACTTGACCCTTCCCTGTCACACTGATTCTGTCTGTTAGCAACACTTATCAGCTTTACATTCAAAATGCATCCAATGAAACAAATGATGTCTGGGGTTCGCTCCAAAATAATTTACAGGAGGGACAATGCAGGTGGAGGTATAATTGAAACAATATAGGTTGATAATTCTTGAAGCTGGGGGATGGTACATGTGACATGATATATTATTATAAATAATTCTATTATTCTCCATTTATGTTTGAAATTTTTTATAATAAAAGAATTAAATCATACTACTTCTCACCACCTTCACTGGTGTCGCCCTGATTCAAGCAACCATATCTCTCACCTGAACTGTTATACTAGCTTCCTAACTGGAGCCTGGTTACCCTCGCATTCCTGGCCTGTGCTTCAATCTAATCTACCCCCAGAAGCCAGTGTTACTGATTTCTGTTAAAACAAAAATCAGCCGATGCCCCTCCTCTGCTCACAACTCTCCAAAGTCTCCCCATTTCATTCAGAGTAAAAACCAAAGTCCTGACAGTGGTCCACAAGATCCAACACCATCTGAACCCCACACTCTTTACCTTTCAAATATCATCTCCTTCCACTTTCCCCCTTGATCATTCCATTCCAGCCTGGCTTCTGTTCCTCAAACCCACCAGGCACGGTCCCACCACAGGACCTTTTCACCTGCCATTCCTTCTGCCTTGAATGAACTTCCCCTTCATATATATATGTGGCTAATGCCTTTCCTTCTTCGTGTCTTTGCCCAGATGTCTCCTTTTCAGACAGGCTTTCCGTAATCACCTTATTTAAGACTGAACACCTACACACACACACACACACACACACACACTATTTTTTAACCCCTTTCCCTGCTTTATTTTTCTCTGTAGCACTTACCACCGTCTTATAAACTATAAGTTTACTTATTTGTCCTGTTTGTTGTTTCTCCCCAACACTGGAATATAAACTCCATGCAGACAAACATTTTTGTCTGTCTTGCTCACTGTTGTCTCCTCAGTACCTGCCTGAAACATAATAGACATTCAACAAGTAGTTATCGAATAAATGAATGAATGAACAAATGAATGAATGAGTGAAAGGCACCCCAAAAATCTGACCCCTGCCTACCTGACAGGTACCTCTCTGACCTCTCCCCTCCCCATCCACCACGTTCAAGCCATACTTGACAATCGAGTCCCGGGCACACCCCAGGATTGTGCATGCTTCCAGGCTTTTGCCAGGGCTGTGCCCCCTCGTGGCAGATCCCCTTGCTTTAAGACTCACCTTAAGCAGTGGCCACAGTGATAACACGTGTGACCACAGGAAGTTCTTCTGCCCTGTTTTCCACCAGGTTCCTTTTTTCTATCTGAGCACACATCACACTGGACTGAGTTCCTTTCCTTGTCTGTCTCCCCCACTGCTCTAGGAACTCCTTGGGGCAGGACTCACATCTTAAATTGTCTTCTTGTCACAAAGCCTGCCACCTAACAGGCACTACATAAAAAGATGTCAAATGAACAATAATCTTTGCCTTTTCTGGGAGCTTTCTCTTTTCAATGTTCTACTTGCCTTACCATGCTTAATCTGCACAACAATCCTATGGGGTGGGTACTATTATTAAGCCCATTTAATGGATAAAGAGCCTGAGGGTCAGAGAGGTTGAATGTGGTAAAGAGAAGGGGTAAGGGGTATCGGGGTAAGGGGTATCGTATGTATGAGTTTTTTCTTTCTTCTTTCTTTTGCCAGGGTGTTGCACATGTTCAAAAAAATGATCATGGTAATAAATACACAACTGTGATGCTACTGTGAACTATTGATTGTACACCATATATGGAATGTTTTTATGTCAAGAATGTGTGTATGTTAAGTTTTTACTATTAAAAAAAAATTAAAGAGTCTGGTAAAGGGCAGACTTAATTCAAGTCTGTCCTGTCAGACTGTAGAGTACCCACTTCTTACCCCAACCCAGAGAGAGCCCCCTTTTCTTTCTGAGCCTGAGTTTAGATGTTTCAAAGTGTGGAGGTTGGATTAATTGGGACCATCCAACTCTGACCCACTGGAACACTTGCCTCCTCTGAAGTCAAACTCAAGCCAATTTCAGTTTCCCGACAGTCCTGAAAGGGAAACTCTGAAAGTGGAGAATCGAAACCAATAGCAGAAGGCTTGGCAGGAAGCCAGACCTCTTAAGGTGGCCCCACGCTGGCCACCCACAGCTCAGTGTCCCTTGGCACCCTTGCCACAGCGAAGGGGCTCCACGAAGGGGGACACCAGGTCCGCGCAGTCAACCCTGGCTCCCACTGCCCTCTGGTCTTCTACCACACAGGCTGTCAGAGGTCGGCCGAGGAGGGTCCCCTTAAAGAGGTGTGCCTGTGCCAGGAACCACGCAGCTACGTTGCTCTATCTGTCCTGCGGTGGTGGGACTCGCTTGGACAGAGATGGCACTGGCCCAGGAGCTCTACAACACGCCTGCCTCCAGGCTGGACTCCTTCGTGGCTCGGTGGCTGCAGCCCAGCCGGGAGTGGAAGGAAGAGGTGCTGGCGGCCGTGTGGGTCTTGGAGAAGTTCCTGAGAGAGGAGCATTTCCAAGGGAAGCATGGACTGGACCAGGAAGTGGTGGTGCTGAAGGTGGTCAAGGTGAGGCTTTATCCCTGTGCCAGGATGGGGCAAAATCCAATGTGAGGATTCACGTTCTTGGGGATGCTGGAGACTCCTTGTCCTGAACCCTGCTCCTCACATCTCATGACAGCCCTCCTTGCTGCCTCCACCCCACCCACTGCTGCCTCGAGCAGAAGACCAGCTAGAGAGACTTAATAATAGGGACTTGCATTTTGGGGTGCATTGACCTAACCCCTTAAGTTATCTCTACTTCTTGCACCCTATAAGGTAGATACTGTGCTCTCCTTTTTTACAGAGAAGCACACTGGAGGCTCAGAGACTTAAGATTCATAATGATCAAATATAATGCAAGGTCTTTGGTCTCATTCTGGTTTAGACAGGCTTTAAAGTACAATTGGGGACAATTGGGAAACTTCTAACATGGCCTATATTAAATAATATAAGGGAAGCATTGTTGATTTTGTTAGATGAGACAGTAGTTCTGTGGTTATGGGAGAAAATGTTCTCTTTTTCTGGAGATACATATAGAAGTATTCAGAAAGTGCCTTGATATCTGTAATCTACTTAAAAGTGCTTTAGAGAAAGCAAATGTGGCATGGCATTTAGACTTGTTAAACTAACTGGTTAGGTATATGGATATTTATTCTATTTTCTTTCTATTTTTCTACATGTTTTTTAAAACTTGGTAATAAAATGATGTTTGTAATGGAGCCTCAGAGAGGTGAGGTGACTTGCCCAAGGTCACACAGCCAGTGGTGGAATTGGAATTTGAACCCGATTCTGTCTGATTCCCCAAGCCCTTCTTTCAGCTGACCCCTATTTCTGGTTCTAGATAGGATCAAAATTCAAATGGTCAGAGCTAGAAAGGCCCTGGAGAATCCAACAGGTTCAGGAAAATCCCTCATTTAGCCATTCATGAAATTGAGGCACAGAGGACGAGAGACATCCCAAGATCACGCGGCAAGTTGGTGGCAAATGTAGGTCTAGAACTGGGGTTCCTGAGTCCCAGCCCGGGGCTCTAGTTCTCTCTCAAAGGGAAGCTGCCCCTGGGAAGGCTTTAGAAACCTCAGGTGCCCATCTCCAGCTTCCCAGGCCTCCAGCCATGTGGTTTAGAGGTAGAAACCAGAGGTGCTGACATCAGAAAGCTGGCTTTGACCCTCGGCGGCTTCACTTACCAGCTCTGTGACCTTGGACTTACTCTCTTATCTCTCAAACTCTCAGTCTCCTCATCTGTAATGGAATCAGCGTCATCCACACAATATCTACCTCACCAGGCAAATGGGGCAGGGCAGGTTAAATATTTGGCACATGGTAAATGCCCCCGAATGGATGCATCTTTGTAATTCATTCCCAAGCTTTCTTCTGGGCGTGGGCTCCAGTCTGTCTCAGCCCCTTCCTGATAACCCTGAGAATGAAGTGGGTGTAAGGGGGTAAGACTGGGGAATGGAGGAGGCTAAGAACATAATGAATTCTCGAGGCAGGAAGTGGCACTTACCCAGCCTTCATTTCCAGCTTGCAGATGTCAGCCACTTCTCCCCTCCAGACTGCTAAGTGATAGATACACCCAAAGAGCAATGACCGATGAGCAATCAACTTTTATTTGGTCTCTAAACCCCAGCACAGAAAATCTGGGGATCTGGGCTGGTCCACAGGAGAAAATGCTTGTCCTCGGGTGAGTGGGCTTAAGTAAGTTGGAACCAAAGCAAGTCATAAAGCCTGTTCTAGTTTGTTCTTTCCTCTCTGCCTAGATCTTCCCACTGGGAGAGGTGGAAAGGGCAGTTTTGGCATAGCCTTCAGGGAGACGTGCCTTTCACCCGCACACGGCCTGCCATCCCCGACCATCTCACGTGGGGCAGAAATAGTGAATCTGATGCAAGTGGAGAAAGAGAATGAAAAAGGAAGGGAGAAAAGATGGGGGATTCTACCCGGTCAGAAGCACAGCCTGACTCAAAGGCTTGAGCCACAGGCAAAAAAGAGGTAGAGGAGATACGCCTTGTGTTCCAAGTTTTCATATAACGCCACCACCTCCTTGCCATGAGACGGTGGCAAGTTGATTTACCTCCTACTTCCTCATCCGTAAACTGGCAACAATTATAATAGTGTATATTATATAACATGTTATATATATTATATACCCATCAATGGATAGGTGTAAGGACTGAGAGGGATAAATGCGTAAAGGCCTTTCAGGAGTGCCCGATGCAGGCAGTGCCCACCTGGTGAGAGCTGGATTATAATTACACCACCCACCTGCCCCCACAACAGAAGAGATGGCTGCCCAGAGCCAAGGGATCTGATGCCTGTTAGCAATTCCATTTCTGGGCCTGGAGTGAGAAAAAAAGGGAGGCCAGAGGGTATGGGGGCTTCGTATCCCATAGGCAACAGGGGCCGGAGACCAAGCCTTAAATCTCAAAGCAACCAAAAGTCCCTTTCAATGTCATCCAGCTCAGGCACCTTCCATTGCAGATGGGGAAACTGAGGCCTAGGCTGCAGGAGGGATTGCCTTCTGCTCACAGAGAAAGTGGGTGACAAAGACCAGACTGGATAAGGAAGAAGAAGGAAAATATATTGTTGACCTCCTATATGCCCCACACCAAATCAAGCACCTGCCTTACATCATCTCATCTAATCCTCCCAGAAACCCGATGACTCATTTTCCACCTTCTTTTTATAGACGAGGGACTCGGGCTCAGAATGATCACACAGCTAAACAAGCAAGGGCAGAGGTCGAAGTCCAACTCAGGCTTCCCAATTCCACGGCCCATGGCTCTTCTCCACCAGACAATCCCTCTGCCTCCCTTTTTAATGTCACCCAATTATCCAGGCCCCACCCCCACCCCCACCTCTCAGAATCCTCAAAATGAACCTGTCAGGCTGCCTGGCTCCAACCCAGCTTCCGCCACTCCCTGAGACCGTGGGCACGCCACTCACCCTCTCAGCGTCTCCGTTTTCTCACCTGTAGAATGGGCACATTAGCATTCACCCACCCAGCACGGAGTCGCGGTGAGCGTTCAATGGGATGGCGCGTGTGACACACCCAAGGGCTGGCCTGGCCCATGGCCCTGAGCTGCGGGTGGCGGGCTCTGTGTTCCACAGGCGGGCTCCTTCGGGAACGGCACGGTGCTCAGGGGCACCGCGGAGGTGGAGCTGGTGGTGTTCCTGAGCTGCTTCCGCAGCTTTCAGGAGGAGGCCAAGTACCACCAAGCCATCCTGAGCCTGATTCGGAAAAAGGTGTGGCGTTGCCAGGGCATGCTGGCCCTCAGGCTCGAGGACCTGTGGGTGGCCCCCGGAGTCCCCGATGCGCTCGTCTTCACCCTTCAGACCAAGCAGATTGCGGAGCCCATCACTGTCACCATCGTGCCAGCCTACAGAGCCTTGGGTAAGGGGACAGGAAGCCCGCTCGTCTCGCACACCTGCCCTCTCCCAGGGGGTGGGGGCTCGCAACTCCCTCAGGCCTCAGTCGAGACTCATTCGTCCATTCATTGCTTCCATCCACATCCTGTGCTGGGGCCCTGAGGGTACCATAGCACACGGAACTGACCCAGCCCGGATGTCATGGAGCTCAGCTGGGGAAACAGGAGTTTGTCAAGGAACCACGCAAATAGGTGTATGGTTACACACAGTGGTACATGCCTGGGTGAGGACAGAAAAGGGGGTTGGGGGGGCCTTTCTGTGGAAAAGACTGTCAGGGAGAGCAGAGACCCAAGGAGGGGAAGGAGTTAAGCAGTAAAAGAGGGTGCTACTCTAGTGCTTACTTTGGGGCAGGGCCCTGAATTTGTTTGGATTGTCTCAGAAGCAGACCTTGAGACAAGGATTTGGGGGGTGATCCCAGGAAACACTGATAGAGAAGTGAGGACTTCAGACAGGGAAAGGAAGAAGCCAAGAAAGCGTGCATTATCAACAAGTTCCCCCTCTGGCCGACTGGGCCTCCTGCCCTGGGAGAACTCCAGGGAACCAAATCGAGCACGCCCCCACATTAGCCCAAGTGAGGCTCAAGGGAGCTGCAGTGATTATCCAATGACACTCCGTCAGTCATGGGCTTGAGAGCTGCTGTCTGGGGCACCAGATCTCTGGCATTAGGTGTTTGAAGTAAACACCTGCTACAAGGCATCTGCTACAAGCCCAGTTGAGATATAGGTTTCATCTCTTGCACCAGTTCAACTGTAGTGGCTGCCGGGAGTTGCAGGGTAAGGAAGGTGTGGGAAACAATGTCCAGGATTAGCAAGAATGCCAGGAGGGATTAGCTAGGGTGTCAGAAGCACACCGTTCAGCAAATGTGCTCTCTGAGCCAAGCTTTTCTCCAAAGCCAAGCTTTGGAGAACCAAACTGGTTCTCCCATAGAGGTGTTGGAAGGGTTCAGTGAATCGCAGGGAAAAAGATCCCAAACAGACATTAAGAAAAACTAGGGGCGGGCCATGGTGGCTCAGCAGGTAAGAGTGCTTGCCTGCCATGCCGGAGGACCCAGGTTCAATTCCCGGTGCCTGCCCATGTGAAAAAAAAAAAGAAAGAAAAACTAGGGGTCTTAAGGACGTGGAGGGAAGGCAGCAATCCTTGAGTGGCCTGAGGAATGGAAAGCCCAATTTTGGTTCTTCAGCATAAGAATCTCATAAAAAGGATGATTGAGCCTGGCAAACCTTTGGTCTCTGAAAATATGAAGTCTTGGGTTTCACTAGAGAGATAACTCCAATGAATTAACAGGCCGTCCCCCACTGCCCCCAAAGACTACTAATTATCCCAGGATTTCTTAAATCCTCAACCTCCCTTTGCTTCCACTCTCTCCAGGGTCTTCTATTCCCAACTCTCAGCCACCCCCTGAGATCTATGAGAGTCTGATTGAAGCCAATGGTTACCCTGGAAGTTTCTCCCCATCCTTCAGCGAGCTGCAGAGAAACTTTGTGAAACATCGACCAACTAAACTGAAAAGCTTCCTGCGGCTGATAAAACACTGGTACCTCCAGGTGAGAGGGCTGCCGGGGTGGGGAGGCAGGAGGGAGAGATGGAAGGTGGAAGGGGAAGAAAAGACAGTGGCCAGGTTCATGGCCTCAAGAAACTGCATCAAGGAGAAATGGAGGGAAGAAAGAGAGGGAGGGAATGCTAGACTTTCGAACTATAAAGTGAAGCAATCAAGGAAGAAGATGGAGAAAGAGATGTGGGGGGAGGAAAAGAGAGAGGAGAAAGAGAAATGGAGAAGGAAGGAGAAAAATAAAGTGTAGCATTAAAATCAGCAACTGCTTGGAAAGCTCTGATTACAGTCCAGTCCCATTTTGGTAATCCTTGCAATGTTTCAAATGTTTTCATTATTATTGTATCTATTATGGTGATCTTTGATATTACTATTGTAATTGTTTTGGGGTGCCATGATCCATTTCCATATAAGACAGCACACTTAATTGATAAAGATTGTGTGTCCTGACTGCTTCACCGACTAGCCGTTCCCCATCTCTCTCCCTGTCCTCAGGCCTCCCTAATCCCCAAAACACAACAAAATTGAAATTAGGTCAATTAAATCTTACAATGGCTTGTAAGTGTTCAAGTGAAGGAAAAAGTTGCACGTGTCACTTTAAATCAAAACCTAGAAATGATAAACTTAGTGAGGAAGGCGTGTCATGTTGGAAGCCAAGATTGACCGAAAGCTAGGCCTCTTGCGCCAAAAGAAAAAATAGCCAAGTTGTGAATGCAAAAGAAAAGTTCTCGAAGGAAAGTAAAAGTGTACTACAGTGAATACACAAGTGATAAGAAAGCTAAACAGCTTTATTGCTGATAAGAAGAAAGTTTTAGTGGTCTAGGTAGAAGACCAAACAATATATCCTTAAGCCAAAGCCTAATCCAGAGCAAGGCCCTAAATCTTTTCAATTCTATAAAGGCTAAAAGAGATGAGGAAGCTGCAGAAGAAAAGTTGGACACTAGCAGAGCTTGGTTCATGAGGTTAAAGGAAAGAAGCTGTCTCCAAAACATAAAAGTGCAAGGGAAAGCAGCAAGCGCTGGTGTAGAAGCTGTGGTAGCAAGTTTATCCAGAAGATCTAGATAATATCATTGTTGAAGGGGGCTAAATGAAACAACACATTTTCAATGTGGACCAAACAGCCTTATATGTAGAAGATGCCATCCAGAACTTTTCTCTCTAGAGAGAAGTCAATGCCTGGCTTCAAAGCTTCAAAGGACAGGCTGACTCTCTTTTGGGGGGCTAATGCAGCTGGTGACTTTAAATGGAAGCCAATGCTCATTTACCATTCTGAAAATCCTAGGACCCTTAGGAATTATGCTAAATCTTCTGTGTATGTATTCTATGAATGGAACAACAAAGCCTGGATGACAGCGCATCTGTTTACAAGATGGTTTACTGCATATTTTAATTTGGTGTTTTATTTGACAAGTTTTGTTTACATAAGTGTTACAAGATGTGTTGATAAAGACACAAAGAGCTCATATTGTATAGTGAACCCAACTAGGCTCCTATGACTCTAGACCTAGAAAGATTGAAAGTTTATTTTTGCCTGGAAACTTTATATTTGAAAAGTCCCTAGGGTTGTAATTTACTCTCTTGGGTCAGAAATACTTTACTGTTCTTTTCAGTTCAGCTCATCTACTGAGGTAATGAACCAAGGAATATCCAATTTACCTCCTCTAGGTTTCATCTGTAGAATCTGAATAGGATGTCCTATTTCTCAGGAATCCCCGGTTTTGTTAATGCTCCTAGCCTGCCAAAAAGATTTATTTTTACTATCTATAATTCTAAGTTTTCAAAAACCTTAAAGCAAGTATGAGACTGGTTTTCAGGAAGGACTTCAGGAGCATCGTTCCACATATGAAGAGCTGTCCTTGATTCTTTTTTTTTTTTTTTCCACATGGGCAGGCACCGGGAATCGAACCCGGGTCCTCTGGCATGGCAAGCAAGCATTCCTGCCTGCTGAGCCACCATGGCCCGCCCTGTCCTTGATTCTTTTTTTTTTTTTTTTTTTTTTTTTTTTTTAAAGGAAGGAAAGACAGAGAAGGAAGGAAGGATGGAAGGAAGAAAGGGAAACATTTTTTAAACATTTTCTTGTTTTATTATATTTTGTTTTGTTTGTTTGTTTTTTACATGGGCTGGGGCCGGGAATCGAACCGGGGTCCTCCGGCACGGCAGGCAAGCACTCTTGCCCGCTGAGCCACCGCGGCCCGCCCCGTCCTTGATTCTTAATCACATTTAATTGAACGAGATTTCTGGCCGAGCTACAAATTTGATTTATTTAATTATATCCTGATAGGAAAGAGGACAAATTTTTATCGAACTTACGCAAACCCTACACTGTAATGAAAAGTAAAGGAACTTGACTGATGTGTCCCACCAGGTCCTGGGGCTGGTGCTGAAGGCATGGTCTGGATGACCCCTGGACACACCTAGCCCCTGCCCGCCTTTTCCTTCACTCCTCTGGCAGGATGAGGTGTGCAGACCTGAGATTTGAAGTTCCAGGGGTCCTAAAATGCAACCATGCTGGGCGTGGGGGCCCAGCAGGAAATTGGACTGGTCTTATGCAGTGGTATCTGAGCTAGAAAATGAGATGTGTGGAGGAGACTTTGGAGGAGGTGTCGAGCGGAAACATACCATTTGTCTCAAATCATAGGGGTTTCATTAAGTTTGATTCAGGTCCAGTTTAGATGATAGTTGTGCAGTACTGGAGGTAGGGTATGTATAAGTACCAACTCAGTAGATAAGATTCTGGTTCTAGATCTGATTGTTGCAAAAGGAAAATCTTACCCAAATCAAAATACAACAGTTACTTAGAGAAAAAGCCTGACCAAAATTACGATGTTTACAGTAAGTCCCTGATCAGGGTGGAAAGAATGGCAATTTTTCACATGATTACCATATCTACAAATGTCAGGATATATCTTCAGAGAGCAATGTCACAAACATCCAAAACAAGAAAAAAATCACAGTATCTCTGAACATCAGCACTGGAAGGGAACACAGATATTTTGTTCAAGTTTGGTTTTTATGTCCCACTAAATAATCTGCAAAGATCCCAAAAGAAATGAAGAGTTCATTTTCCCCAAGGCTTCCCACATTTATGATTACAGGCATGCTGCACTTTATTTATCAACTAAGTGTTAAGAACATAAAATTTAAGAACATTTTATTGCCATTGGTTTGTAGTCTTAACAAAATTGCAACCCTATTAGTTAAGATTGACAGTTTCGAATGTTAAGTTTGAATTCACAAGAGTTACAAAGCAAATTCATTAATAAATTTGAATTCAGCTAAAAAAATCTTTTAACCTCTGGGTTAAGTTGTTCTTGTTAGTGAGTCAGTGACTCATAAGAAAGGCTCAAGGTTTCATTTATCTTGGGGACTAGAGCTAGATAACATGACCCTGTTTCTTTCCCATTTGTTTCAAAGTCAAAGTGTTCTGTTTTTTTCTCTACTCTGGGATGTGCTGTAACACTTGTTTATAATGGCCACAGGACAAGATAACAATTTTGCTTCACAAACCAAATATCAAGATGTTTGTCAGAAATTCTCACTTTCTAGATGAATGCTGGAGAAGTTCTTAAGATAGGAAATGACTTGTGTTAGTTAAGACACTTTCTTTTGTAGTTAAGAGAAAAACTGAAGATCCAACTCAACAGTAAACTTCAACAGTTAAGGGGATTCTCAGTTCCATGTTTGAAAACCCATAACAGTAGAGATGGATCTTCAGAGATGGAGTTTGACCAGAACTCTGACTCTGTTTCTCTATCATGCTCTCAGCTTCTCTCTCTTTTATATGTCAACTTGGCCCTTGAGCTGGCTTCCCTCATTGTGGCCAAATGGCCACACTGGCTCCTGACCTGACGTCTGCACACAAGAGAAAATTCTTCCTTCAACCGCTGAACAAAAAAGCTGGACTTTAATCAAACTCATTTTAATCACTTGCCTGCCCTTGAAATACTCATTTGGCAGCAGAAATAGGTTTATGCTGATGGACCTGTGCCAATTCTCAGCCTGGAACTGAGAATGGGGTCCGTCCTGTCCAAACAGTAGCATGGCTACTGTGCAATGAGGAAGAAAGGAATGCCTGCTAGAGAGGCAACCCCAGTATTCACCATTGGATCTCAACTGCTGTCTAGTCCTGAGGTTTCCATTTTATTCCTTTAACTAAGCCCTTTCTTTAAAGAAAACCTTTCTCAGAAGCCCAACACATTTAAATAGATGGCAATGGAGCTGTTTAGGCTGGGATGCTGGTGGCAAAGCCCCACTTATTCACCCCCTGAAGTGCCTCTTCATAACTCCATTCCAGGAGTTAGATTTGTCAAACACAGTTTGAAACCCATGGCACTAGCCTAGACTCTTAAGCTGAAAATGGAGAAACTTAGGCCCAGAGAAGGAAAATGACTTGGCCAAGGTCACTCAGCCAGTTGGTGGCAGAGCTGGGACTAAAACTTAGATTTTCTGGCTTCTAGCCCAGTGCCATCCATCCTTACACAGCTCTAACACTTACTCTCACTCTCTCTCTCTCTCTCCCTCCCCCAATCTCTCCCTTCTGATCTCCTTTGACAGTATGTGAAAGCCAAGTGCCCCAAGGCCACTCTGCCCCCTCTCTATGCCCTTGAGCTACTGACCATCTACGCCTGGGAAATGGGTACTCATGAAAGTGAGAATTTCAGTTTGGATGAAGGCCTTGTCACTGTGATGGGACTACTCCAAGAGTACGAGTTTATCTGCATCTACTGGACCAAGTACTACACATTCCAGAACCCAATCATCGGGAGCTTTGTCAGAAAACAACTGAAAAAAGAGAGGTACTGAGCCCCTGTTTGGCCACCAAGTCTCAGAGAGAAAAGAAAGAGAATTGAGGAAAAGGTGATATAGCTTTATGGGTGGGGTTTATTCAATGGTGAGTCTGCCGTGTTAGCTGAGCCCTGAAAGCTCAGGTGGACACAAGATTCCTTTATCCCAAGTTGACTGCCTATCAAAATCACAAGGGTCTTGGGTGCTCTAAGCCTTTTCCTTTTTTCTCAAGCCACCCCCTCCATCCTACTTTAGCCCTCCTGCGCATAGAAGCCCATTTCAGAGATAGCATGGTTAAGTAGAAAGAATCATGGAGATCCAAATTTAAGTCCCAGCTCTACCATTTTCTCGCTTCTGTGGGCCTCAGTTTCTCATCCATAAAACAAGAGTAAACTGGTACCTACATTAAAGGATTCTGTTAGGGCTGGAGAAAATGTATGGAAAAGGTCTAAGGTAACTAAAGCATGGTAGATGTTGGATAAATGTTCACTCTTGCAGCAGATATTGTCGGGGCCCTATCCCTATCCCCTTGTCTTTTTCCTTTTCGGTAGAGGTTGGCTCAAATTCTGTCAGCACTTGCATCCCTTTGTCTGGACTTTTCCTCTCACCAACAGCCCTTATGCAATGACTGATGGGAGTTGGCAATAAATACACCAGCTTCCTCACCCCAGTGGAATGACTCTGGGTCACATGCTCTACACTGTCCCAGTGGGACAAGCGTCCAGTTTCCTACAGTGGAATTACCTTGATACATACCCTCAGTTGCCTTTCTTCCCTCCCCAATCTCACTCCCCCCACTCCCTTATTCCTGCTTTCTGGGATCTCCTTCAAAATAAACCACTTGCACTTGAATCCTTATCCCAGGGTCTGTTTCTAGGGGAAACCAGCCTAAAACAACTCTATGTTAGAAGCTCTAGACCAGTGCAAGCAACATCACATGAATGTTAATTGTACCCCTATGTGAGTGGTGGCCTTTTTTTTTTTTTTTGCAAGAAAGAAAAATCATACAGGTTCTCCTTATGAAAAGAGGGTTGATTTTAAGGAGGCCCCTGAAAATGAGGTTGGAAAACCATCCAGACCTGAAGCAGAACTGGAGACTCCCCCCTTTCTCTGTTGCTCTCTCTTATTTCCCACACACTCTTTTCCCTCACTGTCTCTGCTTCTTTCTCCATGCCTGTCCTGGGCCCTTCTTACTCCAAACCAGTGAGAGTCCACCATCACCCCTGGTCTGAACCCCATAGGAAACTAGTCTGAGCACTGGGCAGAGGTCTTAATGTTAGGTCACCTCGTGGGTCCCCAGCCAGCCAACAAAATGAGCCACTTTGGTTCAGGTCACCTATCCCATAGGACAGCCTGGCACTGCTCCCCTGACTATTTTGGGCACGGGATGTTGTGAGTAGCAAGCACAGAGCCGAATGGTCTAATCCACTTGGGTAGCCTGCTATAACATTTTGTCACCCTACATTCGAAGCCCCCTCCTAAGCCAAAAGCGCCTGGAATGCAAGGACCAGTTCTTCCACTGGGGCTTGGCAACCAACACACGTGGTCGCCCCCAAAACAGCCCAATCAGTCTGCTAGATTCCCTTCAGACCAATATTCTTTAAGATATTCATTTGACATTTACACGGAGGAGATTCAGCCTCTCCCCTGTCGAGGAATCTCACCTGCTGGCTCTGAGAACTCAGGGATGTGTGTGCCCAGTTCCCTCATCTGTAAAATGAGGATGACAATAGTTCCCACCTTATAGGATTGTTATAAGAATCAAAATAGGATAATTCACAAAGGGTTTGGCCTGGTACCTAGATAAATATCAGTAGTTGGTGGTGGTCTGTTATTCAAAGCCAATTCAGCCCCTCTATCCTCAAACTTATGTAGCCTGATTAGCAAAACAAAAGGTCTGAACTTAAGAGGCCCCCCTGTCTGAGCGGACATCTGTTATTGCTCCCGCATGCCTTTTGGGGACCTCGTTTCCCCACTCCCAAAATCCCCTTGCAAACATCTAGAGTACTCTCCCCTAGAAGAATTCTTGAAAATATAATCATCTTCATCCTGGTAGTTTCCACGGATGTTTTGGTGCTATCTTGGACTGACATCCGCCCCCCATCCCCCCGCCTCAGCTCTGCCTCTGCACATAGCAGATGCTCAGTGGCTCGCCTAAATGATTGCTGAGGTTTCTTTCTGGCCTGTGCACTTCCAAACCAAAAGAAGTTGGGCGCCCGTTCCCTGTGTTGCAGGCCCATCATCCTGGACCCAGCTGACCCTACTTACAATGTGGCAGAAGGGTACAGATGGGACATCGTCGCTCAGAGGGCCTGCCAGTGCTTGAAGCAGGACTGTTGCTATCACGATGAAGAGAACCCAGTCCCCAGCTGGAATGTGAAGGTAATGGCTCCTCTCCAGGCTGTAGGAGGTTTGAAGCTCAGGATGAGACAAGAATATTTACTTATTTACTTTCCCATCGAAGGGGCCAGCAGGGCGTTACAGTCAGACTGAGTGCGAGACCTGGCCACACCGCTCACTAGTTCTATGAACTTGGAAAATTATTTGATTCTCCAAGCTTCTATTTCCTTATCTTTAAATTCTTTTCTCTTTTTCTTCTTCCCATAGCCTACCTGAGAATCAGTTCCAGGCTCCCGGTCATTCATTGCATGAGCTGAGGCTGGCCAAGCCACCTCAGTCAGTTGCTTTGTGCCAGCATTGGGCTTGGGGTAGTAGAAGGTGAAGGCAAGAGGGCAACAGCGGAACAGAAAAACATATGGTCCCTTTTCTCAAGGAACTCATCATATTTTTGTTAGGAAGCAAGTCTGGGAACAAACTTGCATAGAAAAGCTAGGAGGAATTACCAGAGAAGACAAGGTATTCAGTAAGCAAAACAGGCTAAATAGTATTATAATGTGATGCCAAAATCAATATAACCCATTACATTCACATTTCACTTCACAGTATGCAAAATGCTTGCCCAGGGGACCATCTCAGTTGATCCTCCCAGCAAATCTGTAATGTAGAAAGTCAAGTATCACCACCGTCATCATCATCATTACCATCACTATTCCCATTTAAAGATGAGGAAACTGAGGCTCAGAGAGGTTACATTGATTACCCAGAGTATACTGCTATGAGGCAGCTGAGCTAGGATTCACAACCAGGTCTTTGTGGGGCTCTGGAAATGGAGAACTGTTGTCTGAAGTCATGAGAGAACATTCCATGAAGAAGTTAGCACTTAAGCTGGGCCTGAAGGGTTGGGCAAGGCTGTAGAGGCTCAAAGCAAAGAGGCCTCCAGATAAAAAGGCTGGGGGCGGGAGGGGGGAGGGTGGCCATGTGCGTGCAGGAACAGGCTGACCAACTTGGAACGGAAGGCAGAAGCTTAATCAGAAGGCCTATACCATGGTGCAGAAATTACAAACTGGCGGCCCAAAGGAGCCCACAGATGAGCTGGAAAATATATATGTTTCTGGATTTTTCCTGCATATAAAAACATTGTGCAAAGTCTTCAAAAACCAGAAGACTTGGCAATACTAGGCCCATATTCCTCCTTTTTTAATTTTTTTTTTTGAAATTTTAAGTGGGGGGCTTTTATTTCTGCGCTCCTGAGCAGAACTCACCAAACCCAAGATGGAGGGAGGTGAGTGCACACGTGGGCTTCGGTGCAGGCAGCTTTTAAGGATGGATGTCAGGTGACGTCTGGAAAGGGGCGGTTCATTAGTTCCGGAGGTCAGGTTGGGAGGGGTGACACAGCCTCCGCAGCTCCAGTTGCAGTGCCCTTCCCCGTTCCCCCGACCTAACATTCCAGCCTTTTTGTGATAATAGGGCGTCGAGATCTTTCTGGCTGTTTCCTGCTGTAATGGGGCAGCGTGGGGTCATAGGCCTGAACCGTCATGGCCAGGGGAGTGGGGAGGCTGGCTGTAGGAATCTGGCTAGGAAGGCAGGTGATGATAACAATGCAGGAGCATTTGGTTGACTGCTACCTGGGATAGTTCCTTTATGCGTCCCTGAAGGAAGTTGAGGAAGGGAGCTAGGAGAAAAAAGAGACAGATTAGGATAACTGGTCCTAGTAGCAGGAGGAGCCATGTCGCCAGAGAAGAAGAAAACCAGCTTAAGGCAGAGCTGGTTCCTTGTTTTCTGTGGTAGAGATCATCTCTTAGTTTGTTTAGGGTTTGACTATTTTGTGCCACCAGACCCGACTCGTTGACGTAATAGCAGCATTCCTCTTGGAGGAATATACACGTTCCTCCTTTTTTTGGCCATCAGCAGGCTTAAGTCCTGTCGATTTTGAAGAGTTACCTGGGCTAGTGAGGTGAGTTGGCATTGTAGAGAGGAGAGGGATTCTGATGTCGATCCCAGGGCTACCTGTAGTCGAGTCTCGAAGTTTTGAGAGGTTAAAATACTATGTCCCAGCGCCCCTCCTGCTGTGGCTGACGCTGCAACTGAAGCGGTTAGGCTGATGCCTACCAGGATAGGAAGAAAGGCAGCACTTTTTTGAGCAAGGAGAGGGCAGTAGCTAAGTTAGTTCGGACTCCCCATAGAGGGTCAGTTGAGGAACAGCAGTTACCAGGAAGCATGGTCCTGGGGCAGTGGAGTTAAGGCCCTTGGTAAGAGTTCCATTACACCAGAAATATTGTCCTTTGGGGGCATGGGTGGGGTTGTGGTGGTGACGTTAGTCTGGCACTTGCTATGAAGTTTTGTATGAAGGTTTTTATCCAGTGTAGTGAGGCTCCTAATTTGGCAAGAGGATCTTGCCCCATTAGCGGGCTGGGGCAAGAAGGCATTACTAAGAAAGAATGTATAATGGGGCACCCTTCTATTAAACATGTAAGTGGTCCAGTAGTTAAGGGGCGCGAAGGATGGCCGTGTATGCCCATAACCGTGACCTGGGAAGGAAGGAGTTGACCTGAGTAAGAGGGGAGGATGGAAAAGGTAGCCCCTGTGTCCACTAAAAAGGAGGTGGACTTTCCTGCTACCTTGATTGTTACCCTGGGCTCGACGAGGGTGATTGGGGTCACTGAGGCCGGGCGTCGTCCGTCATCGGTGGCCAGGCCCAGGACTGCTAGCGGTGGGTTAGGGGTTGGAAGGACGGCCCCTCCATGGCCAGGCACCGAGGGGCAGTCACTTTTCCAATGTCCCTTTGTACCACAGAGAGGGCAGGGTCCCTTGGGCGGTCGAGGACTGGGGCACTGGCAGGACCAGTGTCCTTCGAGGCCACATTTGAAGCACTTTCCTGGTGGTGGATTAGTCGTAGCCGGCTTCTTCTCCATTGAAGTGAGCCGCAGAGCCGCAATCAGGGATTGGGTTTGTAAATTCGCCTTTCGGCAGTCCTGGGATTCCTTTTCTGCCCTCTCTAGTTCATCACGAGTATTAAAAATTTTAAAGGCCGTGTTTACCAGGTCACGGATAGGGGCCTGAGGACCGTCCTCAATTTTTCTAAGCTTACGCCTTATATCTGGAGCCGACTGGGATATAAAGTGTGTGGCTAAAACAGTTTTGCCAGCCTCCGAGTCGGGGTCTAGGTGGGTATTTTGGGAGAGGGCTACTGTGAGCCGGTGTAGAAAAGCGGCCGGGTTTTCATCAGGGCCCTGGGTAATTTCCCTTAGCTTATGGAAGTTTACTACTTTATGTGAAGCTTTCTGCATGCCGGCTATGAGGCATGTAAGCATTTTGTCCCGTCTAGTCCGCCCGTTCCTCCCCACTGGGGTGTCAACCTGATCGTCCCACCCAGGCTCTTGGTCTGGCACAGCCTCGGCCCCTACCAGCATGGTGTGGTCGGTTATATGCACCTGGTTAGCAGGAGCCCTGGCTGCATTGAAAATGCGGTCCATTTCATCTGTAGTGAGGGAAGAAGAGCAGATTACATCAATGTCATGCCAGGTTAAATCGTAGGCATTAGCTAGATATTGAAATTCCTTAGTATAGGCGGTTGGGTCGCTGGAGAATGAACTTAGCCGTTTCTCAATATTAGAGAGGTCAGTTGGGAGAAAGGGGTGTGTACTCGAACTAACCCCTCAGGTCCTGCAACTCCTTGTAGTGGACAGTAAAGAGTTCTTTGAGCGGGTATGAGAGCTTATAGGTGAGGAGGGCAAGGCTGTTGAGGACAGTGGGGGACTGGATGGGGATGGAAGGGGAGGATGAGATGGCGGCTGGCGCGCCGCCGGTGGAGAAGGAGGAAGAGAAAGGCAAGATGGCGGCGGGAGTGCTGCCTGCACAGAAGGGGAGGGAGGAGGGCAAGACGGTGGCTGGAACGTCACCAGAACAGAAGGAGGAAGAGAAGGAGAAGATGGTGACTGAGATGTTGCAGAAGCAGAGGTGGGGAGGGAAAGGCAAGATGGCGCCTGGAGCGCCGCTGGAGGGAGGGGAGGGTAGAGGGAGGGAGAGGAGGATACAAAGGGAGGGGCGGGAGCGCAGAAGGAAAAACGCCTGGACATAAGGAATTTTGGCCCATTTGTCGTTCCTCTGGCAAAAGTTGCGGAGGTTCGTAAGGATATTAAAATCGAAAGTCCCATCCTCGGGCCCATGAGAGAGGACCTGCTGCCCGTACTGACGGGGCTCACAGGAGAAAGGACTGGCCCAGGGGGTGTCGGCGTCCCAGCGCCCCGAGAGAGTCCTCGGAGCTCTTACGAGCGGGGGGCTCGTCTGCCCAGGGGACGTCTCAGCCTGGTTTGAGCCCCTTCCGGTCCTAGACCTGAATTTTGGAGGGAAACGAGAAGCGGGGCGTCCCCACAGCTTTTTGAGTCCCGGGAAGGGGAGTGAGCCTTGCGGGCGTCCCTGTTCACCTCAGCCCACGGAAGAGAACCTGACGTGAATTCACGATTTTCAGAGAGTAATTAATGGACAGGTTCTCTCGGAAAGGTGAGACCCAGTGTTGCTTCCTGTTGAAATGGAGCTTGAAGGATATTAAGGAATGATGAGAAAAAAAGAAAGGAAGAAGGAGAGAAAGAAAGACACAGACGGGCTCAGGGGGTCTGAAGCTTGAGTTTACTTCAGACAGACTTCAGACAATTTTATTCTTAACCAGATCCTGGTTATATACCACAGGATGACAATAGGCATGCATGCATTTCCTGAGGGAACAAAGTTCTTATCTTTCAGTGTTCTTCCTTCCTACTTAAAATAACCATTTGGGGTAAACAAACATTCTCTTCCTCCTAGACTGTCTTACATAAATCAGATAACATAAAGCAGCTTACTGCTGCCACCACCCTAATGCCATCTACTCCCAAGTAGTTCCGCAGGTCTTATGACAATCCTATCTCCTACAACCCGGCAGCAGGGCTAGGAGGGAAGGGACTTCCCCAATCTGCGGTGGATACAGCGGCAGGCCAAAGGATCCCTTGTCGCTGGCCAGCCGGGGCGCCTCTGGCCAGGCAGGTGGCACCCGTGCTCCTCTCCCGGGCGTCCGGCACCAGATGAAAGGTTTAGAGGGCGAAAGGGTGAGAAAGAAGAAAGGTACACCAGGAAATTTTAAGTGGGGGTGGGGGGGTTATTTCTGCGCTCCGGGGCAGAACTCACCAAACCCAAGATGGAAGGAGGTGAGTGCGCCCCATATTCCTTCTTGAGAAGGCTCGGCGAGGGGCCAGGCTCTCCCCAGGCTTCCCGGATGGTGTTCTTCAGGCACCAGGGACTCCAGGCACTTGAGTGTGAACCCCTTGTGGTGGTGGGAAACAGAAGTTGGGGTCTGAACGACTTCAGTTCAAATCCTTGCTCTGCTCCTTACTATCTTGGTGATGTTCGGCAAATTACTTAACCCTGCTGAACGACAATTTCCTTGGCTGTAAAACGAGGACAACAGAACCAACCTCACAGGGCTGCTGTGAGAATAAAATGCAGTAAATCGAGGAAAGGCATCCGGCTCTGGGCCCGGAGGGTGATTAGTATTATTAAATGTTTGCTGCTGCTGTTGAAAGGATGAGGCCAAGTGAAGGGAGCCTCTGTCGATCCGAGAAGCACGGATGTAACGGACCCTTCTCCATCTCCCTTGCAGAGAGCACGAGACATCCAGGTGACGGTGGAGCAGAGGGGTTACTCGGATTTAATCCTCAGGACGCACCCTTATGAGACCATACGGAAGATTAAAGAGAAAATCCAGCAGAGCCGGGGCTACTCAGGCCTGCAGCGTCTGTCCTTCCAGGAGCCCGGTGGTGAGCGGCAACTCCTCAGCAGCCATTGCTCCTTGGCCTATTACGGGGTCTTCTCCGATATCTGCATCTGTCTGCTCGAAACCTTCCCCCCAGAGATCCAAGTCTTCGTGAAGGATCCCTTTGGTGGGAGCCACGCCTATGCCGTCGACCCCAACAGCTTCATCCTGAGCCTGAAACAGCAGATTGAAAACAAGCAGGGGCTGCTTACCCAGCACCAGCAGCTCAAGTTCCGAGGCCAAATCCTGCAGGACTGGTTGGATTTTGGGAGCTACGGCATCCAAGACAGCGACACCTTGGTCCTCTCCAAGAATAAAGCCCAAAGAGCTCCATTTCCACTCAGCTAGCTTCCTCTGGGAATCCTCTCTGTGCATTTCTGCTGTCCAATCCTGAACTCATCCCGTCAACCACTCCTCCCGGTTCTTGACTCAACCACTGCAGCCAAAAGTCCACGAAGCCAACCCCAACCTCTACAGCAATTGGTACCCAAACACATAGGACTTCATCAGTACTGGTCCCCTTCCCTAATTGTGCCCAGCACTCCAACTTAGGACCAGCCAGGGAAAGCCAACACGCTCCCCTAACCAATCATGAAGGGTGGCCTGGTTCTCCATAGCCCACCTCCAGCTTCTCCGTGCCAACAACCTCCCATCGGAGCATGCCGATGCCTTCCCACTTCACTACAAAGCTTTCCCGCTCCCCCACCTGCCTTTGAGTCTCTACAAAACACAGCGGTTGGTGGCTGACTCCCTTATCATGGAAATTTGAATAAACAGCCTTTGCTTATTCTCCTTTGGGTGGACTTAATTTATTTCCAGAGATTTTACTGCTGTCCTGGCCGTGGTGGTTTAACCGTTGGAGCCATCCAACTCTAGGAAGTGAAGACTGGAGGGAAAATGAGATGAAGAGATGTCAAGTCTGGGAGAGTGAGGATGGCCTGGTGTCAGATGCCTTCGACTCCTGGAACACACACACAGACAGCACCTGAGAGTCCGGAGACTTGAGTTAAAAAAATAGCAACTTCATCAACAAAGTGTCGCATGAGATCACTTTTACCCCAATCCACCGATACGAAACTTTCCTTTTCCCTTCCCTTTTGTTCTGCTTTCTGGTGGAATAATCACTTATAGCAGACCAAGTGTACTTTATTATTGGTTCTCAACAACCTCTGGGCAATTAAGCAATAGTAATCTGCATTTTCCCCAGCTCTTTTTGCCTTGAGGGGCAGAAACAGTATGTCCCTTCCAAGGCGTCAATGCCAGTCCAGCCCACATCATGGTATCCTTTATAATACCCAGTCCAGCCCACACTGTAGGTGGTGGGAAAAATCCTTTTTTTAAGAGGAGTGACTAAGTCTCCTTCCTCTCCTTTAGAATAGAAATGCCTGAAGCCTGAGAGATTATTTTAATACAGTCTTCGACACACTCAGCTTCAAAGACTAAAAATGAAAAAAAAAAAAAAAAGTATTCCAAAGACAAATGAAAGTGGTTTTGCTCATCCTCCACTGAGGATTTGCAAAATCTAATCTGTGGGTCTTGGGAGGGTCATGGGAATCTGTATTTTTTTTTTATTTCCCCAGATGTTTCCAATGTACAGGTAGGAAAGTGTAGAAAAACACAGTGGTTCCAAACCCAGCTGTGCACCAGAATTACCCAGGACAGAGCCCCTCAAAGTTTAATGTGTACAAAGTCACCTGGAGATCTTAAAAATGCATATTTAGATTCAGCGGATCTGGTGAAGCTCAAAATGCTGCAGTTCTAAAAAGCTCCCAGATGAGAAAAAAATATGGACCTATTAAATTTTCCCACCTGAAAAACCCCTAATATTTCCTCAAACATTAGGGATCCCCGATTTAATAGGCCAACCCCTTGATCTTGAGGCTTTGCTTTTATGAAACATTTCCGTAGTGAAATTAAGCCTAACTATAATTAAGCCTAAGAGTTACTTCCGGAGGCCCTCTTTTGTTGCTCAGATGTGGCATCTCTGTAAGCCCAATTCTGCAAGTAAAATCATTACCCTCCTCCTACGTGGGACATGACGTCCAGGGGTGAAAGTCTCCCTGGCAACATGGGACATGACTCCCAGGGATGACCTGGCCCTGGCACTGTGGGATGGACAATGCCTTCCTGACCAACAAGGGGAAACGAAATGTAATAAAATAAGGTATCAGTGGCTAAGAAAGTTCACATAGAGTCAAGAGGCCATTCTGTCAGAGGGGTACAAGAGGCAATTGGAGGAGGCAGAGAAAAGGATTGCTGAACTCGAAGATCAAACCATCGAAATGTCCAGATTGAGGAGCACAAAGAAAAAGGAAGGTAAAAGAAAATGAACTGAGCCTGAGGAACCCAAGGAATACACATCTTAGAAGTCCCACAAGGAGAAGAGAGAGATAAGGGGCCAGAACAAAATATGTTTGAACAAAAAATAGCAGAAAATTTCCCAAATCCAAAAAAAAAAAAAGATATGGATATACAAATCCAAGATGCTTGATGAACTCCAAACACAATGAACCCGAACAGATGTACACTGAGACACATACTGATCAAATTGTCCAATGCCAAGGACAAAGACAGAATCTTAAAAACAACAGCGAAGGCAGTGCTCAGAGGGAAATTTACTATGAATAGTAAATTTAATATATATATTTAATATATAATATAGCTATGAATACCTATATTAAAAAAAAGAAAGATCTCAAATAATAATCTAGCTTTACATCTTGAGGAACTAGAAAAACAAGAGCAAAGTAAACCCAAAGCAAAAGAAAGGAAATAATTAATGTCAGAGTGGAGAGAAATGAACTGGCGAACATAAAGCAATTGAAAAAAAAATAAAACAAAATTGGTTCTTTGAAAAAATCCATAAAGCTGACATACTTTTAGCTAAACTAAGAAAAAGAAAAAATGCAAATAACTAAAATAAGAAAGGAAAATGGTATATCACTATTGACTTTACAGAAATAAGGATTATAAAAGAATACTATGAATAACTATATATCAGCCAACTAGATAATTTAGAAAAAAACAAAAAATTCCTAGAAACATATCAATTACCCAAACTGACACAAGAATAAATATAAAACATCAACAATTCTATAATAAATCCAGAGACTGAATCAATGATAAAAAAAAAAAAAAACCTTCCTCCAAAGAAAAGTCCAGTACAAGATGGGTTTACTGGTGAATTCTACTAAACACTTAAAGAGAAATTAATACCACTCTTTCCCATATTTTTCCAAAGAATTCAAGACGAGGTAACACTCCCTAATTTGTTACTCTGATATCAAAGCCTGGTAAAGACATCACAAGAAATGAAAGTTACAGACCAACTTCCCTTATGAATATAGATGCAAAAATCCTTAACAAAATACAAGCAAGCTGAATCCAATGACATATTTAAAAGATTATACACCATGACCGACTGGGATTCATCCCAGAAATGCAAGGGTGGTTCAGCATATGAAAATCAATCTATGAAATAAAGTACATAAATAGAATGAAGGAAAAAAACACATGACTATCCCAACAGATGCAGAAAAAGCATTTGACAAAATCCAGCACCCTTCCTTGGTGTTCTAGTTTGCTAGCTGCCAGAATGCAATATACCAGACATGGGATGGCTTTTAAAAAAGGGGAATTTAGTTTATAGTTAGAACTAGTTTATAGTTCTAAGGCCGAGAAAATGTCCCAATGAAAACAAGTCTATAGAAATGTCCAGTCAAAGGCATCCAGGGAAAGATACCTTGGTTCAAGAAGGCCAATGAAGTTCACAGTTTCTTTCTCAAGTGGAAAGGCACATGGCAAACACAGTGTCATCTGCTAGCTTTCTCTCCTGGCTTCTCGTTTCATGAAACTCCCCGGGAGGTGTTTTCCTTCATCTCCAAAGGTCGCTGGCTCGTGGACTCTCTGCTTTGTGGTGCTTCTCTCTCTGAGTCTCCCATTCTCCAAAACATTTCCTCTTTTATAGGACTCCAGTAACCCAATCAAGACCACCCAAATGGGTGGAGACATGTCATCCCCTAATCCAGTTTAACAACCACTCTTGACTAAATCACATCACCAAGGGAGATGATCCAATCACAGTTTCAAACATACAGTATTGAATAGGGATTATTCTAACTTTTTGAAATGGGATTTTGATTAAAACATGGCTTTTCTAGGGGGCATATGTCCTTTAAAACCAGCACACTTGGTAAAAATATTCAGAACAGTAGGAATAGATAAACATGATAAAGAACAACTATGAAAAACCCACAGCTGACATCATACTCAATGGTGAAAGACAACGCTTTCCCGTAAGATCAGTAATGAGACAAGGATGCCCACTTTCACCACTGCTATTAAATATTATACTTGAAGTTCTTCCCAGAACAATTACACAAGGAAAAGAAATAAAAGGTATCCAAATTGTAAAGGAAGAGGTAAAATACATCTATTTGTATTACCATGATCTTCATATATTAAAAAAAAAAAAGGAATCCACAAGAAAACTATAAGAGCTAATAAATGAATTCCACAAAATGGCAGTATACAGGATCAACACACACACAAAATTGTGTTCCTACCCATTAGCAATAAAGAATCAGAAGAGGAAATTAAGGAAAGTATTCTATTTAAAATAGTACCTAAAAGAATAAAATGTCTAGGAAAAATTTAACTAAGGATGCAAAAAACTTGTATGCTGAAACTAAAAATCACTGTTGGAAAAAACTAAAGAAGATCTAAGTAAATGGCTAGAAGTTATGGATAAGAAGAGTTAACATTTTTAATATGTCAATATTACTAAAAGCAATATACAAATTCAATACATTCCTTATTAAAATTCCAGCAGGCTTTTCTGCAGAAATGGAGAAAACTTCAAATTTTTATGGAATTATAAGGGGCCCTGAATAGCAAAAACGATCATTGTGGGCAACAGTGGCTCAGTGGCAGAGTTCTTGCCTGCCATGCCAGAGACCTGGGTTCAATTCCCAGAGCCCACCCATGCAAAAAAAAAAAACAAACAAACAAAAAACCACAACACTCTTTAAAAAGAACAAGATTGGAGAGCGCATACTTCCGATTTCAAAGTAATAGTAATCAAAAGAGTGTGATACTGGCACACAGATGGGCAAATAGATCAGTGGAGCAGAATTCAAAATCCAGAAATAGACCCTTACATCTACAGCCCATTGTATATTGTATGACATCACTTATAAAATTCCAAATTAAATTTGAATTGCCAAGGTAGAAAGCAGATTAGAGGTGATGCGTGGGATGGGAGTTGGTGCAGTCGGGGGAGAGGAAAGGAGTAGTGTTTGCAAAATTTAAAAGAAAAAAAGGAATAAATAAAATAGAAAAAAGTGGTAATGATCTCAATTTACATCAGTAGAAGAATGGTTGTATAAAATATAGTACATTTATATAATGGAATGCTTAGTAGGTGTGCTGGTTTGAATCTCTTGTGTACCCCAGAAAAGCCAGGTTCTTTAATCCTCATTCAATATTGCTGGGTGGGATCTTTTTTTATTGTTTCCATGGAGATGTGACTCACCCAGTTGTGGGTGGTAACTTTTGATGACATGGTTTCCATGGAAGATCTGTGTCCACCCATTCAAGGTGGGGTTACTTACTGGAATCCTTTAAGAGGGAACCATTTTTGGAAAAAACTTGAGAGCCAGGAGAGCCCACACAGTCAGAGACCTTTAGAGATGAAGGAAACACCCCTAGGGAAGCAATTGAAGAAGCTGGGAGAGAAAACTAGCAGATGCAGCAAGTGCCTTTCCAGGTGACAGAAGTGTTCTGGACCCATTGGCCTTTCTTGAATCAAGGTATATCTGTCAGGTCTCAGAAAAAGAACTTTATACATAAAAGGGATTTTTTTGGCTCAGGGGTCTCTCAGCTTCTTTTACAGAACCATATGTGGCAGCAAGATCCCCAGATATGCTGGTGGTGTCACACCCATCAGAAGACGATAAACAGCCATGCGGTCATGACCTGTCTCTGCTTGATAAGTCTCCCCTCCCGGTGTGGTTTTTCCTTTAAAACCACAGCTCTCAGAAAGAGAGCTGGAGCTATTTTCTTTACTTTTCACTGGCAGGTTTCACTGACTTCCATCTGTCTTTTCCCACCTGCTTTCTCCCTGCTTTCTCCTCTCAATAAATCTATTAAGCTTTGACTCACTGTCGGTGTGTATTCCTTAACGACTCCATGCCTAACAACATCTTTCCCTGGATGTCTTATTTTGGACATTTTGACGGCCTTAGAACTGTAAACTTGCAACTTAATAAATTCCTCTTTTTAAAAGCCACTCTGTTTCTGTATATTGCATTCTGGCAACTTCCGCAAACTGCCAGAATGCAATATACAGAAACAGAAGGAATGAAGCATATATGTACCACCATACAAAACTGTTTCAGCTACAGTTAAGACCTAAAAGCAAGGTCTGAATGATTTGTGTAATGTCATCCCTTTTTCTTAAAGACAGAAAAGATAAGCACATTTGTCAATACCAAGAAAATTTCTAAAAGGATACATAAGAATTTAATAGTAATTGCGTCTGGAGAGTGGAAACGGGAAGTCAGGGGACAAGTTAGAAGAACTTACCTTTTCGCTTTATGCCCTTCTATATTCTTTACATATTTTACATCTATATGTACTAACATAGAAAGATTTCCACTGTACTTCAAGTGAAAAAAAAACAGGTTTTATGTAACATCTATACTACTGATCCATTTATAAAACAAATTATATATATATATGGGTGTGTGTATATACATATGAAAATGAAAAGGACGGAGAAGTTGATCTCTAAGGCTCTTCTACCTCTCACGTTTGAAGACACCCCCACCCCCACCCCCACCCCCACCCCCACCCCAGGACAGTTCTTGGCCTGCGGAGACCTGTGTCTGGGAACTACACTTCCCACAATTCCCTATGCTTCTCCGTTCTCAGTGGAGTCCTAAAAGAAAGCACTTAATGAGTGGCTCCCCACAATCCTTTGCGGTGTCTCGAGATGGCCGCGCCCAGTGGCGTCGTGGGGGACTCAGAGAGCAGCAGTAGCAGTACTGATGAGGAGGAGTTAGCGCGTTGCCGCGAAGCGTCGATTCCGGCTTGGGGCCTGAAGCAGAGACCCAGGGGGCTGGAAGTGCCAAGAGCTGGTAGGGGGTGCGCTCGGTGAGGGTGGCCAAGGCGTATGGGGGTCTCCTCAGAAGAGCTCCAGGGACTGGACGGTGTTCAGATTTAAAGCGCGGGCAAGCACAGCTGCGAGTGTTGTTGCATTATCCTAGACAGGGAAATTGAAGTGTCTGAATGTTTCTTGAATTACTTTCTTCGCTACATCCTCATTGCCGCACACTGGGAAGGCCGTTATCACCTTTCCGGGATGACTGCCACATCCCCCTCCCCAGACTCTCCCTTTTAGGTTTTCCTCGCCTCCAACACATTCTCCACTTCTAGGCTGACTGAGAGCTGTGTCTAACACGTAGCTTGACTGTGTTGTTCCTCGGCTTGAAGCTTTTCCGTGACTCCCTATTGTTCTGAAAATAAATCGAAGCCTCTCAATATAGGAGTGCTTAAAGGTTCGTGAGTTTGAAAAGATTGCAAGTGGTATCAGATTTTACTTACTGAATTTCAGTATCATTGGTTTTCTTTGAAATGCTGTGTTGTTTTTTTATGCATTTCAATAAATTATTCTGAGAAGAGATCTAGGCTTCAAAATGCCCAAGGAGGCCATGGCAAAGCAAGGTTAAGAACCCTTGCATTTGTTTAAAGGACTTAAAGGCCCAAGCCCCTGGGTGATCCGTTTCCCTACTTGCTTCTCCCTTCTTGCCCTCCAGCCACACTATGTCCTCTCACTTCCAGGCACCATAACTCTGCAGTGTTCTCTGCAGACTCTATCTATAGTTACAAACCTGCCTTTCCATCTCCTGCGTCTCCACCACACACTAGCACTGAGAACTTGGACAAGGTTCTTAAATTTCACTGTACCTAAGTTTCCTCATTTGTAAAGTGAAAATAATAGTAGTATCCATCCCTTAAGGTAACTGAGATGATGCATCTACTGTGCTTGACACATATTAAAAGGACAAATAAATGATACCAGTTATGTGGTTGGTCACTCTAAGTAAATGCTTTCCCCCTCCCACCTTACTCCCACTCATCCTTTAATACAACTCAGACAACACCTCTAGTGAAGCTTTCTCAAACCTCCAAGTCAGGATTAGATACCTTTTCTGTGCCATCATCATACTTTGTGTGATTTCCTTCATAGATAACTTTCCTTTCTCCCTACCATTGCCTCTTATCTTGTTTCTTTTTTTCCCTTTCATCCCTGCATTCCCAAAACCTTGAGTCAATGTTGGTCCATGCTGACTCCACAGATATTTATTGCACAAGCCTTCATGAAGGCTGGAATCTGGCCTGTCCCTTCACCATGGTCTCCCAGGGCCTAAGCACGATGATCAGGAAATAATGTTTTGAATGAAATAACTTGCTTGAAAGGCACCTTTCTAATGAGTAAGGGGGTTGGACTCCAGCCACACTCCTAGTCTAGTGCTTTGACAGAACGGAGCCCTATATGGCAGCAGAAGGAGGACTCCCCCTGAAGTGCCAGCTCTGATGCTGGAAATATAACTTTTGGGAGCTACGGTTTTCTCATCTGTAAAATTCCTGACTCTTAGGGTTTTTGTGAGACTCAAACGTGGACATACTTTATCAACATAAGAAGAAATGTACGCATGACAAGTGGCACCCAAGGTCCCAGCCTTACAACTAATTTTTTTCTGAAATCAGATATCCCCTTCTGATCAAAGTAGATGCAGCTACTGATAATAAGTCCTGTTCCTTATTAAGCTCCAACTATGTGCCAGGCAAGATGCTTGGACACTTGATGTACATTCTTGGATAATTCTAATATTACCAGCACAATCAGTTGAGCACTCACTGTGTACCTATTCTAAACACTTTGCATTCATTGTCTGGTTTAATTTTTCCAGCAGTATCACAAAGAAGAAATTCGTAGCCCCATTTTACAGGTAGGAAAACTAATGCTCAAAAAGTGAAGTGAATTGGCCAAGGTCGCCTCACTTGTTACTGGCAGAACCAGGTGTACATCCAGCCTGACTGCAGGCCCATCCCGTTAACTGCTGCTGCAGTCCCGCCACAAACAGGTGCCTTTTGTGGGCAAAACACCCACCTTGGGTGGGAGTTGGTCACTGTTTTATTACTGTAACTTCTAGATACAATTCTTAAACTCAGCAATGAGGAGCTAGTTACCGATACCTTGAAACCGCTTGTCATTTCATCTGAGGGCAACATGTACTTTGATTTACTTGTGTAACATTTATTTCACACCAAGGCATTATGCCAGGAGCTGAGGATACAAAGATGAGAGAGGCAGGCTATGTACTCAAGTAGCTTACAAATCCAGTTAGGTGATAGACTCGCATACAGAGTTTTCAAAACAATATACAACTTCATTAAGTTTTCACAATAACTCTGGAAAGTTAGTAATCTTATCTCCATTTTACAGATGAGAAAAGAAAGACTCAGGGAGGTAAAGTGACTTGCCCAAGGTCATACTGCTTCTTGGTGGCAGAGCCAGGACTCAACTGAGCTCTGTCTCCCTCTGGGGTCTAATATTGTTTCTGTAGCATGACAGTAGCTCACATCCATCATTCTGGGGTCATGACAGAGTAGGTGCTCTTCTCCCATGTGACTATGTACTTCAGAAGGATTTGGCGTTATCCAACTCCCGGGTATTGGGCACTTTGTATCCTGTGTTACTGTGCTCCAGAGCACACTGACATAGAACACAGTGCGAACGTTGCCCCCTGGAATTGGGTCCAGAGTTAACAAGTGTCCATTTTGTTCAACTGGTCCCTTAAATACACAGGAGTATTCTGTCCAGTTATTCAAGTCCAAAACCTCAGAGGTATCTTTCATTCATCTCTCTACCCTCTATACAACCCATCAGCAAATCCTATTGACTCCATCTTCAAAATACACTTAACCAGAGTCCAACCACACTTTTCACTACCTCCATGATTGCAGCAGTCTCCCTGCTTCTGCCCTTGCCTCACTGGAGTGTATCTCCATACAGCAGCCAGAGAAATTCTGTAAAAACCTAAGTTGTATGCTCCACCTGTACTTAGAGTCCTCGTCTTCAAAGCCCAGGTCCTCGCATTGTTCTCCCAGGCCCTTCGTGGGAGACCAGGCCTTTGGCTACCACGAGTTCTCCTTCCCACCTATTCCCCCAGCTCACTGGGCTCCAGCTACACCATTCTCCTTCATGCTCCTAAAATATACCAGATAGGCTCTTGCCTCAGGACCTTTGTAGGTGCTCTTTCCTCTGCATAGAATGATTTTCCCCAGATATCCACTTGACTCACTCCTTCACCTCCCTCAAATCTTCGTTCAAAGCAAAGCCCTCGCTGTCTACCCTTGTAAAAGTAACCCACCTAGCACTCCCCAGTTCTCTCCCCTGCTTTGTTTTTTTTCGTACACTTATCATTATCTAATTTTATATTTTACTTCTGTGTGTCTGTTATCTGTCTTCACCATTTAGATTGATATTTTACTTCTGTGTGTCTGTTAACTGTCTTCACCATCTAGATTGAGCGTAAGCTCCATGAGGGCAGGGATATTTGTCTAGTTTGTTCAGCAAAGAACACCTGGGTAATATTAGGCATTCAGTATTTGGTTGAGTGAATAACCACCAGGCTAAATGTCCCCAACATTTTGGTTGAAATATGTGAATAGCATAACTGAACTGCCCTCTCTCTCTCTTCCACAGCACTTAGCACACAGCCAGGTACATAATAGGCACTCAACGAATTCTGGAATGAAATTACAGTTAGAATCTTGATAACTGTACTTAATGTGGTTACAAATGTGATTATCCTTGTTCTTAGGAAATATGCATGAAAATATTGTGTTCAAAGAGCATAATGTATGCTCTTACTCTGAAATATTTAAAGAATGATATAACAAATGTGACAAAATGTTAAAAGTTGGTAAATCTGGGTATCTGAGTAGGGAGTAAATGGAATTTTCTGTACTGATTTTGTATTATATTTGCAACTGTGCTATATGTTTGAAATTATTTCAAAATTAATTTTTTTTTTTTAGTTATGGTCAGACTTGCCTGTTCGATGTGGTATTAAAGAGGAGGGGCTTCTCATCCCAGGTCTTCCACTTATTAGCTGTTGAACTCTGACCAAAGTTATTTTGCATCTCCTTGCCGGGCTTCCCCTCTCATGGGGTTGTTGGGGAGTTACAGTGAGTTGTACGTGTTAATCACTTGAAGTTGTGCCTGGCACATATCAAATGTTGTTATTGTCATTGTTTCTTCTATAAATGCCCCAATTTTCATTATTTCCTCAGATACTGGAACTAACCAGTTGCCAGCCACCCAGCCAAGCCTCAGGTATTGTGCAGCTTGGGTTCAAGGTTCATTCATTTATTCAACAAATATTGCTCCCTTCTATGTCTCAGGTACTGGGTTAGTTCCTGGCTTCATGGGAGCATTCTCTGAACTGGCAGGAAGTAAGGTCCTTTTATGTGCATTGTAGATATAAGGTGAATGAGCACGAACAAGATGGGAATGAGCTTCAGACCACCCCGGAATTCCGAGCCCATATAGCCAAGAAACTGGGAGCCCTGCTGGACAGGTAACCAAAATGTCCCTTCTCTTTCCCTGCCCTTGGTAATGTGAACAGTGAAGGCACAACGTTGGCTGTGAGCTTGTGGTGTGCCAGCAGGTACTGACGGGCACTTGGCCTACCTTACCTCACTGTGTTCATAATCACCCCGCCAGGTAGGTCCTATTATTATCCTTCTGCTCCATTTGGGGAAACAGACACTCTCAGCAAGGAGAACTATTTGCCTGAAGTCACAGGAAGAAAGGGGCAGCGCTGGTACTCAAAGCCAGGTGTGTCTGACTGCAGAGCCCATGTTCCTAGCCACTGCATCATTCTGCTACCATGAGAATGAGAGAGGAACCCAGAGGGCTCACTCAACCCAGAGGAGAATGCAAGAAATGGATGGAATTACTTTCTTGAGTATTTTCTGAGTGCTCACAACTTGTGCTGGTTACTTTCTTACATTTCCAGCACACATTGAAAAAAACAGTCTATAAAGATTTAAGTCAGTGTTCCTAAAGTGGGATCAAAGAACACGAACCCAAAGAGGATCCAATAGCAAAACATTTTGTGAAACACTAGCCTATATGCCCCATATGCTGTTGGAGATTTAATTTTGGGGGATGGGGGTGGGCAGGTCCATGGTCTGGGAATCGAACCCAGGTCTCTCGCACAGAAGGCAAGCATTCTCCCACTGAACCACCCATGCACCTTGGAGATTTATATTTATAATAGTATATTTAGGTACTGAACATTCCTGCAGCATTTTCCAAACTCATTTGGCCAAAGTGCCTTTGTTTTGTAGAAGATGGGTTGGTATACCACAGAACATGTTTCAGGCTACCCTGGTCTAGATCCCTTCCTGGTTGGCACAGCCCTAGCAGGTTATAAAAGGGAGGCGAGGATCACAGGATTACGGTCCCACTGTTTGAAGTTGACTTCTCAAAGGACAAAAAAGCCCTCCCACAGTGTAAAACAGGCACTCTCCTGAGACAGAACGCTGGGCAGCCCCAGCAGGCGTTAGTGGCAGTCCCTCAGCTTGACCGACAGGAGCACTGTCTTTCCTTCATGAGTCTGGCTTCAAAGTAAGCAAAGCCTGCTTGGCATTGCAATGAGCCCCAGTGGGACATTTCCCCAAGTGGGCAGCAGAATGCTGGTCAGCCACAGTCAGGATATTACCTGCAGTCTTTTCCTATTTCTCTCCAGAGGCCCAAGTGACACCTCAGTTGGTCCATTGCATTAGGGCAGGGGTTTTGCATCTCAGTACTGTTGACATTTGGGACTGGATAAATCTGTACGGTGTAGCTGTCCTGTGTACTGGAGGATGCTTAACAGCATCCCTGGCCTCCACCCACTAGATGCCACAGCACCCTCTCCCAACAAGGTGTGAAAACCAAAAATGTCTTGACATTGCTGCATGTCACCTGAGGGCCAACACCACCATATGTTGAAAACCAATGGACCAACTGAGGTGTCACTTCTCTCTCCCAGATTGCTTATCCTTAATAGCTTTGGGGGTGTCCTTGGCATATACAGAAGGAATTTGGAGACAGAGCCCATGGCATTGTTGTATTCGCAGGAAGGACAGTGTCAAGAACATTGGCCTCTGTACTGCAAGTAACTTCTCCATCAGCATTCACCAGAGACATGTTCCTGGTCTCAGCAATTCTCCCAGTCCTTCTCTGCTTCTAATGAGATACAGTTTAATTTTATGTTAGAGGTCCTGTGAAGCTTGTTCCTGATCTTGACAACATTAAGCATCTTCATTACCATCCATTTGTTGAGTAGCTACGTTGGGTCAGGCTCTGTTCTAAGTGCTTGATCTTCATGATCTCATTTAATCCTCATGATGACCATAAGAGGTAGGGACTGTTGACATGCCCATTGTACAGTTAAGAAACAGAGGTTCAGAGGGGTGGAGTCGCTTGCCAAAGGGGACACAGCTAGTAAATGACAAAGCCAGGATTCTAAACCCAGGTCTCTGAAATCCAGTTAAGGTCAATAGATTATATCAATGTCAGTTTCCTGGTTGTGATACTGTACTACAGTTATGCACAAGTTACCATTGGGAGAAACTGGGTAAAGGATGTAAGGGATCTCTGCATGTCAATCTATAGTTATCTCAAAAGCTTTTTAAAAAAAATTGAAAATTTAAAAAACAACTAACCAAAAAAACAGGTCTTTCCCACCCTGGAAGCTGAGCTCTGAATCACTCACTAGACATGTTTCTCTTTTCATGCTGGCTGCTAGGAAACTCAGAGCAAAATATATGCCTGCTCTCTAACAAGTGTGTAGATTTTCCTGACGAACTTCTGGCTTTCTCTGTCTCTCTTGCCCTTGTTTTCTTGTTTGGCCTGTTTTAGGTTATATTCATTTTGTTGTACTATGAATACTTTACAACTTTCGATTTTTTTCTAGAATATAGTGGATTTTGAACAAATGAGACATTGACGTTTGAGCTGGCAGGAGCTATTCATATGTTATAGGTGTGGATATTAGCATTCTTATCAGGCCATTGGGTCTCTACTTTTGCACTTATCACATGCCTCATCCCCTCTACCTCATTTTTTTTTTTAATTAAAAATTTTGTTGTTGTTGGTTACCCAAAATATCATCTTAAATCAATATCTCCTCTCTCCTTAGCTCCATTACCATCTCAGAAGTAGAGAAGAAACCAATAAAGGCTAAAGCACAGAAAACCCTCTCAGAGGATGATGGTGAGTAGTTCACTATTCATAATAGCTGTTTTTGGCTAAACATTTGTCATTGCCTAGAACTGGACAATACGGTTTTTTATATTATCTTTTTCATCCATTTACCTCCTGCTGTAAGGCCATTTTTATGATGATACCCTATTTTACAAACAGGGGAACTGAGGCTCTGAGAAATGAAGTCATTTGCCTAAGCTGACTTCATTTTTCTAATGCTGAGCAGAAACTGTTTACCACCATACTCCACAGCCTCACCCATCTGATTCCCTGCACACCCAAGTCACTTATTACACTGGAGGCTGCCTTGGGTAGGGGGCTCAACGGCTAACTTATGGAACCCTGACTTCTGGAAGCCTCTGGTCATTTCACTGACTTTATTTGGCAGTTAAGTCCCTCAAACACCTTATCCTCTGGTTCCAACAGGCATGACCTCTCGTCATGCAGTGAATCACTTTGTACTCAGACAACAATGATTCTGGGGTCATTGCTGCTAGACTAGGAACCCCTTGAGTGCAGAGACGGGGCAGCCTTACCACCTGGAGGAGGGTTGGTATGTAAGGGTGTTGACTGTGTGTCCACTTGAATTTTAGGCTTCCGCCTCTTCTTCACATCCATCCCTGAAGGCTCTAAGAAGGAAGCATCTCCCCAGCCCTGCCGAAAGCGACTGCCTTCCAGCTCCAGGTGAGATTCCACACTCTGTCCTCATGTTTCCTTCTTTTGGCTCCTCTATCCCAGCTGGTCCCCCAGAATAGCCAAAAAAAACTCCAGTCAGGTCCAGGCCAAGGAATGGGCCATATTTGGTAGCTGAAGAAGTACTGCATTCAGTGGGGAAGACAAAGAGGTTCTGTTGGGCCAGGGTTTGGATGTTTACTGCTTTTTGAGCACCTAGTTTGTGTCAGATATCCTACGTAGCACTCTATCATATTTGCCTCCTGGGGCATCCCTGTGAGACCTGGTCTTTGTTAAGTTCCCCATTTTATAGGCACAGAGGCTCAGAGAGGTTAACTCACTTAATGAGGTCACACAGCCGGTAAGGAGGGAAGCCAGTGTGTGAACCCTTCTTTGCCTCACTCATAGGCCTAAGCTCTTTCATTGTCTTCCTCTGTGTCCTCTTTCTGGTGGCTTGGACCAAAGGAAGCCAATGAAAGGCAGTGGGCCCCAGCTTTGGAACCCTGTCCTGAATCTGCCTTACCCAGATGCCATCCTCTTGCAGCAGTGAAGATAGCAACGAGGAGTGGAAGCGGTGCCAGGAGGCAGCAGTGTCAGCTTCTGACATTCTCCAAGAGTCAGCCATCCACAGCCCTGTCGAGATGATTAAAGAGGAAAAAAAGGAGAAAAAGAAGCAGAAAAAGAAAGCTCGGAAGGAGGCCAGCGCCGCCTCAGCCATAGCCACCACCACAGACCAGGCCATCATCCGAGGGCAGGAAGGGGAGGCAGCTAAGCTCAATGGGGACCAGATGTCACTTGGGACCAAAAAGAAACGGAAGAAAAAGGCAAAGAAAACCAGTGAAGCATCTCCATTCCTGCCAACAAAGAGTGCAGCTGCCGTGCCTGTAAACTGACCCCAGCCTGTGGGCCCAGTCAGCTCCAAGGATGAGGTGCTCGTTGGCGACGAGACATTTCCAAGCCCCAGCCTCCCTCTCTGAGTTTAGAGACTTGACTGTCAGGTCCAGACTCTCCCCAGCAGACCCTGATGATGACTGGGGCTCGCCCAGGAACCAGGGAAATGAAATGATTGTTGGGCAAGAAGCCTAAGCAAGCCCTGCCCCTCTGTGTTCCCACCGAGGGCTGGACACACCTGTGGTTCTAGAACATTCTGTGACCTTGGAAAGAAGGGGCCTTGCAGTTACTCAAGACTGACGTCAAGTGGTGAAGCACCTCCACAGTGCTGTCTGAGGTGGGCAAGTAAAGAAAGACCTTTCTCCTCCCCCTTTGCTGCCTCATCCCCTGTGTGAGAAACTGTTTTTAGAAAAGAAAGTAAGAAGTCGCTGAGGGGCTGTAGTCCAGAAAGAGTTTTTTTTACTGCTCCCCCAGGCCACATAGACTTGATATAACACTGTCTGAAAAAGGAGGACAAAAGATTTTTTCTTCCTTAGCTTTCCAGAATTTTCTTTCTCCATATTTGTGAATATTCCACACACGGTCATGTCTCCAAGCCAACCAGTTTGTCAAAAATAAAACTGTGGGACCCAGAACTTAAAGCGATTTGGGGACTGTCTCTCCATCAAGGCTGAGTCTTGATGAGGCCTTTTACATAAGTATCGATATGTGGGATCCTGCCTGCACCCTGGCAATGTGCTGTTTCACTTCAGGAAGCACGGTGCTTGTGGACTGGGTTTCGCAATGACAGGGTCTTCTACAAGGAGTGGAAGCTCAAGGTTGAAGTGGATTTCTGGCCTCATCACCTTGCCTCAGTGGTTAGCAGAGCAAGAAAAACAGATTGAGGCTGTGAGAGTGTGTGCGCTGGAGCCCATCTCCCCCCAGGCCCCTGGCCTACTGCAGGCTCCTCTCTCCCTGCTCAGCCCCATCAGGGTGATTGATGGAATGGACAAACAAGGTTTCCAGTACATTTCTCATTGGCTTTACTAATAGTTAAATAAATGTACAGGCTAGCCCTGAGCTAGTCCCAAGCTGCAGAGAGTGCCGTTCTCCCCAGGCCCCTATCTCAATCCCAGGCTGGAGTCGGTCCGCTCAGGGCCAGGTGATCTGCATGCGCCCTGGGTTAGCAGCTGCTCTGTCCCTCCCTGTGGTGCTCAGCACCTCAGGCTCCTCGGGGCCACTGTGTCCTGTCTCGACCTCTCTCCATCCCACAGCCCGCTGGGCTCCCAGGTTCCTGTCCACACAGACAGGTCTTCTCGCTGGTTTCCTCTCTCTTCCCTCTGAGCACCTCAGCCGGGCCAGCTGCTCAGGCCTTACCACCTTCCTCAGCAGTTTCTCTCCTAAACAAGGGAACTGTCTGCAAGGGCCCCAGAGATTTAGACTCGTTACCTGCCAAGAAGGCTCCCACGGGAGTAAGGTGGACTTCCTAGCCAAGGGGTGGACCTTCAGTCATGACAGGATGCCAGGCTGGCATCAGAAAGTGTGCTGCTCAGAGGAGCAGATGTTCGAGAACACTGGAGGTGACGGGTCAGGCGGAGGTGGTCGCTCAGGACAAGGGAAGCTGGGAGAGTCCTGTGTGCCTTCCTCTGGATGTGGGGCCCAGCCTCTCCCCTCCCAAGGACCCAGCTCCTCTTTGGCCTGGGTACACAGATTCTACTCAGGAAATACTTGCATGAGTGAGTGAGGGGTAGGTACCAATGGCATGTGGATCAGTAGCTGGAAGGTAGGGGGGCCGGGCAGGGTGGAGTGGCCTGGTGGGCATGGGTGACAGAATACGACCTTGTTGCATTCATCCCAAGAGCAGGTGATCTAGGGCCTCTCAGAGCTCCATGAGTCACAACTACAGAGGAGTGTGGCTACCAGAATTCCTTTCAGAGGAAATTCTAGGGCTTTCCACAGGCCCAGGCCGGGGTAATCAGGTCCAGAGGCTGCCCCCTTCTGCTCCAAGAGGCAAGATTTTAGCCTGAGTAGTTGGGACAGTCCTTCCCAAGTCCTGCCAGGAATAAGCTTTTTTTCCCAGCTCCCCATAGTCCCCTCTTGTGTGTCTGGAGATGGAAGCAGCCCTTCTTAGGTTGGGGCTCCTCAGCACCCTCCTTTCTGATGCTGGCAGAGCAGGGTGGGGAGCAAGGCAGTTTTCCAGGGAAAGCAGCAGCTCTCCGGCAGCGAAGTTTGGCAGGCTCAGATGTCTCTTACAAAGCCGCCCTCGTCACCCCCCAGGCAGGCTCCCGGGCCCAATCCCTGGGAGGCGGTTGCCATGGTTACTGAGAGGAAGAAGCCATCTGCGAGGAGATGAAGGTCTCGATGACGCTGTGGTTGGACGGCAGCAGGTGGCTGTGGCCATTGGTGGAATCGGAGCTCTGGTACAACACCAGGCTGCTAGAGGACACTGCAGAGGCAAATGAGGCCGCTGGTTGCCTGGCCAAGGCCACCCTCACCCTACCCACCCGCCCTTCCCCAGGAGGCCTTGGGAGGGGAGAAGATGGGCCCCACATCCTGAATCACAGCAAACTCACATGCCCAAGGGGACCCTGTAAAGGGGATGAGTGAAATAGGTAGGTCGAATGGGCTGTGGAGGGTATGAGGACCCATATCCCACTGTTTCCGTGTGGGAGCAGGAATCCTTCCAATTTTCTAAAAGCAGCCAGAAATCTGGATTTTTGTGTGAAAGCTCCTGGTTTGTAAATGCTGGCAACTCAATCAGTGTTAAACTTTGAGCTAAACCAAGCATCCATGTCACTTCTGGCCTGCACAAGTCAGCTCAGTCAGTGTTAGCCTCCACTGCCTCTTGCGATGCCTTAACTCTGCTCAGTGAGTCCAATGAGATGTTCCTGTCAGATAGGCCCCGTTTTCCCGTGCTTCTCACCGTCCGTCCCCACCTGGCACACTCCCTAGGAGCGCAGGCCCGAGTTGGAGAGGCAGAGGATGCCCTCCAGTGCCTGGCTCACCCTCTCTTCCCATCAGCCCCTGTCTGTGGGGACAGCAAAGGCAGGGAAAGGCCACTCACCTGTGGGGCTGGCACTGAGCCTGTGGGCAGGCTGCAGGTGCTGGATGCTGCCAGGGTCCTGGCTGGGGATGGGGATGGTGGTGGCCTGAGATGCCGGAGTATGAAGCCCAGACTCGCTGGAGGCCTCAGTGTCTGAAGTGAAGACCTGGGGGGACAGAGCAGCCTCCTGAGTCCCCAGGAGTGTGGGGTAGGGCCCGAGGGAGGGGTCCAGGGCAGGGCTTACCTGTTTGGTGGGCGTGAGGCTAGCGAGTGTGCTCAGGTTGGTGTCGGTGATGAGCATGGTCTGGGGAAGCAGACCCGTGTGTGTGTACTGGGCCACCTCAGGCTTGTGGCTGTAGAGGGCTGGCCAGAGGCAAGGCAGAGGGAGCATGAGGCAAACATGGCACCTTGGGACCCTCCCAGGAGCGCCTCTAGGTGTGTCTGCCCCGGGTGAAGTGGAACCGCTTGGGGCACTGCTGGGGAATGGCCTGGCTGCACTGGGAGGGCAGGCCGGCCTGGGATCCAGGGCTGATTTCCACAGGTGGGAGCTGCAGATAGGAGAGTTGGACCCTCTCCCATGCTAAAGGGGCCTGCTCAGCCTGGGAGGAGACCAGGCGCCCAAACCTTGCACCTGTCGCCTGAGATACCAGGTGTGAAAGGACCTGGGAGACACAGGTGTGGGGGCTGCAGTACTAGGTACAGGCCTCAGAAGGAACGACAGGTGGCCCTTAACTGGGGTGTGGGCAGAGCAGACGAGCACTCTCCCCAGCTCCAGGACAACTCTGAAATATAACCCAGTGTGGCACCTACATCCCCTCCTCCCCAACCCCAAACACACAGAGACTACAGAAGAGCACACATAAACCACATCTTCCCACATTGACTCAGAAAAAAAACATAATGGTCCACAAGCAGAAGTACATACACTTTCAAGCATGAGCACAGAAAGATAGGTACAGCCCCACTCTTCCTTCTCTCTACTCCCAAAACCCAATCCTGAAAACCAAAAGACTTTCCTAACTTTGGCAGCAGAGCTCATTTGTTGGCAAAGCCTGACCTAAACTGCTGTGAGTGTATGTGAGTCTTTATTAAACCTACTTCATGGAATTCATACCTTCAGCTGCAGAAGAAGCAGTGTTTTGTTTTACAGAACAGAGTGTTGCCCCAAACCCTGCTGGCACAGATAGCCTGTGATCTATGGTTTACTCACCATGTTACCGTTCTAAAATCTGAAAAATAATGAATTCGAAATGCGTTTGATCCAAAGGGTTTCCGAAAAAGGAGTGTGACCTGTACTGCCACACATGGGCATGCCCACATCAAACCGAACAGGATATCCAGTCACAAACTCATGTGCACACACACGCAGCTAATCGTATTCACACACGGAAAGGGGTCAGGTCCCCAGAAACTCTCTGAGCCCCCACGGGTCCCCCGAGCACTCCCTGGTACCAGGCACACACAGACCACAGCACCTGCAGAGCTGCCCCAGTGCCCAGTGAGGGGTAGGGCTGGGGGACGCTCACCGTGGGGGCTCTGCAGCTGGGCCATGGTGGCCATGAAGGGGCTCTGGGCCACGTGGCTCTGCACGGGGGGCATGAGTGGCTGCTGGTAGGACGGGTGCAGGGGCTGGGAGAACTGCACTGGCTGCAGGGTGGTGAGGCTGCTGCCCATGCTGTTGATGACGGGCACACTCTGGGCCTGGGTGGAGGCCAGACCTGGAGCGGGAGGGACAGTGGTCACCCTGGGCTCCCCCCACCTCCACTGCCTCCCTGCAGCCCCAGGGAGCGCCATCCCTCCCTCCTGGAGCCCATGGGTTGAGGGAGGGAGCAGTCGAGAAACAACCCTGTACTAAGAAGCACATTCAGCTTGAACCAGCTTGAACCAACTCACCACTACCTTATTTACTGGCTCTGGTAAGTCCCTCTCTGTCTCTGAACCTCTAGCTCCTGAAGTGGGTGGCGGGAGAGTGGCAGGGATTGGGAGGTGGGGTGAGGGGAGAGACTGGCATTGACTAGTTCAGACGTTGTCAAACTGGGTTCCCTGGAGCCTTGGGGTTCCATAGGCGGAGCTCCCTGCTTCCCTCTGTCAGCCGCAACCTGTCTTAAATATTGAGGTTCTGAATAATAGTTCCCACAAATAAAGGCTTTCTGGGCTTTAAAAAAAAAAGCAAAGATAAAATACTTTAATCCTCCTTATGCTGCTCTGTTTTTCCCATAGACTTGCTTTTGAAGGTACTATATTGATTAGCATTATGTTTATTATCTACCTCCCGACATGGGCCATCTCTTTCCCAGGGCTGAGGTTTAGGTCTGTTTCATTTAATTTTTGTTCCCTACCCTACCACTGAGGTAGTTCAGTGCCTGGCACAGAGGACGCACTCAGTCCACACATGTAAGAATGAATGAATGAATAAGGCCCAGTGGCTCTACCACTTCTCTGAACCCCATGAGCCCCACCCCCACCCAGTGCCCAGTCCGTCCCCACCAGCTTACCAATGACCAGGGTGGAGGCCCCCGTGTTGGTGAAGGTGGGGCCCAGGGAGGCGGGCTCACCAGGCCCGATGGCCATGACCCCGGGAAGTGAGGCCATGATGAGGTTCTGGGGCTGCTGGTTGAGGCCTGGGGATGTCTGCTCCAGGCTGTGCAGTGCTGTCAGGGTGCTGACAGGGGGCAGGGGGCCCCCAGTTGCTGAAACCTTCGAGGGGATGCCAGGCCAAATCAGAGTGGGCTCCCACACTTGCCTCCCCGGGAATCCCTCCAGGACCTGCCTGCCAAGGGAGGTTGGGGCTGGGGTGGGGTTTGCCCCAGACAGGGGAAACTCACCAGCTTGGCTTCAGTACTCAGCAGGCTGTGGCTGGGCTCCAGGCCCGTGGGGGACACTTGGTGCAGGGGTGCAGACACTGTCACCAAGGGGCCACCACTGCTTGAGGGCACCTCTGCCCCCTCACTCGTTGCAGGCTGTCCGTAGCGCACACCTGGAATGAGGTTCATTGTCCAGCCTCAGAACCCCACTTCTCTTCTGTCTCCCACCTCCGTGGCCCTCATCTCTCCAAACCACCACAATTTGCTTAGGCTACTTGCCCCATCCTTCTTCATGCAGCCAGCAAACTCTGACCAGCCACTTTGTGCCAGGGCCTGTGCTGGCTGCTTCCATCTCTTTGAAGGCAAGCACTGCACTTTATTAGCTCCATGCCCCGCCCCTCCCCAGTGGTATACCCAACGGGCAGTAGGTGTTCAACAAAAGAACTGAACTAAACTGAAGCCAATGAAATCAAACTGCGATGAACTGCACTGAATGAGAATGAACTGAAATTAGTCTAATTGAGCTGGATCTAGTTGATTTGAACCTGAAATGAATAGAGGCAGATTGAATTCAGTTGAGTTGAATCGAGCCAAATTGGATGACTTGAGCAGAGCGAGGGCTATGCAATTTTAATTAACAGAATTTAATTGAATTACATTTAGTTAAACTGAACCAATTGAACGGTAATTGGATTGATTTAAACTACCAAATTTAAATGAACCAAATTGGGTTATATTGATTTGAAGTGAACTGAGTTCAACTGAAATGCATTGAAATTGATTTTATCTGAAATGAATGAATTGAAGTAACCCAAATCAAGTAAGGTAGAAGTGAATGGAGTGCAGTGGAGGGAATGGATGGACTGGAATGATGTGGATGGAGTGGAGTTCGGTGAAGTTGATGGATGGGGCTGAGTGGTGTAGTGTGGAGTGGATGGAGAGAAGTAGAAGAAATGCTAAGAGATTTGGATGGCTACTGCCGCGGGGGCAGACCTTCCCACCTCCCCAACCTACCCCCACATCCCCTTTACCCCACCCCAATCTGTCGGCCCTTATAGCACTCACCATGGACCTTACTGGGGGAGAGGGCGGGTGGGGGCAGGCCAGGGGAACTGTGGGCCGGTAGTGCAGACCCTGGGCCTGGCCCTGGTGGGGGCCCACTGTACGTGTCCATGGCCAGCTTGTGCCGGAAGGCTTCTTCTTTGCGCCGGTTAGCAAACCAGTTGTAGACACGCACCTCCGTGACCAGGTTGGAGCCCAGCCCCTGTGCCTGTGATGGTGACACCCCCCTCTGGATGCATTCCGCCCTGCAGAAATGGCACCCGTGAGCCTCCTAGGCCAGGCTCAGAAGAACCCTCCTCTGGCGGGGTCAGGGAGGATTCTGAAAAGTCAGGCTCTACCTGAGTGTTTGAGGCTGGCAGATCTGGATTCCAATCCCAGTTCTGCTGTGTGACCTTGAGAAAGTGACTTTGCCTCTCTGAGCTCAGTCTCTTCATTCAAAAAGTGAACAAGATAGCCACAGGGTTGTAGTGGGGATGAAATGATATGAGCAGCCACCCAAGGAGTGGCTTGGGTGGGTTGGGGAATGGGTGCTAGGAATAGAGCTGGCTCCAAAACTCTGAGCAGTAATTGCGTACCTGCAACTCTCTGGGCCAGGCCAAGCCAATAGAAGGAACCCTCAGGGACTAGGGGGCCTCCCTTGGGACCCAGAGCCGCCCTTCACTTCCCCAGCCTTGCCCCAGCCCGGATCAAATGTGTGCCACTAACCCACCAGCCATTCTACCTGTTGCACTCCTCTACCAACGCCTCTCGCTCCTCCTTGCTGGGGTTCTTCTGCCTCTCATAGGCCTGGAACAGGATCTGCTGGGATGCCGGACCCCACTTGAATCTGTTCCTCCGCCCCTTCTTGGTTGGCAGCTCATCACCTGTGGGCTCTTCAATCAGACCACCCTGCCCTGCGTGGGTGAACTCTGTAGGCACAGAAAGCCATGAGCAGAGTCCTGGCCGCTCCCACCTTCCCCTGTCACCTCTCCAGACCACCACACCCTGGAGTCGTTCTCATCCCCAGAAAGTTGAACCAGAGTTGCTTACAGCTAGGACTGAGAAAAGCATCTCATTCAGTGACGACAAACAGCACATGTGCCGTTACTCCCTAACCTGTGTTCAGGGCAGACATCACTAATCACTCCTTGCCTGCTTCTCTACTCAACCAAAATTTAATCTCACAAGTCTTCTCAGTACAAGATCCCAGCTTTGGCACATTTGCTGTCCTCATCTTACCAATGAGGAAGCTGAGGCTCAAGAAGGTTAAATATTTTTCCAGGGCCACACAGGAGAGCAGAAACTTGAATCGTGTCTCCTGAGTAGATTCACAGCTATTTTCAACTTTCCAAACTTTGAAGTAAGTCAGGCTTTAAAAGGCCAGGAGCAAAGAGCCCCAGGCAGGGCTCATCAGCTGGACCCACTGCACTGGTAACTAGTGTATCAGACTATCCCTGAGCAGGACACCCAGGGAATAGGATGGGCAAGTGTCGGGATATTTTTATGACAGTGGAAGAAGGAAGAATAAGTGAGAGGTACAGCAGTGGTAGTGTCCTCACCATCTGACTGCCAAGCAGTGCTCCTGGGGGAGACAAGATTAGACCCTTGCCAGCCACTAAAGCCCACTTGGCCCAGATTCCAAGTTTCTTGAGCAGCCACCCTCACCCACAGGCTGCCATCTTGCCTTTCTAGCCACACCCCCTGCATGGCCACAGACTGGGAGGGGAGGGGACCAAGATCTGGGGTACAAGAGATGATGATGGCCTAAAAAAATAAATTAGTACAGCTTAAAAAAAATTACCCTGTCAAGGCCATGAAAAACAAGGAAAGTCTGAGAAATTGTCACACCCGAGAGGAGCCTGGGAAGGCTTGATGATGGAATGTAATGCATCTACAGGTGGACAGGATCCTGGAATGGTAAAAAGATCTTAGAGAGAGACTGAGGAAATCTGAACAACGTATGGACTTCATCAATATAGGATTATTACTTGGGACAGATATGGTATACTAATGTTTCTAATAGAGGAAGCGGGGTGTAGAGTAGATGAGAAGTTGTATTATTTTTATATTACCTTCCCAATAGTCCCATAAGTCTAAATCTATTCTAAAATTAAAAGTTTATTTGAGGACTTCCAGGTCAAGATGACGGCTTAACAACGTGTGCGTTTTAGTTTGTCCTCCAGAACAACTACTAAATAACCAGAAACAGTACAGAACAGCTCTGGGGCCACGTCAGTGATCAGACACACAGCGTACCCCAGTTTGGACCAGCTGGGCCAGCTGTGAGCACCCCCCAGAACCGTGAGTTCCCAAAGGTGCGGTGGCCAGCGCCCCTCCCCCACAGGCCGCTTCCCAGAGGGGAAAGGAAAGGACTTTACCAACAGCAGGGACTGGGCACAATCAAACGCCAATTGTGGAACTAATTAACAAATTCTGACTACTAAAAATAGGCCCCCAGCTTAGGTGAACCTGAGCAAAGTGGAGGTTGCTCATTTTTGCCCCGCTGCCAAGGGGGCAGGGCTGACAAAAAAAGGGGGAAAAAAAAGAGAAGGAAACAGAGGTTTTTGTGGCTGTGTATCTACAAAGGCTTGACTACCTCTGGATACAGTGGCAGGACTTTTCAGGCTGCAACTGCCCCAGACATAGGCAGAAGTGAGCTCTTTTGGGGGCTTGTCTGGAGCCTGTGCCTTCCCCAAGGGAGGGGTGAAGCCCAACTCAGGTGGAATCCCTCCCTCAAGGAATTCAGACCCCAAGGCTTGGTAATTTGAAGTCATTAAAACTAGCCTACAACCTCTCCTCTGTCTCCACCATGCCCGCAGCAGGGAGAGTCTGCCAAAGTTAAAGGTACTGCATCATCTTATGCTGGTGGGACCTGCAATCAGACAAGCACCACATACTGGGCAGGATAAGAAAAACAGAGTCCAGAGACTTCGCAGGAAAGTCTTTCAACCTGCTGGGTCTCACCGTCAGGGAAAACCGATGCAGGTGACTCTTTCCTCCTGATAGGAGGCCAGTTTGGTCTGGGAAAATCTGGCTGGGGTGTATAATATCTAAGTAGACCCTCCTAAGTGTGTGTATGTGGGAAAGGCATCACACAAGCAGGGCAAGAAACAAGAAAACAAGAACTGAAAAATTCTCCTCTGTTAAACAAAACTTAACCTAAAGGTCCAGATAAAGCTGAATGGAATGTCAAAGAACAGATAGACAACAAATTCATCCAGCAAGAAAACCCTAGATAAAAGAAGTGAAAGCAATCTCCAGAATAAACTAATTAAGGTAATTAAATGTCTAGACGCCAGCAAAAAATAACAAATCACACCAGGAAAATTGAAGATATGGCCCAGTCAAAGGAACAAATCAATAGTTCAAATGAGATACAGGAGCTGAAACAACTAATTCAGAATGTACGAACAGATATGGAAAACCTCATCAAAAACCAAATCAATGAATTGAGGGAGGATATAAAGAAGGCAGGGAAAGAACAAATCACAGAACTTATGGGAATGAAAGACACACTAGAAGAGATGAAAAAAACACTGGAAACCTACAATGGTAGATTTCTAGAGACAGAACATAGGATTTCTGAACTGGAGAACGGAACATCTGAAATCCGACAAGAAACAGAAACTATAGGGAAAAAAATGGAAAAATATGAGCAGGGACTCAGGGAATTGAAAGACAATATGAAGCTCATGAATATGCGTGTTGTGGGTGTCCCAGAAGGAGAAGAGAAGGGAAAAGGAGGAGAAAAACTAATGGAGGAAATTATCACTGAAAATTTCCCAACTCTTATGAAAGACTTAAAATTACAGATCCAAGAAGTGCAGCGTACCCCAAAGAGAATAAATCCAAATAGACATACTCCAAGACATTTAATAATCAGAATGTCAGAGGTCAAAGAGAAAGAGAGGATCTTGAAAGCAGCAAGAGAAAAACAATCCATCACATACTAGGGAAGCCCAATAAGACTATGCGCAGATCTCTCAGCAGAAACCATGGAGGCAAGGAGACAGTGGGATAATATATTTAAATTATTAAAAGAGAAAAACTGCCAACCAAGAGTTCGATATCCAGCAAAATTGTCCTTCAAAAATGAGGGAGAAATTAAAACATTTTCAGACAAAAAATCACTGAGAGAATTTGTGACCAAGAGACCAGCTCTACAAGAAATATTAAAGGGAATACTAGAGACAGATATGAAGACAGAAGAGAGAGGTGTGGAGAAGAGTGTAGAAAGGAAGACTATGAGTAAAGGTAAAAAGAAGGAAAATTAGATATAACATATAAAATCCAGAAGGCAAAATAGTAGAAGAAAGTACTACCCATGCAGTAATAACACCGAATGTTAATGGATTAAACTCTCCAATCAAAAGACATAGTCCAGCAGAATGGATTAAAAAACAGGACCCATCTATATGCTGTCTCTACTCAAAGGACACGAGGCCAAGGACACAAATGGACATTTACACACCAATGTTTATAGCAGCATTATTAACAATTACCAAGAGATGGAAACAGCCAAAATGTCCATCAACAGTCAACTAAACAAACTGTGACATTTACATAAGATGGAATATTATGCAGCTGTAAGACAGAATAAAGTTATGAAGCATGTAACAACATGAATGGGCCTTAAGGACATTATGCTGAGTGTGATTAGCCAGAAGCAAAAGGGCAAATGCTGTATGGTCTCACTGATATGAACTGACATTAGTGAATAAACTTGGAATATCTCCTTGGTAACAGAGACCATCAGGAGATAGAAATAGGGTAGGATATTGGGTAATTGGAGCTGAAGGGATACAGATTGTGCAACAGGACTGAATATAAAAACTCAGAAATGGACAGCACAATACTACCTAACTGTAATACAATTATGTTAAAACACTGAATGAAGCTGCATATGAGAATGATAGAGGGAGGAGGGCTGGGGCATAAATGAAATCACAAAGAAAGATAGATGATAAAGATTGAGATGGTGTAATCTAGGAATGCCTAGAGTGTATAATGATAGTGACTAAATGTACAAATTTAAAAATGTTTTTGCATGAGGAAAAACAAAAGAATATCATTACTGCAGTGTGCTGAAAATAGATGGCACTTAATATTTTAAAATTTCAACTAATGTGTGAGACTAAGGCAAAAAATGTTGTTTGGTACAAATCTATACTTTGACTAGTGCATCTCCTAATATAACTTATGTAGATAGTTGACTGAACACCTTAAGTACATGGAACTTTGTATAGGACATGAGGTTTTGTAGTTTGTCCAGGTGATGCCCTGATGAATCCCAGAGTGATTTGATCAGTGAATGGAAAAGTATTTGCAAAGTCCCCTTCGGGGAATGGTGAGAACGGGGGAAAACTCAACTTCCCCAAGTTGAATTCTTGATATTCTCACAAGCAATGTGGACAACCAAAGCTATAGGCTGAGTCCCCAGTCTTGGGATTTGTTCGTATGAAACTTAACCCCACAGGGGATAGGTCAAGCCTACTTAAAATTAAGCCTAAGAGTCACCCCCAAGAGAACCTCTTTTGTTGCTCAGATGTGGCCTCTCTCTCCAGCCAACACAGCAAGCAGACACACCACCCTCCCCCTGTCTACATGGGACATGACTACCAGGGGTGTGGATCTTCCTGGCAGCATGGGACAGAAATCCCAGAATGAGCTGAGATTCAGCATCAAGGGATTGAGGAAAACTCTAGAATGAGCTGAGACCCAGCATCAAGGGATTGAGAAAACCTTCTCCACCAAAAGGGGGAAGAGTGAAATGAGACAAAGTGTCAATGGCTGAGAGATTCCAAACAGAGTCGAGAGGTTATCCTGGAGGTTATTCTCATGCATTAAGTAGATACCACCTTGTTATCCAAGATGTAATGGCGAGGCTGGAGGGAACTGCCTGAAAATGCAGAGCTGTGTTCCAGTAGCCATGTTTCTTGATGATGATTGTATAATGATATAGCTTTCACAATGTGACTGTGTGATTGTGAAAACCTTGTGTCTGATGCTCCTTTTATCTACCTTGTCAACAGATGAGAGGAACATATGGAATAAAAATAAATAATAGGGGGAACAAATGTTAAAATAGATTCAGTTTGAAAGGCTAGTGATCAATGAAAGGGATCAGTAAGGGGTATGGCCTGTAAATTTTTTTTTTCTGTTTGTTATATTTTTCTGTTGTCTTTTTATCTCTTTTTCTGAATTGATGCTAATGTTCTGGGAAATGATCATGATGATGAATATGCAACTATGTGATGATATTGTGAATTGCTGAATGTATGTGTTGGGAATGTTTGTGTTTCTTGGATTTTTTTTAATTAATAAAAAATTGAAAAAAAAAGAGGCTGCTGCCAAAAAAAAAAAAAAGTTTATTTGAAAAGACTGAGAAATTTGTAAAGCGATATTCTTACCCCACTGTGGATTTGATAGGGGGCAGGGAGAGAAGGGAGAGGTTCAGAGAGCATCTGGTGGGGAAATGCATTGTAACAGCTTATGCTTATGTTTTCTATAATGCCAAGCACTTCTACACGTTTCAGGATAGCCCTATATGGTAGAAACTATTTTTATCACCTTTTTATAGTTGGGGAAACAGAGTCATGGGAAAGCTGAACAACTTGTCCAAAGTCCCACACCTGCCAAGTGGCAGTGCCAGGATTTGAACTAGTGCAGTCCAACTCCGAGCCTTACACCTGGCCACCATAGGCTGGCACGGATAACTCAGGCCCACTTATTACACTTGCTCCTTCTCTGGTAGATCTCCAGTCATTCAGTCAAATGTCTATTGATTCTTTGAAAGTTCACCTAGGGCAGGTACCTGCTTTTGCCTGCAGAGTATCATTTCAATACAATTCGGGAAATATCCTGATCCTCCTTGGGGGACCCCCTCAATCCTTTTCCATCCCATCTGGGTGATGTGCAGTGACTTCATCCCGGCCAGTAAGAACACCACAACCCCTTGCGCCATGCTTGGTTGACTGGGAACCCGGCTGAATCCCACCAAAATAGAATTTTCTCTCAAGAAGTGGTGCTGGGCAGTCAATTAATTACACAGTAGAACAAAACAAACCCTGGGCACCAGTATCTCCATCTGTAAGCTGAAAAGAATAATAAAGGCCAAACCAACTTGTAAAGAAGGAAATGAACCCTGACTCTACCTCACACCAGACACAAACGTCAGTTCCAGATGGATTGCAGCTCTAGACGTGAACATTGAAATAAAACTATTAGAAACAAATATAGGAGAACATGCTCATGACCTTGGGTAAGACAAAGATTTCTTAGACAGGATACAAAATCACTAAACTTAAAGAAAAAAAAGTAAGAACTTCTTTCAGCGAAAGACATCATTTAGAAATTACAAGACAAACCACAGAATGGTTTTGCCATACCTATATTTGAAAAAGGACCTGTAGCCAGGATATATCTCTTAAAACTCCTATAGATCAATAAGAAAGCAATACAGGCAATCCAACAGGAAAATGTCTAAGCTCCTTGAATAGGAGCTTCTGAAAGTCCAATAAGCTATGAAAAGTTACTCAACATAAGTAAAATCATCAGGGCAATGACAGTTAAAACTGCAGTGAAAACCACCATGTAGCCACCACTGCTGAAATGATAAAGACTGACATTAGCAAGTGTTGGCAAAGATGTAGAGCCCCTGGAATGCTCAAACATTGCTAATGGGAGTGTAAATTGATAAGTATTTGGTTAATATCTACTAAAGGCTCAGCAACTCCACACCCAGCTTATGCGCATATACACATTTAGCAAAAGACAAGTACTGTAATGTTCATAGAAGTACTGTTCACAAGAGCAAAAAATCAGAAGCCATCCAAATCTTCATGAAAGAAGAAAGAATAAATCCTCTGTATTCACACAATGGAATATTCATACACAGCAATGAGAATGGCCAATCTATGACAACATGAAACTCCATGGATGAATCACAGAACATAATGTTAAGTGAAAGAAGCCACTGTATTGTATAATTCAATTGATGTAAACTTCAGAAACAGCCATCATTAGCCTGTGGCGATAGAATTCAGGATAATGATGACTCTTGCTAGGGGAAGAATGGCTTGTGGGAAGCTAGGAGTGTTTTATTCTTTATCTGGTTGGTAGTTAACAATGTTACATTCACTTTGTGAAAATTCTCAGAGCTGAACACTTAGGATTTGGACATTTTTTATACTAGACTTCATTTGAAAGTTTGCATTATTTTAAGCAATAAAAGAGTCATTCGGCTGCAACTAGCTGAAAAGAGGTACTGTCCCCTCTGAAGCTGCTAAGCTGGTGGGATGGCAGAGCTTCTAGGGTCCATCTTTGCCTGCATGAAGAGAGCCTACTTGAGAATATTAATCCAATATAGAAAAAAGGAGAGCCCAGAGATGTTGTTCTGATGACATTATTTGAGCCCCTGGATCTAGCCATGCCTGAAGCTGCCATGGCCTCAGTTATGTCTGCGAGCCGATAAATTCCCTTTTTTATTTAAGTCAGTTTGAGTCAGAGTTCTGTCTCTTGCTAACAGAAGTCAGATATTTATTTCAGTCATATCTTGAATGCTCTTCATCTTAAATTCTCTAAGCTGAAATCCTTGATTATACTTCTAACAGTTCTCTCAGTAGTGCATATGCATTTCATTTAATATTGTAAAATTCATTCCAGTAATGGTTTGGGGAGAAGACACTCAGATCCCCTCAAAGCCAGACTGTCTTCTAACAGATATTGAAAGAAATCCTTATGATTTCTTCTCATATTAATTAGAACAGTACAAAAAATGTACTATCTTGTACTGTTTTTCCAAGTGTGCATTTCAGCACAATGAACACCCCCCAAATTGGGGTGAAGACGAGGCCTGGAATAAGGGTAAGGGATGTCTATTGTATACATTTTTTTTCAAAATGATTTTTCACTATTGGTGCAAGTCTGAGTTGGTACCTCCTCTTTGTAAGGATCTAAGGCAATTTATATCAAAGATTTCTAAGTCTATAACCTAGCATCCCACTTGTAGGAATTTATCCTACAGGCACATGCACATGGGAGCACAAGCATGTAAAAATAAGAAGGTGTTTGGCAGCAGTAGGTTGTAATAACAAAAAATCAGAAAAACCGTAAATGTAGCTCAGTAGAGAGGATCAGTTAAATAATGGCATCTCCAAAAAACAAAATAATAGTGAATTGCCAGCAGCCATTAAAAGAAAAAATAGATCTCTTGGTGCTGATATGAAAAGGTGTACAAGGTTTATTGCTTAGAGAAAAGCAAGGTACCAGACAGTGGTGTAGTATGCTCCCATTAACTAGAAAAAGAACAGAAAAAAAAAAAGTATAGATGCATAAAATTTGTCTCAAATAAAACGGGACTGGCTATACCAGTGGCTGCCTTAAGGGGAGGACACCTAATTTTATTGTAAACCTTAATTTTTATTCTAATGTTTTTGACGAGTGTATATTGTCTTTTTAAAAAAAAAACCTGGATAATGAATAAAAGAAACGTTAAATAATTACATATAGACAGATGGAAGCCCCAAAGTGTGAACATGCACTCAGATTTTGGTGGAGGGACCAGATAAGGAAAATCAGTCATTCCCTGAATATTACTATGCCTAGACTTCCAGGGTTTGCAGCAGAGAATTTCCTGAGCATGTCCCTTGCCTCTGAGTTTTTACTCGTGCTGTTCCTTCTACCTGGAACACTCTTCCCTGCATCTCTGTGGGTCAAAATTTGACTCACCCTTTAAGATCTAGTATAAAGGTCATGCTTTCAGTGTGAACCTTCCTGCCTCCCTGGGGAATAACAGATTGCTCTCGTACTGCAGGCCGCTCCGCGTTTTGAAATATTGTATGTAAACCTCTTCACTGGGTCTGGCACAGTGAATCCTGGACAATCACCAACTATTATTGTTATTTTGTAATCACGTGATATAATACATGTTTCACTGTATCACAACGACTTTTACTCCTGCTTCCCCACTCAATAGTGAGCTCTCAGAAGGCAGGGACCCAGTTCATCCATTTTTGGATGCCCAGCAACCCTACTCTCTCCCCCAGAGTGCCTTGAGCAGAATAGATGATAAAGGCTGGTTGGAGCCCACGGATCTCCTCTCAGTGTGTCTGTCTGTGTAATGGGGATGGGGAAGCTTCCAGCCCCCACCCCCACCCGCAAGCTGCAGAGAGTTCCAGAGCCCTGCCAGGGCAGACACGGGCCGCGGTCATTACTTACGCTGGGCCACCTCTCGCTGCTTGCGGACGTACCAGGTGTACAGGGCAGCTCGCTTCTGCGTCTTCATGGGGGTGCCCTTGTTGAGGTGCTGGGACAGGTGGGACTGGTTGAGGCCGGTGGTGTCGACCACCTCCCGCTGCGGGATGTTGTGCTGCTGCAGGTAGGACTTGACCATCTTCGCCACTCGCCACGGGTCCTCCCTGGGAGGAGGGCAAGGATAGGACCTGCTCAGTGGGGTGTGGGGAGGGGACCCTGCAGAGCGGGATGGGAGCCCTGGGTGCTAGGAGGGGATGGGGATTGTGAGTGAAAGCAGGCATGGAACCCAGGGACCTGCACCCTGATTAGGGACAGGGGATTATGGGCACTTAATGCCAGGATACAGGGACAGGGGACAGGTGCATGTGGGGACACACATAGGCACATGGCAGACACGGCAACACAGGCCATGGACACACAGATGTGGGAAGAGACAAAGGCTTAGAAACATGGACACACAGACAAATGGACACATGTAGATATGAAGAAACTCCCACAGGAAGTTTATGCAAGCCAGGTGGGCCTCCTTTAAAGTGCTTACCCTCATTCCACGTGAAATTGTTATTTGTGGCTGTGAATCAGGCACTGTGAGAGACTGTAAACCCTTTGAGAGCAGGAACAGAACTGCCTGGTTCTTGGTACCAAAAATAGGCCTGACATAGCGTGGATGAATGGATGGATGGATGAGTAGGTAGATGGATGGATATGTGGATGGATGGATGGGTGGACGGATAGATGGATGAATGGGTGGGTGGATTGATGGATGGATGGGTGGGTAGGTGGGTGGATGAATAGATGGATGGATGGATGGATAGGAGGGTGGGTGGGTGGATGGATGGGTGGATGGATGGATGGGTGGATGGATGAGTGGATGGATGGATAGGAGGGTGGGTGGGTGGATGGATGGGTGGGTGGATGGATGGATGGATGGTGGGTGGATGGGTGGATGGGTGGATGGGTGGATGGATGGATGGATGGGTGGATGGATGGATGGATGGATGGATGGATGGATGGATGGATGGATAGGAGGGTGGGTGGGTGGATGGATGGGTGGGTGGATGGATGGATGGATGGTGGGTGGATGGGTGGATGGGTGGATGGGTGGATGGATGGATGGATGGGTGGATGGGTGGATGGGTGGATGGATGGATGGATGGGTGGATGGATGGATGGATGGATGGATGGATGGATGGATGGATGGATAGGAGGGTGGGTGGGTGGATGGATGGGTGGGTGGATGGATGGATGGATGGTGGGTGGATGGGTGGATGGGTGGATGGGTGGATGGATGGATGGATGGGTGGATGGGTGGATGGGTGGATGGATGGATGGATGGGTGGATGGATGGATGGATGGATGGATGGATGGATGGATGGATGGATAGGAGGGTGGGTGGGTGGATGGATGGGTGGGTGGATGGATGGATGGATGGTGGGTGGATGGGTGGATGGGTGGATGGGTGGATGGGTGGATGGATGGATGGATGGGTGGATGGATGGATGGATGGATGGATGGATGGATGGATGGATGGATAGGAGGGTGGGTGGGTGGATGGATGGGTGGGTGGATGGATGGATGGATGGTGGGTGGATGGGTGGATGGGTGGTTGGGTGGATGGATGGATGGGTGGACGGATGGGTGGATGGGTGGATGAGTGGGTGGATGTGAGGTTGGATGAGGGAGACCTACTGGAAAAAGGAAAACACTGGATTTGAAATAATGAGAGAAGCATAGATTCTCTCATTCTGTAGTCAGGCTCCTGAGGCCCAGAGTGTTTGTGTCACTTGTCCAAGGTCTCTTAGCTGGTCCAGCGAAATTCTGACATACCTGAAAGAACTGTGTATGTCAGCTTGTCAGGCAAAACTTACACAGGGTCAAATGCCTCATTTCCTACACTATAGTACACTCAAAATTTCTACACTAAACCCTAGATGGTGGCACCGCCAGTTTTCCCCCAGCATCGGAGCAGGTGGTTCTTAACTACGACCCAGGTGAAGTGTTATGAGCTGGCATTCAGAGGCCTTGTACAAAAAAAAAGTATATATTTGAATACCAAAATCCCACCCTGTGGGCTGAGATTCTCTCGTTAGAGAGACTCAAGGGACCCAAGCCCCCCTACAATCCGTGTCCCTCTCTGTGTCCTCTCCTGCAGTGGGTCGGGCTCTGTGTGGGACTGGCAGGGGTCAGAATGACCCACACTATAAAAATTCTCATTTTTCTCTTCCTCTCCTGTCTCAATACCCCTTTCTATCTCTGTCTCCCTCCTGAGCATGTATTACAAATGTGTGTGGGCCAATGCAGCACCATACAACAAAGCCAAATGAGGCAGACCTGGGATTTGAACCCAGGTCTGTGTGACTCCAAAGCTTGTGCTCTCACCCCCTTGACTCAGCAGTTCTGTTTCCGGGATTTGTGCTTTCTGATATTTGCGCATGTGACAAACGGCACATGTAGAAGGCAATTCATTGCCATGTTACACGCCCTAGCAAAAGACTGGAAACAATCCAAATGGCCAGCCAAAGGCCACTGATGGACTAAATTATGGAGCATCCATTTACTGCAACCACAAATTATAGAAATGTTCCCCCGTGAATTGTAACAAATGCTCCACACATGAAAGGTGTTAATAATGGGGTGGTATATGGGAACTCTGTACATATCCATGATACTTTGTAAACCTACAACTCCTCTAATAAAAATTAAAAGCAAAAAACAAAAAAAAAAGAGAATCACTGAGGAAGCTCTGAGTGCAACCAGATGGAACAGCCGTAAGACAGTCCAGTACGTCTGGTATGTCTGCTGGGCTGCTGTCTGGGTAAAATAAAAAGTGGGTATACATTATCTATCCATACGTATTACCTTGAATGTGCATGAAATACACAAGCAACACTGGTTGCCTCCAGAGGAGAAAACGGTGCTGTGGGCTGGGGAGGAGAGACAGAATTTTCTGTTTCTCTTCTGTACATTTAAAATTATGTAATGGTCTAATATTATATATCATATATACTGTATTATATAAAATAGCGGTAGTTTCATATTTAAAATTGAATCGTAACAACAAAAAGCAAATACACCCCCCCCCCCCCGGGGCTCTGAAGCTCACCCTCAAACTGCCCTCTCTCACAGCTCATCTCTTCCTCAAAGAATCAATCCTTGCCTTGACCCCTTGGCAAGGTCCTTCTCAGATGTCAAGGCACAGAGCTGCCCTCCAAAAGCTTTGGCCTTCTGACTTCCTCCTTTTTTTTTAATCAGCAGATCCCAGGCAGGCAGAGAGGAAAGGGAAGGCGGGGACAGATCAATTTAAATTGGTCTAGCAGTAGTTACAGCAAAGCCCAAAAGTGTAAAAAGGACTGCCGTGAGAGTTAATGTTTCTTGAGTGTATAAGCCAGGTGCTGTATAAGCTAGGTGCTGTGCTAAGGGCAGGTAATTGAAATCTTATGCTAAGCCAAGGAAGTGGGTACTCCTATTATGCCCATTTCAGAGATGAGTAAAACAGGTTGAGAAAGGTCAAGTCACTCACCCAAGGGTCTCACACATATTTCACACTCTGTCGAGCCCCCAAACCCCTTCCCCGGCCCCTCTCTCTCCCAGCTCTCAGGCATCCCTAGGACCCTCTTCTCCCTCTCTCCCCACCCACAGGTGCCAGGCAGAGCTGGGAGGTGAAGGCAGCACAAAGTCCAGCCCTGTGCTTCATGGCAAACACGATTATCTGATCTCTGGGGCCGAGCTGCCTGCCGGCCTCCCCCCTCCCCCAACTCCAGCCGTCACCCTCCTGCACTGCCCCCCTCCCCCCCTCCCTGCATTCCCTCATCTTGGAGAGAACTGGGGCAAGCTCCCCTTCGCCAGGGTCACCTCCTGGGCTCAGTTAAAGAATTACCATCCGCTGCTGGCCCTCTGATTCCCGGTGCCTCTCTGCATGTCTGTGTGTCTGATTCTCTTTTCTCCTTCCTTTCTCTTTGTCTGTCTGGCTTCCGTTACACTCGCCACCCCCCCTCAGATTCCACCCCACTCCCCCCAGGTCACACTTAAGCTGAACTTGAGCATCAAGCAAAAGCCAGCCACCTTTCACAAGTGAGCGTGCAGCACTTATAGACAGACAACAGGCATTTGAAAACGAGAACCAAAAACGTTCAAGAAAGCTAATGTGAACTTTCAATTTTTAAAGTAATTCCTGTAGAATTAGATTGCAAACTCACAACAAAAAATATGTGATTTAAAATGCCAGTCAGAAAACAGGGCCACGAGGACCTGCTGTCTTCCCCCTTCCTGGGAGAAGTCAGTTTTTTTCTAGAACCCACTGAATCAAACGATATGTGTGTCTTTCTTTGTCTCTCTGTTCTTCTTGTGCACTCTCTCTCTTGCTATTTTTCTGGGTTTCTTGCTCTCTTCTCTGCCTTTCTGTTTCTGACCATCTCTGTGTCCCTTCTGTGTCTTTCTCCCTCCCCTTTTCTTTCCCCTCATCCGTGCTCTCCCACTCACTCTCTAAGGACCTGACGTTTATCCGGACAGCTTCCCCAACTCTTCCCCACCCACAGCTAAGTGGAGATGCTCCAGGCATCTCCTGCTTTAACTCCAAGGGTTTGGGGAGTCAAAGCAACCTGGGTTCAAATCCCACCACTGCCAGTTATCACCTGTGTGAGATCTCGCATGACCCACAGCCCTTCTGGAGTGTGAGATAAATCCATGCCTACCTCACAGTGCTGTTGGGAGAATTAAATAAGTTCCAAATAGGAATGAAGCATGTAAGGTAGGGCCTGGCCCACCGGAAGTGCTCAATAGGCAGGACGATATTGCTGTCACCATCATCATCAACCACATAATCCAGGGACTCCAGCTCCAAGCTGAGGGAAGAGGGCCAAGGAGAGGAGAAGGTCTGCCCACCCCCTATATCTCGCCTCCTTCCCCTTTTGGGGTCAATCACACATCCACGGCTTTGGGCCTTTTCCCCTCGGGTCTCTGGGGTTCCGGTGCATCTAAGCTCATGGAACTGGGAGACCAGCCTGTTAGGACCCCTCACCCCAAGGGGCTCCTGTAGACCTGGGTTTGAATCCAGCTCTGCCCTTCACTCTCCATGTGGCCTTGAGAAAGTTGCCTAACGTCCTGTGCCTCAGTTTCCTCCTCGGTGTTGTGCGGCTAATATTATTTCCTATTTCAGAGGGTTCGCGGGAGGATTCAACGAGTTAATGCATTTGCAAGTCCTTCATGAGCTCTAAAGCTCTGCGTGGAAGCGAGTCTGTGATGCAATGAACGAGACGAAGTGAAACAGGAGGAGCGACCGGGGAGGGAGGAAAAGGAGGTGAAGTTACCAAGGAGAGGCATGGAACCTCAAGGGCCCCGGGAAGAGCATGGGGTGGAAGTACCTGGGTCCGAGCCCCCGGCATTACCACTTTGTAAGGATTACCTTGGGCAAGTCACTTTGCCTCTCTGAGCCTTAATTTGCTCATCTGTAAAAATGCATTCCGTTAACAAGAGCTGCCTTTGAGTGCACTTAGGATGCAGGTACCCTACGAACATCAGGCTTTTGAATCCTGTGAGTAAGTGTTATTGTCATTTCTGCCTTGCAGAGTAAACTGAGGTTCAGAAGGATGAAATCACCAGCCCAAGCCAAAAGGGACAGAGCTGGGATCCGAACCCAGGCCCAGCCAGTTTAATCAGGGGTATCAGATCCTTTGTCCCACCTTGGCCGCTGGGTTCCTGGGGCTCAGGCCCTACTATGAGACTTGGCAATGCCCAATGGGGAGGATCCAAGAGCTTCAAGGTTGGGGTATGAGGTGGATGCAGGCTGGACCCTGGCCGACGGGGCAGCAGATGTCCATAGAGTCTCAGAGTCATTGTCCCCCACTCAAGCATGCTGTTTGTCAGCCACTGGGCTGGGCAGAGGGCATCTGAGTGGTGAACAAGGCAACACAGGCCTTCTGCTTGAAGAGCTTCTGCGATCACAGCAGGAGACAGAGAACAGACACATAAGGTAATCATGGCTGTGATCTGTGACAGGGGAAAGTAAATGAGGGTAATAGGAGAGAGAGTCACAGGGGTAGGGCCCACCTTTGGATGGGATGGTCAAGGGGCACCTCTCTGAGGAGGGGACATTTGAGCTGAAAGGAGAATGAATCTGCCATGGTAAGATCCAGAAAGTAGGCTCCACGCAGGAGGGACAGCACGTGCCAAGGCCCTGAGGCAGGCATCGGCTTGGTATGTCAAGGGACAGCAATGTCAATGTGACTGGAGCAAAATGACTAAGGGAGAGAGAGGTCAGGGAAGAGGCCAGGGAGGCTGGCGCGGGGACCAAGGCACGGAGTTTGGATTTCATTTGTTGTCCAGGTGGGGAAACTGAGGCAGAAGGCGGGAAAGAGACATGCTCAAGGTCATGCAGTGAACTAAGAGTGGAGACTAAGGGAAGCACTCAGGGTCTTGCTGTGACCTTAGGCACAGGGCACCCCAAAGGAGTTCTGGGACCCGGCACCCACCCCTGCCTTCTCCCAGACATTTGTCCCCTCCAGAGAATCAGCTTCCACTCAAAGTCCTGCGCCGCACCATCTTTGTCCAGCTTCAACCTCACCCAACACCCCGGCGTCCATCGAGGTTCCCCACCTTTCTCTCTGGCTTCTTCCCCTGCCCTGAGGCCAGAGGGCCCACTTTTTTTCCCTCAGGGCGTTTTCAGCTGCCTTTTGTTACCTGAACAATAAGTAACCCAGGTAGTTAGTTATAAACTCCACAGGAACAAGGAGCTGGTTGATAATTTATAGCAACATCTCAAATTTAAATGGAAAGTAAATAGCCTGCTGTTAGCATTAAAGAAAACCCAGTCGGGGTGGGCGGGGGAAGCACTCTAGCCTCCTCTCAGCTTGGGGTGCCGCAGTCTCTCCCCAGCGGGCCTGGGGTCCCTCCACCCTCCTTGGCCTGGGCTCTGCGCTACCTCTGCAGGCCTCTCTGTCTGTCTCCCCGGGGCCCTCTCTCGGCCTCCCCGCCTCCCCTGTCTCCCTCGGCTTCCTGGAATGCCCCGGGTCCCCACTGGCCCCCAGGGAGCACTTTGACCTCTGTTCCTTCCTCAAGAGCTGTGGATCAAGCCTCCCCCCCCACCCCGGCATCTCACCAAAGGGGCTGCTGATCAAGAGGCCCCACCTAGCCAGGTAAGAAAGGCCCCTGGCACCCCCTGCCCCCGCGCCCATCCGGGGCCCTCGGCGGGTCTGGGCCAGCCCCACCCTGCCCAGGTTGTCCTCGCCCTGGCCTGGCCTGTGCCTGTGCTCCTCCCTGCCGCGCGAGCGCCCTTTGCCCTCGTCTTCCTGCCAAGTCGGGGGCCCCCCGACCGCTCTCCTGTCCCCTTCCCGGGCCCTCGGGAGTCCTGGCAGACCCAGAGGTTTACGTGAGGTCACCGGGAAGGCCAGGATCCACCAGCCCTCCCCCACCCCAAGCCAGGATCAGGACCTTGGACAGAAAAGAAACGCTTCCTTGCAGAGAGTCTTTGGGACCGGCCCTCAGACCCCCCCAAGGCACCGCAGGCCCCTAGTCAGAGAGATCCGGGGCACCGGAGAGTATGGGGTTTGGAGTCCCACCTGGGCGTCCTTAATCAAGCAACTCGCTGAGCCTCAGTTTACCCATCTGTGACGCAGCATTATCAATAGATAACCAACTATTAGATGGTTAATACTAATGGATAACAGTTCCTTGGGTGGGGGGGGGATCTCAACGTTGATTATGAATGGGAGGCCTCAGCACAGTACCTGGGGGGTCGTACCCCTCAGCATGCTGGTGGGGGTTAGGGTGGAGGTCATGGAGCCTCCCCACCCCACGCTCCCCCGTCCCCACCCCCTCTGGGAGGTGGGGGTTTGGTTTGCTCAGGCTTCTGCAGGCCACCGTCCCTACAAGTTAATGATCACAGGCCTTATCAGAGCCTTTTGCCATTTATAAATTTATAAAACAAAAGAGAAATAACAAAGCCCGTGGGTAATTAGTAACCAGGTCAGCTCTGCTGAGGAGAGGGGAGGCATTGAGCACAGGACCCACCCAGTTCTCCAGGAGATGGGGAGTCAGCCAGCGGACAGGGGTACGGGACCGGGAGGCTGCTAATGGCGCCTGCTGGCAGGGTGGGGGGGCCTGTGGCTGAGCAGGAAAGGGAGCAGCTCCTGACCCAAGTTTCCATCTTCCCCAGGTAAGACAGACCTGGGCTTCCCCTGCCTGAAAGTCTTGAGTCCCAGGGTGGCCAGGGAAGCCCCTCAAACCCCAGCCTCAGCCCTTCTCCCCTGCCACGCTTCTTGGGCCCTGAGTCTATACCTGGAGGCCTTGGCGGGGAAGTTAGAGTTTGGGGGATTGAAATGGCCATGCTGGCTAGAAATTTCTACCACCCTGTGGCTCTCTAGGCATTGGGGTTGTGGGCTCTGCTGATATTTCCGCCTTTTCCGAGCTCCCCTGGAGCATGTCTCCACCTCCCAGGTGCTGGGCTGAAGGCTCAGGTTCAAGGAGGCACAGGACTCTGCAGAGGGGCTGCCCGGGGACTGGGTCTCCTTCCCCCAGGCAAGGACCCCTCTGAGCCCCTGTGGGCCCCGTCCCCCTTCCTGACACCTAGGCTCAGGGCCGCAGCTCATAGGGACCTGGAACTCTGAAGAGCAGCTGCTCAAGAGCTGGGGCTGGGCCCCTCTGGGCTCCGTCTTGGGACCTGGGGGCAGGGGAGGGGTCCTTACTGCAGAAGGGTCTCCACCACGGCCTTCTGGTGGGCCGCCTCCTCGGGGCTGAGGTTCTCCAGCTCCTTGAGGATGGGCGGCGTGAAGTCTTCCCCGTCGTCGTCCGTCTCGTCCTCGGAGCCCCTCGTCTCCCCCAGCCCATTGGGGAGCTCGGCCAGCTCCCCGCGGCCACCGCTGCCGGCCTCCGCCTTGTCCAGGGGGCCGTCTCCTCCGGCCAGCAGGTAGGGCCCCGGCTCCCCCAGCGCCTGGATCAGCGCCTCTTTGCTCAGGCCCGACTCGAGCAGAGCGGCCAGGAGCTCGGTCTGCAGCGGGCTCAGCGTGGACACCATGGCTCCGCTGTCACGTGTGGGCCGGCCGCCCGCCCGCCGGCCGGTGGGCGCAGACCGGGCGCCCTGCACCCCCAGAAGCCCGCGAGCCAAGCCCCGTGGGCACCCCCAACCCCCAACCCTGGCCCCGGCGGCCGGTGAATCAGGGCCCCTGCCCGCTCTGTTTACATTGGAGCTGGGGAAATTCTCCAAGGTTCATATTTATCCGTGTGCTTAGCGAAGGGCCTGAACTTTGGACTTCAGCCCTGCGGCGCGCGGAGTGCAGGCCTCATGGCGGACGGGGAGCCCCGGCCTAGCCCGGGAGTGCGGGGTGGGGGAGGAGAGGGTGGAGGGCCCCAGGGCGCCCCGGATGCGTGGGCACTGGCAGCCAGGGAGGCCTTGGGGTGAGCAGCGCTGGGTCCCACTCCTAGGACCTTGCAGGGGGTCAGACTGAGGCAGGAGAGCAAAAATAATAATAATAAACACGCGTCCCCTTTTGGGGGAAAAAAGCAGCAAAGGCGTTCTGGGCAGCTGAGCCAGCTCCCCTCAAGGGCAGGGTAAGTCGCATTCATTTTGGGGGATCACCCTTCCCCCCACCACCACCCCCAGGCTCAACAACCAGACCTCCCCATAGGGAAAACGTGTTGACTTCAGTCTACTGTGTTTGAGGAAGGCTGCTGGGTCTGAGGGGTGCCCGATTGCTTCATTGTTTCTACCTGACACTGTGGGAAGCTGTAGGGATTACCCCCGTTTTAGAGAGAAGGAAACTGAGGCTCCGAGACGTGAAGCGATTTGCCCAAAGTCACACAGCCTCCGAGGGAAGAGGCTTGCAGGGCCGGGACTCTGTAAGGAGACAGAGGCACAAAATTTAAGGGGGCACCAAAAAATTCAGTACCCCACATTAATACTGTGATGCAATGTCTTAAAAACTTAAAAGGAATGCAAAGTCCAAGAGAATGAAGAACTTGTCCACACAAGAACTTGTATATAAAATTCAGAGCAGAATTATTCCTAATAGGAGGAAGCAACTCAGATGTCCATTACCTGATGAATGGGGAAATTATAAAACGAATAAAGTACCGGTCCGTGCTACAGTATGGACGAACCTAGAAACATTACGCTAAGTGGAGGAAGCCAGTCCCTGAAGGCCACACTGTTTATGATTTCATTTTATATGAAATGTCCAGAAGAGGCAAATCTAAAAAGATGGAAAGTAGAATAGTGACTGCCAGGGAGCTTTGGGGGGAGGATGGGGAGAAGGGGCTTAGATGGAGCAGCTGTTAACGGGCTTTCTTTTAGGATGATGGGAATGTTCTCAGATTGATTGTGGTGATGGTTGTGCAACCTTCAATCCTCTAAAACCACTGAACTATACACTTCCGAAGGATGAATTTTACGGGGCATGAATGATAGATACATCAATAAAACATATTTTTTACCTGAATGCAGAAAAGTCCATGATGAACAAATGTCAAGAAATTAAATTAGGCCAGGGTCCAGCCCTGCACTTCCACGGCCTGCCTCCCTCGGCTCTCCCTGAGCCCAGCCCTGGGTGAGAGCCTCCCCGCCACGCACCCCTTCCCTTGTTTAGCCACAGCTTTCACAGCATTCGACGTCTCCCGGGAGGGAGGCACACTCTTTCCCCGAGGAGGCTGGGTGGTGCTGAGGGGCCATCCCCACCCCCCCTCCCCAAGCTGGGGCATTTCCAGAGAGCCCTTGAGTATCTTGCGGGAGTTTGCAGAGTCAGGGTCAGGTTTGGCCAAGAAGGAAGAGAAGGAGCCATCAGCCTGGGCACCTGCCATGTGGGCCAGGCCAGCAGAGGAAAGGGGCCTGGCCAACGATGGGTAAAATCCGAAGCTCTGCCCCCAAGTCAGAGCAAATCCACCTTCTCTGTCTGTTCGCCACCCCACCCCACCCCCACAGAGCCTGCGCTCCAGCCCCTTACTCGCTTTACTTCTTCATTTTTGCACAGTTCTCATCATTGTCCAAGATACTTCACACTGGGTGTAGCTAATGAGGACGTGCACTGTGGCTTACGGCCCTTAAGATGATGCCATTTGAGATATATTATGTTAGGTTTTTTAAAATTAAATTTAAAAATAAGAAAACATTTAAAAGGTTTAACCTAAAAACTTTTTAAATTAAAAAAAATACGTATTTTCACCTGTTTCTCTTAACTTTTTTAACGGTGCTACTGGAGCATTTAAAATGGCATAAATGTGACTTGCATTATATTTCTGTTGGACGGGCCCGCTGTCTGATTGACTCACATATGATGTTGATTATTTATGGACCCCTCTCTGCCAGCCTGTGAGCCCCGTGAGAGCAGGGCTTTTGTCTGTCTAATTCACTGCTGTATCCCCAGCGTCTGGAATAGTGCATAGTAGGTGCTCAATAAATGTACTGAATGAATGACTGAGTGGGTAAGGTTCATTATGCACTGACGATGTCTACTTAGCTCTGTGCTAAGCTTTAGCCACGCATGTGATTCTCAGAACAACTCTATGAAGCTGTAATTATCCCCATGCTGCAGGGGAGGAAACCCGCTCAGAGAAGGGAAACGGCTTGCTCCGAAACCGCCCCCCCCCCCCCGCCAGGTTTTAAACCCAGGCTGGCCACAGAGGTTGACACCAGCTGTGCGACTGGTGGCAAGCTGCTCAGGGACTGGGCAGCCTCCTGCTTGAATTCTCAAGTCCAGGAATTCTGTCCTGGATCCTAAGCCACACTCCATCAGTGTCCCTTCCTGGCTTCCCGGTCCTGGCTTATTCCCCTCGGCAGGGAGGGAACTTGCTGCTGGCAGTCGGTGACTTTTCACCTAGAACAGGGACCCGAGAAGGAGCAAGGGAGGAGGGGGGGTGCTGGATGTTTGGCACAACTTTTGAACTCATGTTGTACTGGAGGCCAGGCAGCTGGACTGGTGACTGCGACTGAAAGTAAACTTGGTTGGAGAAGGGATGGCGGGGTGGGGGGAGGGGAGAGCCTCCTGGGGCCTCCCCTGGTGGGGGTGGGGGGGTGGGGGAAGAGTCACTCTGATGGATAAAAAGGCCTGTCAGTCACCTAAGCCCGCCCTCCCCACCCTCACTGGGCAAAGTGGAATTAACTCAGTGTGGGGGGAGGCGGTTTGCCTTCCTGAGAATTTGCAGGGCCTGGCTTAAATTTCACTGTGCATACCCACCAGCAACCTTGCCCAGCTGGGTGGCTTCCCTCTCCCACAAAATAAAGATATGGATCTCGTAGAGTTGCTGTTAAGACAGTTTCTATAAAGAGTATAATGAAAGGATCCCAGACTTTCTTGGTTCAAGACACCCTTAGTGTCTCAACATTTCCGCGACATCTCTAGCCCTCTTCCCCCCACTAAAAAACCAACAGTCATGTTTAGTAAGCGGTTAGGTCAAAACAATAAATATATATGCCCTAACAATTTAGTGGTCACTTGAGAAAACAATAAAGAAGGCATATACATTGAAAGAAAATATTTTTAATTCATTCTTAAATAACCTTAAGAACCTACCAACAGGAAAACAAACAAACAAAAATAGAACATACCAACAAGATACATCTGTCTTCGGGGCTCTGCGAAGATTTTCGAACCTTGGAATCAGATTGGACACTACACCCTCATTTCCTGTTCCACAATGATTTTTGCAAGATACTTGCTCTTTTTAAAAATATATTTTTTATTGAGAAATATCCATACACATGCAGTCCAATCATATTATACAATCATTGCCTCACCACATCATCACATGGCTGTGTATTCTTCACCATGATCATTTTTAGAATGCTTGCATCACTCCAGAAAAAGAAATAGAAAGAAGAAAAAGAACTCATACAACCCATACCCCTTACCCCTCCCTCTCATTAACCCACAGTATTTTAATCTATCCAATTTTCACCCTTTATCTCCCCCATTATTTATTCATTTTTTTTCTCCTTAATATTATTTTTTACTCATTTGTCCATAAAGGATACTTGCTTTTTTTTTTTCTTTTGACATGGGCATGCTCTGGGGATCGAACCTGGATCTTTGGCTTGGCAGGCGAGAACTCTGCCACTGAGCCACCATTGCACCACTCAATGCTTGCTTTTTAATCACAGCAATTGCCAGAAGCCCAGCTTCACACCGCTATGACATCGTTGGAAGGAGTGCATCTTCAGCGAACCACGAAATCGTGTTCCACCTTGAGCTAGCAGTTTGCAAAGCGTCCAACAGATGCCGCTGTGTTTCCATGAAAAATCCTCTAAAATGGTCTGTGGCCCTGAGCCACTTCACTGCACAATTTGAGAACCGTAGGTCTAATGGTTGTCCCCTGGACATAGCAGATATTCAATAAACGGTAGCTGGGCACTTTTTCACGATCCTCTCCTACTTGGTGAGTAGCTGTCTGCAAGTCTGAAAATTTTTTGAGGTCCAGGCAGGACACAAGGCTTCTCCTTTGCCTTAAAAGCCAGAGTAAGAGCGGTGCCCTTTCGACTGCACTGCCCACCCCCCCCCAGCACCCACCCCGGCTGTTGATTTTAATCCAGACCATGCGACAGGACCCACCTGTATTTCAACTCGATGATTCTCCCCTCTGCCCCAATTTCCACCACTTAATCTTTATTGGGCAATATTTTTAAACAGGATTTATTTTTTAGAGCAACTTTTTTTAGGTTTATAGAAAAATTGTGCAGAAAGTACAGCCCCCGCTCAGTTTTCTCCTGTCTTGCATTAGTGTGGTACATGTGTTACAGTTGATGAACCAATATGGACACATTATTAGCAACTAAAGTCCCTAGTTGACATTAGGGTTCATTCTTTGTGTTGCACAGCTCTATGGGTTTTGACAAATGTGTGATGTCGTGTGCCCACCCTTACAGTATCATATAAAATTTCTGCATGATCTAATTTAACTCATCGCAACAGTCTCACGAGGTAGGTACTTTCATTCCCATTTACAGGAGGAAACTGAGGCTCAGAAAGGAAAAAAAGCCCCATGGGAAGGAAAGAATGAGAGCTGAGCTGCGTTTGTTTCATTGTCATCCCCTTCTTTAACAGCAGAGGGCTCTCTGCTTCCTCACTGCAAAAGTTTCCAACCCTGCCCTTCCCTAAGAATTCCCAGAGTCGTGGGCTAAAAAAATTCAGATTCCAAAGCCCCACCCCTACTGTTCCTGCACCAGACTTTCCAGAGGGAATGCCAAAGAACCTTTCTTTTGAACAAGATCCTCAGGCAATTCTTGTGGTCAAGTAAGTTTCCAAAGCTCTGTTTGAAACAGCCTCTTGGCTGTCTCAAGGTGTTTACAAGTGAAGGCAAATAACCTGGTTCCAACTAGCCAAAGCCCAAAACAGACAGCCTAAGATACAAGGGCACTGATGGAACTGAGCAAATTGATCCCTTAGCTGGGGCTCCATACTTCCATCCTAGGGCTAGTTGAGACCACTGTTAGCAGAACAAATTGTTGCACGTTTCACCAGGTGCTAGTTGTGGCACCTTGTACAAGTGCCGTAACTGCGTGGAGCCTCTGTCTCCCCATCTTAAAGTAGGGATAATGTGGGACCCAACTCACACCTGGGTGTTGTTTCTATTTAATTTCATTTTGTTTTCAAACCACTTCCTCTGATATGCAAGAAACATACTAGACACGAAGGAAGCCCAATCAAGCTCTCAGATAGTTCAGGGAGAGTTGATACTTTAGGGGGAGTCCAAGAAAACAGCCTTTCCTCAATCCCCCCAGGAAAGGAAAGGTTGAGAGGACAGAAAACATCACAAGATCCCGGGAAACCAGGGCTGGGGCCAAGCAGGGCCTCGTTCTCTACCAAGGGGAAGTGCTGGTTTTCCTTGTCGCGGCTCCCCTGCTCCCACGCTCGTCCTCCAGAGTTCAGAAGTTGTCCAGTTCCCTGACATTTCCCTACTGCGGGGGAGAAGGCTGCTTGCCCTGCTGTGGTGCCAGGGCTCCTGCAGGATGGTGAGGGGGGGACCTCCCCCGTACCTTGCCATTTGGTTTCCATCTGTTACACCTAGAACCTGAAGATCAGGGGGTCTCGGGGTCTCTTGGGGTCTGAGCCCTGGCTGCCCCTGCGTGGCGGCGAGCTCGTTCTGGTTCAGAGGCGGCGTCTGGTCCTCTGGGGATTGCGGGGCGCGCAGTGACAAGCCCTACTCGGAAGCTGTAATACATGGATGAAGCCTGAAGACATTGTTTTGGGTGAAATGAACCAGGCACAAAAGGACAGCTATTGTATGATTTTGCTTTTGTGAAATACCTAGAATAACAAAATCCATAGAAAACACGAAGCTGATAACAAGTTGGGGGGGGCGGGGGGATGGGAATGGGGAATCGTTGCTTAATGGGTGCAGAGTTTCTGTTTGGGGTGATGCAAATGCTTTGGTAATGGGTAGTGGGGATCATGGTGCCATATTAGGAATGTCATTAATACCACAGAATTGCACACATGAAGGTGATTTCAATGGGAAATTTTGTATCGTACATATGTTACCAGAATAAATTTTTTTCAATATGAGGGTGTATATATAGCAACCAGGTATGTGTATATATAGCAAGCAGGCATTTAACTGTGAGTTTTCACCCTAATAAAAATAGCTTGCATTTTTTTAACACCTACTATGTGTCAAGCCCTGTGTAAGTGCTTTATATTTATTTTATTCGCTTTTTTTGGGGGTTAGGAGGGCTGCATGAACTGAGAATCAAAACCGTGTCTCCTGCATGGGGGGTGAGTATATTCTACCACGGAACCACCTGTGCACCCCTTATTCGCTTAACACCTTCAACAGCCCTATGAGGTAGGTTCTATTATTACCCCCATTTCATGGATGAGGAAACTGAGGCCAAAGGTTAAGCAACCCCAAGGTCTCACAGCCAGGAAACCACAGAATTGGGATTTGGACCAGGAGGACTGGGTCCAAACTCCGGGAGGAGACAAACCTACATGGAAACAAACCTACAGCGTCTTGTCAGGAATTGTGCAAGCTGCCCCTTGGCTTTTTTTTGGAAAAGGCAGGCCACCCAGTTGGGTGAGTCCAGCAAGGAGCTGAGGGGCCAAACGCAGCCTGCCTGCCCCAGGCACAGGACCCCGGCAGGGATTCCAAGCCCTGGGAGTTTTCATGCACCGCCTCACATGTACCTGAATTCCTGGGAGCAGGAAGGGCCCCTGCCTGGGCCTTGAGAGGCCCCCTGTCACAGGCAGACATTCCACTGGTGGGCAAGTGGCAATTAGTTCCCGCCTCGATGTGACACAACCTCTCTTCCAGAAAGCCCCAGCTTCTGGACTCGCCCCACTAAAAAACGGGGCCTTTGTAAGAGATGCAAAGGGTCAAAAGGGAAACTAAGCTAAACCAGGTCTCCAGGGACTGGACGTCTGAGTCCAATTCATTCATACACCCGGCCTGGAGCCTCTTGACTCACTAGTAATCGATCGTTAAATTTTTTAAAAATTAAGTGGTGTTTCTAGATGGATACAAAAGAACCTGGCAATACTGGTTGTTTTGAAGGAGGAGAAGTGAGAGGCTGGAGGAATGAGGAGGACGAAGTTCCCCTCATGGGCTAGTTCATTTTTACTCACCCCCCTCCCCACCGAATCATCCAGGGTCCTAGCAGGACATGCTGGCAAACTCAAAAGAGATTCGAGGAGGTTTTCATAAAGGGGCTATTTAGCAAAGTGGGAGCACATGTAGGGACACCCAAGGGATCGAATAGTCCAGGTCAGGGGTAGGGGCCAGTAACAGTGGGGAGGTGCTAGCAGGAGTAGTTCTGAATGGGTGAGGGGTGGGAAAGACCCCAGTGCCTTGGAAAGGGCTGCCTCGAAAGGACTAGCCCCGCGGTCAGAGCCTGGTGGCCCAAAACGGGGAGGGGGGAGCTATAAATACTGCCACCTCCTTGCTCCTGTCCTACCTTCCAGTCTCTCCATTAGCCAGGCCCAGCCATATGCCAGAGGGCAAGGGAGATTCCTGGGGTGCAGGGCAGGGTGGAGATGGGTGGAGAGCAGGCCAGGTAAAAGCTCAATAGACATGGGTTACTGGTTTGGAAAACGGATTGTTTGAAAAGAAAAATTTTAATGCTGTGAATGACCTCCAGATTCTTTCCATTGGTCCCCCTATTTTGCTAGAAGTTATTTTGAGTTGGGTTTCTGCAACCTGCAACTCAGAATCCTGCCTGGAAACTGCTCAAACGGCACTGAAGTGGAAATCTTGCATTAGGATTGCCATCTGCATGTGAAATCCAGCCTTGCTACCTCAGCCTACAAGGGGCTGGGCATAGGACACCTGCCTACCTCCTCATCGCCTCCTTCTGCTCTCCACCAGAGCACTGGCTTCCAGATGTGCAACTTTCTTCTTGCCTCAGGGCCTTTGCACATGCTATTCCTTCTGCCCAAACCACTCTTCATGTTCTTCCCTTCCCCAGCCCCTTCTCATTTACCTAGTTCTCAGCACAGAGCCCTTCCTGACATATTTAAACAGGTTCCCCTCTGTTATTCTCTATACCAGCTCTGTGTTTCCTCCTTTGTAGTGCTTTTGAAAGTTTACGATTATATGGTGATCTCCTCCATCAGACTGTAAACTTTATGAGGTCTGTTTTCATGATTAGAGCAAGACCTACCCCCTACCGGATGCTCCTTAAACACATGAAGAAAGAATCAACAAATGACTTCTCTCCTCTTCGTATCTGACAAACTTCTATTTGATCACTTTCATAACTGGAAACTCTTGACATCCCAGTGGATGTCATTCCGTCTTCAGTCAGTTCTGATATTAATAAAATGGATCAATCAGATGTTATATTTTTGGCTGCATAGAACAGAAATCCCAAAGTAGCATAGTGTAAACATATATTTCCTCCAGAAGTTGATAGTCCAAGGCTAGTATGGAGGATCTATAAATCACCAATGCTGTGACCTTTCTGCTTTATCATCTTCAGTGGGTGGTTTCTGTACTCAACATCACCTCATGATCCAAGATGGCAGCTGGAGCTCCAGCCATCATGTCCAAATAACGGGCAGTGAGAAGAGACGGAGCAAGGACAAAAGTGATAAACTGCAAGGCTGAATCTGTCTGGAGTCTCATGCAATATTTGTACCCACAATCCATTGAACAGAATTTAGTCACACGGCTGCATCTAGCTGCAAAGGAGGCCAGGAGATATCTTGATTCCATGCAACAAGGTCGGGATTCTGTTCCTGTTTTAGTTTGTTAAGCTGCCGGAACACAATATACCAGAAACAAACAGCTTTTAAAAAGGGAATTTATTAAGTTGCAAGTTCATAGTTCTAAGGCAGTGAAAATGTCCAAATTAATGCAAGGCTATAAAAATATTCAAACTAAGGCATCCAGGGAAAGATACCTTGGCTCAAGAAGGCTGATAATGTTTGGAGTTTTCTTTCTCAGCTGGCAGGCACATGTCATCGGCTGGCTTTCTCTCCAGGCTTCTTCAATGACTTCCGCAGGGTCGTTTTCTTTCTGCATCTCCAAAAGTCTCTGTTGCCTGGATTGTGTTGGCACTGAGCTTTTCCCAAAAAGGTTCCCTCTTAAAGGGCTCCAGCCAGCAATCCCATCCTGAATGGGTGGAGACACATCTCCATGGGAACCATTCAATCGAAAGTTACCACCCACAATTGGGTGGACCACATCTCCATGGAAACTAATTCAAAGGATCCCACCCAGCAATATTGAATGAGGATAAAGGAGCATGGCTTTTCTGGGTTCCACAGTAAATTCAATCTGGCACAGTTACTAATGAAGAAAATGGGAAGAATGTATATATGAGGTGGATAACTCACTCTAACTGATAATAATAATAATAGCATCTCCATTTATTGAGCACTCAATTTGCCAGACACTGTGCCAAGCACTTAACGAGTGTGGCCTGGTCAATCAGATTGACTTCGGTCTCTCCCGTGGTCAAGGAAACACACACACACACACAATGGCAGAGCAGCCTTTGGGCATGGCCCCCTTCACTGTGTGCCCATGTGACCCCAGGCAGAGAGGTTCTAGCCTAATAAGGTCAGGATTACTGGTGCCCAGGAAATTAAATCAAAGTACAGCACCTAAGCTCAACAACAAAAAGACAGCCAATCCAATTACAAAATGGGAAAAAGACTTGAACAGACACTTCTCAGAAGAGGAAATACAAATGGCCAAAAGGCACATGAAGAGATGCTCAACGTCCCTGGCCATTAGAGAAATGCAAATCAAAGCCACAATGAGATATCATCTCACACCCACCAGAATGGCCATTATCAACAAAACAGAAAATGACAAGTGCTGGAGAGGATATGGAGAAAGAGGCACACTTATCCACTGTTGGTGGGAATGTCAAATGGTGCAACCGCTGTGGAAGGCAGTTTGGCGGTTCCTCAAAAAGCTGAATATAGAATTGCCATATGACCCAGCAATACCATTGCTTTGTGTCTACTCAGAGGACTTAAGGGCAAAGACACAAACGGACATTTGCACACCAATATTTATAGCAGCATTATTTACAGTTGCAAAGAGATGGAAACAGCCAAAATGTCCATCAACAGACGAGTGGCTAAACAAACTGCGGTATATACATACGATGGAATATTTTGCAGCTTTAAGACAGAATAAACTTATGAAGCATGTAATAACATGGATGGGCCTAGAGAACATTATGCTGAGTGAGACTAGCCAAAAACTAAAGGACAAATACTGTATGGTCTCACTGATATGAACGGACATTAGTGAATAAACTTGGAATATGTCGTTGGTAACAGAGACCATCAGGAGATAGAAATAGGGTAAGATATTGGGCAACTGGAGCTGAAGGGATACAGACTGTGCAACAGGACTGGATACAAAAACTCAGAAATGGACAGCACAATACTACCTAACTGTAATGTAATTATGTTAAAATGCTGAATGAAGCTGCATGTGAGAATGACAGAGGGAGGAGGGCTGGGGACATAAATGAAATCAGAAAGAAAGATAGATGTTAAAGATCGAGATGGTATAAACTAGGAATGCCTTGAGTGTATAAAAATAGTGAAAAGTACAATGTACAAATTTTAAAAATGTTTTTGCATGAGGAAGAACAAAGGAATGTCATTATTGCAGGGTGCTGAAAATAGATGATAATTAATACTTTTAAATGTCACCTTATGTGTGAGACTAAAGCAAAAAATGTTTGTTACAAATTTATATTTTGACTAGAGTATTTCCTAATATAACTCATGTAGATAGTTTGATTGAATGTCATAAGTACTTGGAATCTCAGGTGGGACATGAGATTTTGTTGGTTTGTCCAGAGTGATGCCCTGATGAATCCCAGAGTGATTTGATCAGTGACTGGAAAAGTATTTGCAAGCCCCCTTTGGGGAATGGTGAGAGTGGGGAGAAATTCAACTTCCCCAAGTTGAACTCTTGATATTCTCACAAGCAGTGTGGACAACCAAAGCTATAGGCTGAGCCCCCAGGCTTGGGGTTTGTTCATATGAAACTTAACCCCACAAAGGATAGGTCAAGTCTACTTAAAATTTAGGCCTAAGAGTCACCCCCAAGAGAGCCTCTTTTGTTGCTCAGATGTGGCCTCTCTCTCCAGCCAACATGATGAACAGTCTCACCACCCTCCCCCTGTCTACGTGGGACATGACTCCCAGGGGTGTGGACCTTCCTGGCAAAGTGGGACAGAAATCCTGGAATGAGCTGGGACTCAGCATCAAGGGACTGAGAAAAACCCTAGAATGAGCTGAGAATTAACAGCAAGGGATTGAGAGAACCTTCTCGACCAAAGCGGGAAGAGTGAAATGAGACTAAGTGTCAATGGCTGAGAGATTCCAAACAGAGTCGAGAGGTTATCCTGGAGGTTATTCTTATGCATTAAGTAGATATCACCTTGTTGTTCAAGATGTAGCGGAGAGGCTGGAGGGAACTGCCTGAAAATGTAGAGCTGTGTTCCAGTAGCCATGTTTCTTGCTGATGATTGAACAATGATATAGCTTTCACAATGAGACTCTGTGAATGTGAAAACCTTGTGTCTGATGCTCCTTTTAGCTACTATATCAACAGAAGAGTAGAACATATGGAATAAAAATAAATAATAGGGGGGAACAAATGTTAAAATAAATTTAGTTTGAAATGCTAGTGGTAAATGAAAGCGAGGGGTAAGGGGTCTGGTATGTATAATCTTTTTTTTCTCTATTATCGTTTTATTTCTTTTTCTGTTGTCTTTTTATTTCTTTTTCTAAATCGATGCAAATGTTCTAAGAAATGATGAATATGCAACTATGTGATGATATTAAGAATTACAGATTTATATGTAGAATGGAATGATATCTTAATGTTTTGTTTGTTAATCTTTTTAATTAAAAAAAAAGTTAAAAAAAATTTGTCAAAACATTAAAAAATAATAATAATAAAGCACCTAGGAGGAGGATGAGTTTCCCATGCAGAAGATGGGAGGGGGGGGATGTTCTCCAAAGGAAATTAGGCTTTGTGGCTTGAGACATGTTTGATTTGAAATATATTGAGCATGAAAACTGGCTACGGGCTGGCGTGGCAACTCCCCACCGTTCCGGCCAGCGCCTTGGAGAGCCTGAGATTACTTCCTCCCCCGGCCCCCCACAGGAGTCAACCAATGGTGAGACCAAAGTCCCCCTGTTCCCCTCTACGAGTCAGCAGAAACTCGGAGAAGAAAAACTCTGACCGTCAGCAGACTTTGGGAACTGGGTACTTTGCAGTTTATAAAAAGGAGCTTCGAGTCGTTGTCATTTTTTTTGCAGAGATGGGTGAAGTTTCATGTGAGGCCCGAGGACTAGTTATATATAGAAAGACAGGAGAGAGAGGCAGGCAATTTGGAGAGGAAGGGAGCCTTACGCAGCCTACTTCGTGGTGCCACCCACTTCCAGAGAAGAGAGGCCAGCTTTGCTCCTAAAGGTGACCACACCCCACCTTCCTGGGGCCAGGAGGAGGAAGGGGCTTGCTGGAGGCTGAAGTGAGGCTCCCTGGGAAGTTGGAACTGCCTCGAGTCTGGAGACACAGTTTGGGGTTGCTGAGACTCAGTGACGTTGGCAAACCCAGGCCACCAGAGCTTGGCCCGGGCCAGTGGCCTTGCTGGTGTCCAGGGCCCAGGCAGACCTGAACAGAGGGTATGTCGAGGCCACCAGTGTGACCCAAAGCCTAGAGGGCCTCCCTCAAACCTTCTGGCCCGTGTAGGAGTCCCACAACCTACGGCCAAGACTAGAAACAGGAAGTCCCATGAAATGACTGAGTTTGAATGTCCCTGGGGGGTATATTTAATTTGACTGGGTTGGGTGGGTGGGGGTGGAACCAAGTGATGTTTCTAGCACCTGCACTCGAAGTTCCCAGCTGTACCAAATTGCAAGGAAATGAGGGTGTTGAATTAGAGGCAGATGACCACGCCCTTCTCACCACCTCCACCCGGCCACCCCATCTTCATGTGGCTTTGGCTAGGGGGGTCAACAAGGACATTTTCAAATGAAGGTAGATGAGAAGGGAAAAATCGCGAAGTTGGGAGGGCTTGAGGACGAGCTCCTCAGGGGCCCCAGGTGCTCTCCATCTTCTCTCTCCACAGCCCCGGCATCCCCTCGTGGACACAAGCTGACTGCCACCGGGCACCTGGGCGAGCGGGAGAGAGAAGAGCTGGCACAGCAAGCCCCGCCGTTTCTGTCACTGGTTCCCTGGCACAGGTCCACCCCCAAATCCATCATTGGCTCGGGAGGAATGGGCTGACTTACACCTACAGCTCTCCAGGTGCCATCCCGGGAGCAGGGCCTCACCTGGAAGCTTGTTAGAAATGCAAATCCTTAGGCTTCCCCTCAGGCCTGCTGGACCAGAAATTCTGCAGGTGGGACCCAAGAATCTGGAGGGTCATTTGCCCTCCAAGTGCTTCTGATCCAAGCTCAAATGTGCCTTGGAGAAAAGCCTGCTGCAAGCACCCTGCAGGTCCAGACAGGAAGGTGACTTTGGAGAAAGGCAGGTGAGGCCGTGCGGGGTCAGGGAGGGGAGAAAGGTCTTCTTCTGAGGGTGATACCAGCTCCCCCATGGGAACACGGCAGGAATGGCTGTGAGCAAAGGAGCCCCGTTTGCAGTCCCTGGCCCAGCTGGGAAGACAGTAAGGCTGAGGTTTCCTCCCCTTCCCGCTCCCCACCTCCCAGAGAAGAGGAATAACCTCAGTGAACAGAAAAAGAAAGCATTAATGGATATATTGTGTCATCCTTTAAAGGAGAAGTAAGTTCCATTTCAGCCATGAGGAAGTTGGGGCTCAGAGAAGGTGAGGAACTTGCTCAAAGCCACACAGCTATGGATTCATTTGTCTGGGTCTGGGCCTCTATGGCCAGGAGATGCCTAGTCCCTCTCCTTGTGACCAGTCGCAGGCCAAGGGTGGGGCTGCAGGAGCAGTCAGCAATAAAGGGATGCATTCTGTGTACTGAATTTAAAAACAATGATAAAACCAACTAAAAGTCTGCTTTTGATGATCATCATGCATCAGCAATTCTAAACAATGTCAGGGACAAAATCCCCCTTCCCAAGGTGTTTAGGTTCTCAACAATTGTCGTGGGTGAGTTCAGTTTTAATATAAATGATAGTGTAAATAATACGGAGAGAGAATAGAAAAGTTGAAAATAATAGACAAATAAAATTTAGCACTTTTTAATACCTTATCTTATCCTAGACATTGTATACTACACGGAACTTTTAGTTCAGAGAATTCCCGGTTATCAGCTGATTCCTGCCACGTGTGAACTCACTCATGGGTATGTTGATTTCAAGAATAAGTTTATAATGACATGAAATCATAGGGCAAAGATTTTGACGCCTGCCCCTAACACTCTGCATAGGTCGCATTTGAACTGCAGGTTAAAAAAAAAAAGAAAGAAAATGATGGCACGGTGATTGTACAGACAAAGAAAGAGTCTTCAGTCACTTCAATTCTGTCCCTTTATGTGCCTATTTGGAGTTTCACTTTGTGTTTAAAATAAAAAAACAGGGAAACCCAAGTGTGCATAGCAAGGTGTAATAATTTTGTTAAGTGCTAACTTTAGTTCCTACACGAAACATTTTTACTGAATTTAAATGCTATGTTTAAAACGGGAACGCTTCCTCTTTCCTAATTGTTAATGGTGTTAACAGTGAAGAAAGAATCAAGAAAATGATCATTATTACATGATTAATAACGAAAATAGTTTTATCGTATAGAGGAAGGGAGTATTACAACTATTTTAAGTGCAAATGCCGTCCTTCAAATATCTGAAGAGAGTTTTTGCACAAATTGGTAAAAACCCAAATGACCACCAACCAGCAAATGGGGACACCCATACAATCAAATACTCTCTTTTCCTGGTTGAATGACCCCCAGTTCCTTTGGCCACTCCTTAGCCAACACATTTCAGACAATCCACCTACCCAACTCTGCTACCCCTAGAGTCTGGTGAGGCTCCTCTGAGACTGTGGCATCCAGAACCCTGAATTCTTCAGGAGAAAGGTGGCAGCACAGGTTGATGTCGGGCAAATCATTTTCTCTCTCTCAGCCTGTTTCCTGATCGCGGCAGTTTGGTTAAGGATCTTTGTAATCTCTCACGGTTGGTCTGAGGATGAAATGAGCTCATTTATTATTACCCAGGTATAGTGATTCATAATCTTTCCTTCCCAATCTTCTAAGGAAGGGGGATTTTTTCCCCCACTCAGCTCCCCTCTTCTCCTTTTGTGCAGAATCCCAGCAATTGGGCTACATCTTTGGGAGAAAGCAGTCTGAAAGTTAGAGACCTATGTCTACCTCCTAAAGGACTGCGTCCCCCAAGCAGAACTACCCCCCAGACAAGAAATATTTTAAAGAAGTCTCTCTGTGCATTAAAATGATACTTATCCCTCAACCACACCTATTACCTGACAGTGGTTGAAATGGGATATTTTGAAGCTTATATATATGTTGTTATGATAGAAAGTAATAAACAAAACAAAACAAGCAAACAAAAAAAACAGCACACCTATCCAAATGGCTAAAATTTAAAGGCTGCCCATATCAAGTGCTGTCAAGGAAGTGGAACAAATAGAACTCTCACACGCTGCTGGTAGAAATGCAAAATGCTACGGTCACTTTGGAAAATAGTTCGCGATTTCTTAAAAAGTAAAATATAGATTATGGTTTAACTGATCCAGACATTCCACTCCCAGCTATTTACCCAAGAGAGGTGAAAATATATGTCGGCACAAGGACTTGCATGCAAGTGTTCATAGCAACTTGATCTGTAATAGCCCCAAATTGGTAAAAACCCAAATGACCACCAACCAGCAAATGGGGACAACCATACAATCAAATACTGCTTGGCAATAAAAAGGAACGAACCATTTATACATACAGCAACTTGGGTGAGTCTCCAAATAAATATGCTGAATGAAGGAAGCTAGACAAAAAAGAGCACAGAATGCATGATTCCATGTCTATAAAATTCTAGAAAATGTAAATTAATCTTCAACAATAGAAAGCAAATCAGTGGTAGCCTGGAAATGGGGGAGGGTGGGAACAGACAGGAGGAAGGGATTACAAAGGGCCAAGAGGAAACCCTTAGGAGCCATGGATCTATTCATTATCTTGAGTTGTGGCGATGGTTTCACAGGTGTATACGTCAAGACATTAAATTACCTACCTTGAATACATGCAGTTTATTGTGTGTCAGTTATACCTCAACAAAGCTCTCCTTTTAAAAAATGTACCAACTCCTTGGACATTTTTTGAGGGACAGAGAAGAGATTTTAATTACTTCTAATTACATTTTTCTGCCAAACAAGTCATTATGTTGAGACCAGGCAACAAAGAAGCGCCGGTTATATTTGGCTTATACGTGTCAGACATATTGCCTTGGTCCCTAGTTCCATAAATAGCTGTGATTGAGATTATTAATGCAGCATTCCAGATAGCATCTGACTCATGCAGAAGAGAATTCTATTCTAGACCTGAAGTTGCAAATTCAGAAGGCTTTAGAGACCAGACGGGTGAAGAAAGCAAGTAAAAAGAGACCAGCATGTGCAATGGGTAACGGCAGAGAGTCCGACAAACAGAATGCATGTTCAGTCTAATTGCGTTCAGATTCTACGTACCAAACAACAGATACCTGTGAGCTGAATTGGGTGCATCTCTGGAGGTCCACTGTGCTATCTTTATGTTTAGATACTGCATGTAAAGTAGGTCTGTGCAATTTACAGATACCATAGCAACAGCTAACATTTACAGAATGTTCTTGTTTGGTCCTCTCAACAGCCCTGTACACTGGATCAGATTAGTTACATATTCCAAATGAGGAAACTGAAATTCAGAGATGTCACCAAGAGTTCAGCCCAGGGCCAGTAAAACTTAGATCCAAACGTACTTCTCACCCAGCCATACCTATGATCATTTGGGGTTGCAGTGTGCCCCTGCCCTAGGGGCCTCATTTGCTTTTGGACCTTTTTCTTCTAATTATGCATTTAAAGTTATAGATTCTCCTCTGAGGACAGCTTTGGCCCCTCCACACATATTTTGATGTGCAGTGTGCTCATTTCTAAGTAAATTACAATTTATGCTTTAATTTTTCTTTTAACCCAGGAGTTACTGAGAAGGGCATTTCATAATGTCCAGGATATTTGGGATATTTCCTGTCATAGAGCTAGACTGGACCTGAGGGTGTTTTTTATATGAGCTGCCGTTCAAAAGGTTTGACCCATTCTACTTGCTTTTCCTTCCCAGCGGTCACTTCTAAAGGCTGGAATGCTTTTGAAGGAGAGCTTGAGAGAGACAGAGAGGTAGAGAGGGAGGCAGAGCTCAAGGCACCTTCCATGGTCATTCTAGGGGAAAAAAAAAGAGTTAGTGACCTCTCTTCTCCAACCACCTGCCCGTTTCGACAGGATATTTTTTTAAGTTCCCCTTTTAAGGAGTTCATCTGTATTCAAGTAGCCTAGGAGAATAATAAAGGTAAATTCACGTTAAGAAATTCATAAGTGTAACAATTTAGACCTATAAAATGCATTCAGTTATTCATTTCACAAATATATCTGATTTGTGACAGTAGGACTAAGTACATAGTCTAAGCACTTTACAGATGTTAATATCAAATCCTCAAAACATCATTAAAGGTAGGTTTTAGCATCACCTCCCTTTTACAGAGGAGAAATTAAAGCACTGGGCATATTCCTTTTGAACTTGCAGTCTGGTGGGAGATGTCAGTACCAAATCACAAGCTTCGATTATTGCCATGGAGGAAAAGCAGAAAGAATTGTGCAAGGGTGGACAGTGGAATCCAGTCTGGATCAGAAGATGACAGAGGGGGATTTCCCCTGAGGAAGTGCTGGGTGAGCAGAGGGTTATTGGGTGGAGAGCAGTGTTTAAAAGCTGGGGGCAGAAGGGAGCAAGACATTCTAGAAATCGAAGAAGCTCAGAAAGCCATGAGAAGATGGTGAGAGAGAAGGCTATAGAGATCCATGAGTTCAGACCTATAGGGATGAAAAGTTTAGAGTTGGCCCTTGTGCTGGTTTGAAAGGATGTATGTCCCCTAGAAAAGCCATGTTTTAATCAAAATCTCATTTTCATAAAGGTAGAATAATCCTTATTCAATACTGTAGGTTTGAAACTGTAATCAGATCATCTCCCTGGAGATGTGATTTAATCAAGAGTGGTTGTTAAACTGGATTAGGTGTCGACATGTCTCCACTCATGTGGGTGGGTCTTGAGAAGTTTCTGGAGTCCTATAAAAGAGGAAACATTTTGGAGAATGGAAGAGATTCAGAGAGAGCAGAGCAGAACGACACAGCCACGAGAAGCAGAGTCCACCAGCCAGCGACCTTTGGAGATGAAGAAGGAAAACGCCTCCCAGGGAGCTTCATGAAACAGGAAGCCAGGAGAGAAAGTTAGCAGATGACACTGGGCTCGCCATGTGCCCTTCCACTTGAGAGAGAAACCCTGAACTTCATCGGCCTTCTTGAACCAAGGTATCTTTCCCTGGATGCCTTGATGGAACATTTCTATAGACTTGCTTTAATTGGGACATTTTCTCGGCCTTAGAAGTGTAAACTACCAACTTATTAAATTCCCCTTTTAAAAGCCATTCCGTTTCTGGTATATTGCATTCTGGCAGCTGGCAAACTAGAACAGCCCTCAAGGCAGTGGGGAGCCGTTGAGAGATATGAACAGGACAGTGACATGATTAGATTCTGTTTTTTTGGAGGGTTTTTTGCAGCAGGGATGAAGACAAGTGGCAAAAGGATGATCTCTTTTTCAGGACTCCTTTAAATGGACACCCTCCCCTTTCCCCAGGCATAAGCATCTTGGCTCAAATCACACAAAAGTCTTCAGGAGAACAGATTTATTTTTTTTTCTTACAGAATTTGTAGGCTTACAGAAAAATCATGCAGAAAATGCAGAGCTCCCATATAACAGCCCCCAATACACACATCCAGTTTCTACTTTTCCCTGTTATTAACATTTGGCATTAGTATGATACCTTTATTACAATCATGAGACAATTTTATTATTTGTATACTATGAACAATAGGGCCATAGCTGGCATTAGAGCTCACTGTTTGTGTTATACAGTCTTATGTGTTTTTTTTTAATTTTTAATCTAACATATATATAATAAAAAATTTCTGCTTTTAGTCACATTCAGTTATACAATTCAGCAGTGTACATTCCATTTGCAATGATGTGCTACCATCACCACCAAGTGTTATAAAAACTATTTCATCTCTCCAAACAGAAACTCTCTTCTCCTTAAACATTAACTCTCTTTTCCCTACCCCCACCCAAGCCTATGGTAACCAGTATTCCAGTTTCCGTCTATACAAATTTGCATATGTTAATTATTTCATATCAGTGCGCTCATATGATATTTACCCTTCTGTGTCTGAATTATTTCACTCAACATGCTGTCTTCAAGGTTCATCTATGTCATCACATATATCAGAACTTCACTCTATTTAACAGCTGAAAATATTCCATTGTATGTACATGCCATAGTTTGTTCATTTATTCATCATTTGATAGATACTTGAGTTGATTCCATCTTTTGGCTATTGTGAATAAGGCTGCTATGATAATTGACGTACAAATATCTCTTAGAGTTCCTCCTTTCAGTTCCTCTGGGTATATACCTAGAAATGGGATTGCCAGGCATATGGTAATTCCATACTTAACTTTCTGAGGAACTGCCAAACTGTTTTCCACAGTTCATTGTTCAGAAACAATGAACAAGCATTCCTATTTCTCCACATCCTCTGCCACACTTGTCATTTTCTGTTTTTTAATAGTAACCATTCTAGTGGGTGTAAATGGTATCTCATTATGGGTTTGATTTGCATTTCCCTAACGGCTAATGATGTTGAGCATCTTTTCATGGACATATTGGTCATTTGCATATCTTCTTTGGATAAATGTCTATTCAGGTATTATACCCACTTTTTAATTGGGTAAATTTTGCCTTTTTATTGTTGAATTGTAGAATTCTTTACATAGTCTGCATATTAAATCTTCCTGGATATGTGGATTTGAAATATTTTCCTCTCATTCTGCAGGTTAGATTTTTCTTTATGATAAACCATTTTGATGCACAAAAGGTTTTAATTCTGATGAGGTCCTGTTTGTTTTTTATTTTGTTGCTCATGCTTTAGGCATAAAGTCTGAGAAATCATTGCCTAACACAAGATCCTAAAAATGCTTCTCTATGTTTTCTTCTAGGATTTTTATAATTTGGGTTCCTATATGTAGGTCATTGATCCATTTTGAGTTGATTTTTTGGGTAGAGATCTACATTCATTCTTTTGTAAATGGAGAGCTAGTTTTCCAAGCACCATTCACTGAAGAAACTTTTATTTCCCAATTGAGTGAACTTGGTACGCTTGTCAAAAGTCAGTTGGCTCTAGATGAGAGGGTTATTTCTGAACTCTCAATTCAAATCTATTGGTCTATATGTCTGTCCTTGTACCAGTATCATGCTCTTTTGGTTACTGTAGCTTTATAATAAATTTTAAAGTTAGGATGTGTGAGTCCTCCAACTTCATTTTTCATTTTCAAGATGGTTTTAATTATTAGGGCACTTGCCCTTCCCTATATGTTTAATTATTGGTTTTTCCATTTCTGCTAAGATGGCTGTTAGAATTTTAATTGGGAATGCATTGAATCTATAAATCACTTTGGGTAGATTTTCCATTTTAACAATATTTACTCTTCCAATCCGTGAGCATAAATGTGCTTCCATTTATTTGTTCTCTTTGATTACTTTTAGCAATTTTTTTTTGGTTTTGTTTGTTTGTTTTCAGTATATGTCTTTCACATTCTTAGTTAAATTTATTCTTAGATATTTGATGCATTTAGTTGCTATTGTAAATGGATTTTTCCCCTTGATTTCCCCTTCATATATATAGTTTATCACTTTTATGTAGAAACACTACTCATTTCTACATGTTAATCTTCTACCCTAACACTTTGTTGAATTCATTTATTAGCTCTGGTAGCTTTGTTGCAGATTTTTCAGGATTTTCTATGTATAGTACCAAGTCATCTTGTGAGTAGGGAAAATTTTACTTCCTTTCCAATTTGGATGCCTTATATTTCTTTTCCTGCCTAATTGCTCTGGCTAGAACTTCCAGTAAAATACTGAACAACGGTGACAGTGGGCATCCTTGTCTTATTCCTGATCTTAGAAAGAAAGCATTCGGTCTTTCACCATTAAGTATGATATTAGCTGTAGGTTTTCCTATATGACTTTATCATATTTAGGAAGTGTCCTTCTATTCCTATTTTTTCCTGAGTGTTTTTACCAAGACAGGGTGCTGGATTTTGTCAAATGCCTTTTCTTTGTCAACTCAGATGATCATGTTCTGTTTTGTTTTTTTTCTCCTCAGTCTATTAATTGATCAATTCACTTTCTTATGTTGAACCACTCTTTCATACTTGGGGTAAATCCCACTTGATCATGGTGTATAGTCTTTTTTTTTCTTCTTCTTCTTCTTTATTTTTTCTTTTTTAAAAAAATATGGAATGCTTCATGAATTTGCATGTCATTCTTATGCAGGGGCCATGCAAATCTCCTCTGTATCGTTTCAATTTTACTATATGTGCTGCTGAAGTGAACACTGTATAGTCCTTTTAATGTGCTGTTTGGTTCAGTTTGCTAGTATTTCATTGAGGATTTTTGCATCTATATTCATAAAATATATTTGTAATTTTCTTTTCTTGTGGTATCTTTATCTGGCTTTGGTATTAGGGTGAAGTTGGCCTCAAAGAAAGAGTTAGGAAGCGTTCCCTCCTCTTCAGTCTTTTGGAAGAATTTGAGTAGGTCTTAATTCTCCTTGGAACGTTTGGTAAAATTCGCCAGGGAAGCCATATGATCTTGGGGTTTTCTTCATTGAAAAAATGTTATTCCCTTAGGTTGAGTTCCACAGAAACAGAGACTGAGACATGTTCAAAGAAATTCATTGAAAAAGAAAGGGAAGCAAGAGGACTTCCAGGAAGAAAGCAGAGTAGGGCAGGCTGGATTCTCCACTGCTCCACAGAGCAAGTTAGGGCACAGGGACTACTGTCCCAGGGATCACAGGGAGGAGAGAGGCAGAGAGATGGGACAGGGAGGGCAGGTGGACCAGATCAGCTGTGACCCCCCCCACTGGGGGTGGCGGCACCATGAATAGCTGTCCCACCGAACACAGTGAATGGTGGATCTGCGGGGCACAGGACACTGTGATAGTCTTCCCAGTCCCCTGCGCCATGCGCAGCAGCCACTTCCCCGACCCCCACCCACCACACATGCCATCTTCCCAGACAGCCACTGCCATAGGGGAGGGGCGGGCCTCAGGGTTGGAGGTGCCCCAGCAGCACCATCTGCTGGAAAGAAGTGGTAAGTGCCGTCTGCAAACGCCCTATCTGCCTAGTTTTTTTCTTTAATATATCTTTCTTACATTTCTTTAGTATTAGTATTGTTATTATTTTTAAGTTTTTATTTACATATTTTAATGTATTTATACTTTTATTTCTTTTTAATTTCTCTCTTTTCTGTGGGCACCAGTCTGAGTCCCTTCCCAGTATATCTGTGGTATTACCTTCTGGCTTTGGGGCCTACTATTGCTGAGGTGTGGGTTGTTTTTTTTTTTTTTGAGGTGGGGGTGAATGGAACAGGAGTAGAGACCAGGTCTCTGTGTACCCCTGCCTAGCTTTTAGTAGACCCTCAAATAGAAATGACCCAGCAAATGATCAAATCAAGACACCAGAGGGGACACAGAATACAGAACAGCTACTCAAGGATATTTATAAAGAAATAAAGGATATCAGGAATATACTGGAAGAGCATAAAGAAGATTTCAAAAGATTAAGTAGAAAAAGACCTGATCTCAAAGAGATGAAAGATACAGTAGATCAAATTAGAAATATACCTGAGACACACAATGGCAGATTTGAAGAAGGAAGTATAAGCGGAGAACATAAGACTACTTATAGTTATGCCTAAAAGCTACTTCCAGAAAACCTCTTTTGTTGCTCAGATGTGGCCTCTTTCTCTCTAAGCCCAACTCTGCAAGTAAAACCATTGCCCTCCCCACTCTATGGGACATGACATCCAGGGGTGAAAGTTTCCCTGCTGCTGAGCTCTTTTCTGACCTCTCCCTTTTAAGCCTCCAGTTAATTAAATTAAATTTCACTCATTGCAGAAGGCAAGACACTTAACAGACGGCAGATGTAATCAGCCACAGATGAATTTCACATCCTGGTGATTTAAGTCCACAGCAAAAGAACAACTGAGAACCATCACCTGAACCTAACAACTACAGAGAGTATACATTATATATGCTATAGTATGCAGTATTATGTATTTTTTATTAATTTTTACATTTTTTAAAAATTCCAAAAAACACCAAACGCAAGCATTCTTAACTTTTGATCATTCCATTCTACATATAATCAGTAATTCACAATATCATCACGTAGTTGCATATGCATCATGATAATTTCTTGGAACATTTGCATCTATTCAGAAAAAGAAATAAAAAGAAAACAAAAAAAATCATACATACCATACCCCGTTCCTCTCCCTTTCATTGATCACTAACATTTCAATCTAAATTTATTTTAACATTTGTTCCCCCTATTATTTATTTATATTCCATATGTTTTACTTGTCTGTTGATAAGGTAGATAAAAGGAGCATCAGACACAAGATTTTCACAATCACACAGTCACATTGCGAAAGCAATATCATTATACAATCATCTTCAAGAAACATGGCTACTGGAACACAGCTCTACATTTTCAGGCAGTTCTCTCCAGCCTCTCCATTACATCTTGACTAACAAGGTGAAATCTATTGTAATACATAAGAATAACCTCCAAGATAACCTCTCGACTCTGTTTGGAGTCTCTCAGCCATTGACACTTTTTCTCATTTCACTCTTTCCCCTTTTGGTCGGGAAGGTTTTCTCAATCCCTTGATTCTGAATCTCAGCTCATTCTAGGATTTCTGTCCCACGCTGCCAGGAAGGTCCACACCCCTGGGAGTCATGTCCCACGTAGACAGGGGGAGGGTGGTGAGTTTGCTTGTTGTGTTGGCTGGAGAGAGAGAGGCCACATCTGAGCAACAAAAGAGGTATTCTTGGGGGTGACTCTTAGGCCTAATTTTAAGTAGACTTGACCTATCCTTTGCGGGGTTAAGTTTCATATGAACAAACCCCAAGACTGGGGGCTCAGCCTATAGCTTTGGTTGTCCACACTGCTTATGAGAATATCAAGAATTCAACTTGGAGAAGTTGAGTTTTCCCCTTTTCTCACCATTCCCCGAAGGAGACTTTTGCAGTATTACATTTAACCATTTAAATACAGTTTTCCTTTAGGAAAGGAAGAAGTAAAACTTTCATTATTTGCAGATGACATGATCCTATACTTGGAAAACCCTAAGAAATCTATGACAAAGCTTACGTAAGCTAATAGATTCAGTCAAGTGGTGGGATGCAAGATTAATGTACAAAATTCAGTAATGTTTCTAGACACAAATAATGACCTACTGGAGGAGACAATTAAGGAAAGAATTTCATTCAAAATAGCAACCAAAAAAAAAAAATAGCAACCAAAAGAATCAGGTATCTAGGAATAAGTCTAACTAGGGATATCAAAGACTTTTACACAGAAAACTATAAAAGAAACCAAAAACGACCTAAACAGATGGAAAGACATTCCATGCTCATAGATAGGAAGGTTGAATGTTGCTAAGATGTCAGTTCTACCCAAACTGATCCACAGGTTCAATGCATTCATTACCAATCCAAATCCCAACTACCTACTTTGAAGACTAGGAAAAGCTAGTTATCAAATTTATTTGGAAGGGAAAGAGCCTCAGAATAGCTAAAATTAGTCTAAAAAAGAAGAATGAAGTGGGAGGACTAACACTGCCTGATTTTAAGCTCTACTATGAGGCCACAGTGGTCAAAACAGCCTGGTACTGGCACGAAGACAGAAGCATCGACTAATGGAATAGAATTGAGAGTGCAGAGATAGACGACCAAATTTATGGATAATTGATCTTTGATAAGGCCCCCAAATCCACTGAGTTGAGGTAGAACAGTCTTTTCAATAAATGCGCATGGGAGAATTGGATATCAATAGCCACAAGAACGATAGAGGTCCCCTACCTTACACCCTATACAAAAATTAATTCAAAGTGGATTAAAGGCCCAAATAGAAGAGCCAGTGCCATGAAACTACTAGAAGAAACTATAGGGAAATATCTTCAAGATCTTGTAGTAAGAGGTAGCTTCTACACCTTTATACCTAAAGCATGAACAGCAAAAGAAAAAAAATAGATACACGTGAACTCCTTAAAATCAAGAGCTTCTGTGCCTGAAAGGACTTTGTCAAAAACGTGAAAAGGCAGCCAATTCAATGGGAAAAAAATATTTGGAAACCACATATCGGATAAAGGCTTGATATCCTGTGTACATGAAGAAATTATACAGCTCAACAAGAAAAGGACAAACAATTCAGATATAAAATAGGCAAAGATATGAATAAACAAAAATACGAAAAGCTAATGCAGGTGGCTAAAAAGCACAAGAAGAGATGCTCATTTTCATTAGCTATAAGGGAAATGCAAATCAAGACAACAATGAGCTATCACCTCACACCTATAAAAATGGCTGCTATTAAGCAAACAGAAAACTACGAATGTTGGAGAGGATGTGGAGAAATTGGAACACTTATTCATTGTTGGTGGGAATGTATAATAATGTAGCTGCTGTGGAGAACAGCTTGGTGATTCCTCAGAAAACTAAATATTGAGTTGCCCTGTGGCCCATCAGTACCAATACTCAGTATATACCCAGAAAAGCTGAAAGCAGCGACATGAAGAGACATTTGCACATCGATATTCATAGCGGCACTATTCATAATCACCAAAAGATGGAAACAATCCAAACGCCCATCAACAGATGAGTGGATAAACAAAATGCGGTATATATATGCAATGGAATATTATGCAACAGTAAAATGAAATGAGGTCCTGAAGCATATAAGACAATGTGGATGAACCTTGAGGACGTAATGCTGAGTGAAATAAGTCAGACACAAAAGGACTGATCCTGTATGATTTCTCTATTATGTCTCTGGTAAAGGTAATCTCAGAGATTACCCTGTAGAATAGAGCAGACTTAGAGGTACACAGAAGCTCGAGATGGGGGAAAGTCTACCCATTAAGGTTGAGCTTAAATGCAAGGGAGTGGATAGAAGTGGTGGTAACTAATTAGTAGGGTTACAAATAACATTGCCATATTGAAGATGAATGTGATTGAAAGGGGATGCATAGTGCCATGTATCTCACTGATTAAATCTGCAATTATAAAGAAGTTCTCGCATGAACTGTTTCAAAGGTTCAATATTGGACAAGAGTTAGTAGTATAGGGTATAGCGGGAAAGCTAAAATTGCGAGCTATAGCTAATAATTAACAGGAAGACATCAGCAGTACTACAGCTCTACTAGCAGCAACCAACTGGGGAGGAGGGAAAAGAGATAAGAGATAGATTTGATCTGATACTTAGTAGGTTGTGTTTGTTGGTTCTTTGCCTCTATAGACCCATGAAAACTGTCTAAAGTTCAGAGTGCTGCTGATTGGACAACCAAGTGAGGAGAGTGTAAGACATGGATTGTTTATTTTAGACATTATCCATGGTGCGCGAGATGGAGGGAGCCAAAGGGTTCGATGACTGAGAAGCACAATGGCGAACTGTGTGATGCATCTGTATGATGGAATATGGAGCGGTTACAAAAAGGAAGGATGTCAGAGGCACACAACAAACTGAATAAACCTTGAGGACAATGTGCTGTGCAAAATAAGCTGGGAACAAAAGAGCAAATGTGCTGTGGTCTCTTTCAGGAAATACTTATAAGAAAATCAGAGCCTAGATTGTAAACTCTTATCACAGCCCCACTTAGCCTGAAGTTGTAAATCTGTTTCTAGATTCTGAGACACTGAACTCTGTGTGTTTCAGTTAGTAATTCCCTGGAACTTTGAGTAACTCTGTGACACCTAAGACCCAGAAATGGAGTGCTACAGCCCCGAGCGTCAGCATAGCTTACACAATAACAGTTAAAATAACCGAAAGAGAGATCAGTCTTTGATTAGAGATAACAATGAAACCAATCTGGGTGACACTAAGGTAAACCAGAATACAGGGTAAAAAGATGACAGTGTTTGCACCCTAGACTTTCACGTACTGAATGAGCCCAAAAGCAGAGAGGCTTATTATGTCTCGAACCTAAGTTTCTGTAACACACAATCTAAATCAACCTGTCTGGATAACTCATTTAAACAACCCAAACTCCTGGAGTACAGAACAGTAAGGAGTCCTTGTAATTCTGTATAGCTTAATGTGATACCAGAATACGTCTCAGAACATGGGGGGCTGATAATTAAAAAGTATTGGTAGAGTCCCTTGAGGGTCCGAAGGGGGATTAAAAAAAAGTGAAACTATTAAACTTTCCCATGTGGGAATCCCCAGGTACCCTCTCAACCATTGGGGACTTCCAAGAAAATAGGCCAAGCCCTTGATTTTGAGGCTTGCCCTTATGAAACTTATTTCTGCGTAGGAGAAGCTAAGATAACCTATAATGAGGCCTGAGAGCGGCTTCCAGGGAACCTCTTTTGTTGCCCAGCTCTGTAAGGAAAACTATGACCTTCCCCTACTTGGGACATGGCATGAAGGGGTGAAAATCTCCCTGACAATGTGGGACATGTCTCCCAGGGATGAGTCTGGCCCTGGCACTGTGGGATCGACAATGACTTTGTGACAGAAAGGGGAAAAGAAATGTAGTAAAATAAGGCATCAGTGGCTAAGAGAGATCAAAAAGAGTCAAGAGGCTATTCTGGAGGCTACTCTTATGCAAGCTTCAGAGAGTGCTCATTGCTATGCTTTGCTAAACCCCAAGCAGCATCATTCTTGTTACCTCTTAAGAATGCCTAGGGCTGGAACTAAAACTATAAAAGTTTCATGCACTAAGTTTGCTGGAACCTGGAACCTATAATTTCCAGAGAGTTCCTAGGTCAGATAAATCCTGAAACCCAGCGGGACCCGCCTCTCTAAGATTATCAGCTAATTATATCCCCCTCTCCTTTAGTGTCCACACCCCTTCTTAAAATGAAAAAGTCAGAAGGGCATAGCCCAAAGATCCCTAAAGATTGGGAGAAGGATCAAAGGAGAAGGAGGAGTTATGACAGAGAGAATAGGATTTAACAAAAGAGTATGACTGCTGAATCACTATGTTGATATTTCTTCTAGCCTCCAGTGTTTTGGAGCACCTAGAAGGAAAATTCTGAAATAGTGGAATGGTAACCCAAAACAAACTCTGAAATCTGTTTTGTAACTACTTGCTGAGGTGTACTTTGAAAATTATTGCTTTGTCTTTCTTTTCTTGGTATATATATTTTACAATATAACACTTTTTTTTTTTAAGTGAGGAAAACAGGATTGGGAGGGGAGGGGCCAAGCAAGTATGTGTCTTGGGTAAAGTCTAGTCTTGGCCTGATCCATTGGTGTGGCTACTCTCAAGTCTAAATTGCACCATGGCATTGTCCCACTTTGAGGCAAGGGGACTAGCCTTTTGTGTTCTTCTATCAGCCAGTCATTGACTGCATGTGGCTGGGAGAGAGGAGCAGTGCCATCACCTTTCTTTTGTGGCTGACCCCCTTGGGTGAAGACTGTCCTCAGGAGAAGGGAGCAGCCAATACCCATAGAGGCAAGGAATCGATGCAACTTCTGGGAAAGGGGATGTGGACAGGGCACCAGGAGCATCTTCTATAGCTACTAGGCAGTTTCTAGTCAAATCCTCACTGCCACCTTTCTAACCCAACTGCCCTACCCCCAACCTCTCCTAGTGGTAAGGTCAGAGAAAGCTTTTAGGAAAGTGTGCATCTCCCCCTGAGACCTGAAGGAGTTAGCACACAAAAAGGAAGACGGAGCTGGAAGAGCTTTCCAAGCAAAGGGCCAGCACCTACAAAGACATGGAAGACGGAGCCGAGAGAGCATATTTGCTCTCTCTCTGAGAGAGAGCCAGTGGGGCAGAAGTGCAAATTTATTGGAGTATGTACATACAATGGATGTTATTCAACCATAAAGCAATGAACTACTGCTACAGCATGGATGAACCTTGAAAACATTATGCTAAATAAAATAAGCCAGATACCAAAGACCACACATTGCATGATTCCATTTATATGAAATGTCCAAAATAAGCAAATCCAGAGAGACAGAGACCAGGCTGTCAGAGGTGGGGCTGCTAACAGGTGTGGGGTTTCTTTTGGGAGTGATGCAAATATTGTGGTATTTGATAGTAGTGATGGTTGTACAACTTTGGGAATATACGAAAAACTACTGAATTATATGTTCAACAAGGGTGAATTGGGTGGTATATAAATTATGATGTCCATTTAAGAGAAAAGAAGGAGCCCAAGGAAATGTGACCTGGACCCAAGGGAGGAAAGGAGCTGAATTGGGGATTTATTCTGGAGGTGGGTTCATTTCCGTGTGAATCTGGAGAAAAGCAGAAGCAGCAGCAACTGTGGAGGAAGTCCCCGTTCCCCAGTCAGGGCTGTTTATGGAATTGAGAGGCCATGCAGTACTGGCATTCAGAAAGTCTCAGACTTGTGAGCTTGCTGGCTGTGTGTCTTTGGGCCACTGGCTTTGTCCTCTCTGGGCCTCTCCTTGGACTGGGAGGGGTGAGCCTGGAAAGCCCCAAGCTGCCTTCTCAGCATTTCTCAGAACACTGTTGTAACCTGAGTGCCTCCTGACACGCTTCACGGGGCACTGACAACTGCATGTCTCTACATGGCTTCAGAGTCCCCAGATACACCGGACCCTGCCCAGCCAACCCCAGCTTTTAAAAAGGACAGGTCCTGAATTAGGAGGGCGTTTTCTCTCCCACGACCCCCCCCCCCCGTCTCTTGTAATATTTGACACATACCAAATTATATATTGATTGCACAAATACTGAGACTATATCTGTGTGCTGGGCCCTTTTGTTGATACTATGGATATAGCAGGGACTAAGACAGACCTAATCACTCTTCTCATAGAGCTTTCCTTGTAGAAGGGTGAGACAGGCAATATAAAAATTAAAAAACTGACACTTTCTATGTATCGGGTGGTAATAAGTGGTCCAGAAAAAAAATAACGCAGGCAAGAGCTTAAGAAACACCATGTGGATGATGGGACGGCTGTGTGTGTGTATGTGTGTGTGTGTGCATGCACGCAATTTTAAATAGTGTAACCATAGAAGGCTTCAGTGAGGAGGTGACTTTTGAGCTAACCCCCTGATGTATAAGTTGTAAAGCTTAATCACAAAATAAATATCATCCGTGAACCCCCTCCCAATTTAAGAATAGAACATTGTCACTCCTGAAGCTGTGATTTTTGGGAGACTTGTTTACACACACACACACACACACACAGATTAGAGCAGAGCTTCTCAAACTTTCCTGTGCAACGTGAATTCCCTGGGGATCGTGTTGAACTGGAAATTCTGATGCAGTAGGTCTGGGCCAGACCCACATTTCATCATTTCTTTTTTTCTTTTTTCTTTTTTTTTACTTCCTAGCATTTATTCATCACTTGCGCAAAACTTGGGTTGGCCATCACCACGAATAAAGGATGTGTCAGTAAAAAGAAAGAAAGAGACGAAGAAGAAATGACCGTACAAGCAGCTCAGGGGGAAAAACACAAAGAGAGCTGTAGACATCCCGGTCTGGTAAAGAAAAGAAGCAAAGCAGAAGAGCAAGGAAATATCAAGTCTGTCAGTTCACACCGCAATTGAGGAGGGGGTGCACCGTTCCTGGAAGTACTGCAATACCAGGTCGATGCGTGGAGTGGACGGAGCAAGCTCCCATTCCATCTCCCTGCTCCAAAAATCCATTTAATGTATTGTCCTCGGATAGAGGACGCATCAGATATTAAACTGATAAGAACAGATACTACACTTGATCTTAGCCAAAAGGCCGAGAAGCGACCACGTTTCAGCATTTCTAACAGCAAAGCTCCAGCGTTCACGTGATTATCTTCGGCTTCTTCCTTATGGCTAATCTCCTCCCTATTCCTCCCTCTACTTCCTCCAGGGTGCCTTCCTGGCTGCCACTCCTTACTCTCCCCTCCCTTCTCACAGGGTTTCTGGAGTACTTTACAGCTCAGTCAGGAAAGCTGAGGCAGGCGGTCTGGGTGCCACATGTCGCTCGATTACAAGATCTCTGTTGTGACCTTGGACAAGTCACTGTGACCTTGGGCAAGCCACTGGCCTGCCCTGGGTCTCAGTCTCCCCATTCTGAAAATGAAAATTAAGAGGATCTTCAAGATCTCCTCCACCTTACGTGAGTCTCGGTGGCAGGCAGGGTCGGCCAGCCACTATCAGAGCTGAAAATATCAGATAGGGTTTCTTGTCCCCAGGCGAGGTCATTTGGGTGGAACCTCTTGGAAGTGGGGGAGGGACATGGAAAGGACACCGAGAAGGCAGAGCGGTCTGGAATTCACGTGGCCCCCGCTGTCCCACAGTGGCAGCAGGCTGTGTGTGGCAACGTCCTCATCCATGGTTCCAGCCATCCAGCCCCTCTCAGTACCTGCCAGCTTTTTTATCCTGTTTCTTTGCCAGTTCTCTGAGCATCCAGATATGCTTCCAACAAATTCTTTTCTGCCTAAGTTAATTAGAATTGGATTCTGCTGCTAGCAAGTGAGGCCCCTGCTGGGCCCAGACCTTCAGCAGTCCTGTGATTGGGTTAAGTATGTTATGCCATTTGGATGCGTATCTCTTGTCTCTGTCACCAAACTCTCCTCCCAAAGTAAAGGAATAGCCCAAAGGCAGCTGCACCTGCCCCCCTTAGCTGGGGTTTGATTTGTCTGGTTATCCGCAGCTGGCCACCCACTCCTGTTGTATTACACCTGGGCTGCCTTACACATTGAAATGGTCTATTTGGGTCCAGGAGGCATTTGAGTTTGCACCCCTTGTTTAGGTGAATAGAATATTCTGGTTCACGCCTTGTTTAACCTAGAGCTGGTCTTTTAAGGCCATACTTGGGGACAGGATGTGGCACAGTGAGGTGAGCACAGGTTTGGAGTCACATACTAGCTGTGTGACCTGGACACGTCCATTAACCTCCCTCAACCCCTGTCTCCCCAAATCTGAACTGGAATTAATCGTTCCCAGGAATGTAAAAATGCAATGAGCTAAGGTCAGTAAAGCATGGCATGGAGTAGGTATTCAGTAAAAGGTGGTTAAAGAGTTAGGGAATTCTGAAGATCCTAAATTTGAAAGAGCCTAGCAGCAGGCTTGAGTCAGCGTGGGTGCTTGGGATTTGTCCGTCCACTTCCCCCAGCTTCCTCGTTACCAGGCAGAGTTACTTGGTGCAGATGGGTCAGGGCTGAGCAATCGGGCCATGGTTCCCTCCAGAGGGGGCAAACCAGGCCCCTGGTAGCTCTGGAACAGTCGGGAACATGCCCCATCCCCTAACAGCAATGGAATCTAGGTACGGGGGATGGGATATAGGTACGGGGGATGGGAATGACGCCTCAGGAATTACGGCCATCCACACCCCTGCATCGCATGGGACCCATGGGCTCATTTACAAAGAACCACCACCCTGTTCAGGTGTCTGAACCTGGGTTCAAACAGGTCCAAACCAGCCCAACAAGCTTGGCAGGGCCAGAGAGAAGCTAGATGCAGGGAGAGAAGGGGCCCCAGAGAGAAAATCACAGGAGGAAGACCTCTCTTCGGGAGGGGTGCCTAGAGAGCGGAGAGAATGGGGTTCAAGGAGCAATCTGAGACCGGGTTCGAAACATCCAGAACCAGCCTTTCTTCATCCCCACGTAGCTCCTCGTTTGCTCCCGGATGGATGTGGGTCAGTGGTGTGAAGGCTAGAATAAAGTCCCGTGGGGCCCAGACAGCACTGCCAAAGGATTCCTCTCTGAAAGGGCTGGTTAGGAGACGCTGCAGAAGTCTGGCCAGCGAGAGAAAGCAGTCAGCAGAAAGCTGCCCGAGGTGGGCGGGCAGGCCCCGCGGGGAGGTGGGGGTGTGTGCAGAACTGGAGACCCACAGACCTGGAGAGCAGAGGGCTTCCGACTGCAAGTGGCAGCTCTGTGCACACCCGAGGCTCCTCCTTCCAGTTTCTTCCAACCCACAACCCCTGTCAGAGCCTGGAGGGTCACCGAAATATTGGTTAAGGGGACCCATGGAGTAAACGCACTTCCTTCCGGCCAAGCTGACCCCAGCTCGGAGCAGCAAGACTGGGTGTGGCTGTGAGCGTGTCCCTTACACTCTCACTGTTCCCTCACACTTACGGAGCCCCCTGTGCCAAGCTCCGTTCCAGGTGGATGATGTAGGTCTACGGTCAAGGTCTCTCCAGGAGCTGGGGGTGGTAGGAGAGGGAACGACAAATGAGTCAACAGATGCATCCATCGCATGGAATTTGATAATACCCAGTGCTGTGATGGACACAAGACGATGTGAGGGAGATGCTAAGGTCAGTGATGCTGAGTGACCAAAGTTGGCCCTGTGAGAAGGAAATGCACGTAGCCAGGGGCAGGGGGTCACATCGATGTTTCCTTTTTGGCCGGGCACTGCTTCCAGATGGCCTCGCCTCAACGGGGTCCCAGACTTACCTTACCTGGGGGGCAGGGGGTGGGGAGCAAACAGGGCTGGCTCTGCAGCTCCCTCTGAGTGCCATCCCCAGGGCGGGGGTGGGGGGGTCTTGCCTTAGGGATAAGGCTGAGTGGGTGGGTGTCCTTTGAATGCTCAGCAGGGGCGGAAGGGCTTTGGGATATGCTTCTACCTGCCCAGGTAGGCCCAGGCTGCAGGGAGAGGGTGTCACCTGTGACTCATTGCAGGCAGAGCTGGGGAACCTCCAGCCACCTTTTAGGGAGAGGCTTTAGGAGAGGATCTGAGACGCTCGCAGAGGTACCTACAGAAATTAGGGCTGATTGTCACTGAGGCAGGATCCATACCCCTTGCCCCTGCACGCCCCACAGAGGCCACAGTGAAACTGGAGGTTCGTTTCATTCCTGCCTCTTCTGGGCGAAAGGGAGTGTGGATCTTGAGGACACGAAATCAGCATTTCCTAGGGGAGAGGCCTGGGGCTGTGCTGCAGCATCCGAGACACTTGCTCTAAGATGTACCCACCTGGCAGGGGCCTCCCCCAATTAACCACCAGCCTTTGCTCCTTCTTGCTCAGAAGCGTCTCCTTTGGTGCACACTGTATTTCTCTCTCTGCACTCTGCCTCTCAGTCACTCAAACCCAGACCTTTCTATTTCCTGGGACATCACACTTCCCTGGACTTGAAGCCCTGGCCCCACCATCCATTTATGATCTGTGCCCCCTTTGACCAGCTCCTTACCTTTGCTGCATTTCAGTTTCTTCTTATGAGAAATGGAAATAAAGAGTCTAGCCTCATAGAGTTGTTATCAGATGTTTCATCCGGCAAATATTATATGATTTAAAAGATACAGAGCACTTGGGACTGTGCTTGGTGCCTAATAACCATGCAATAAATGTCAGCTATTTTGCTATAATCCTAATTAAATATTTACTAGGCATTGGGGGTTCCATGTTGAGGAAAACAGACACCATTGTGGTGGACGAGGTGAAATAAAGGATGCACAGCACGTGGCCCAAAGATGGACCCTAGTAAATGGTGGCCCTCCCTTCCTTTGTAGTTCAATGTCCCAGCTCCGGCTGTTCAGCTCACTGAAACCTTAAAACCTGACCTGTGATGGAGGCTGAGTGAATGCTCTGGCCAGCAGAAGGGCTCCAGGAGTGTGCTGGACACTAGTCACCTCTGGGCTGTGCACCCAAGGAAAGGATTCCCAAAGGAGGAGCCTTGATGGGCAGTCTTCTAGGCACGAGGCAAGTTGTGAGGGTAGCAGAGAAGCCCCCTCTCAGAAAGCCACCGACCTGTTCAGCTGGCGTCTGGAAATGGGGTGTTAAGTGCTTTCCGTCCCTTGGGTCCTCTTAGTCAGGTCTGGGTTTCCTCTGGGACGCTCTGACTCATGCGCCTCTCCCAGGTGGTTAGTTTCAGCAATCTAAGTGTGGTTTTTGCGATTCTCACACCCGATTCTTGTATTCAGAAGTTGCCTTTCAGGGCTTCACTGAAGGTATGGTCACTGAGGTTCAACTCACAGGCAAGAAAGGGCATATCCTGGAGCTGGGGACTTCTTAAACCAAGTGCAACAAATTCTCCCAGGCGTTGGGTTCAATTCAAGATGTTTCCTGCTCTGGGAAAGAGGGAATGGGAGGGAGGGGTTGGTTATCAGTTGTAAGGCTAGAGGTTGGGTTAACTTTAAGAGGAGAAGAATTCTGAACTAGTTTAGAAGGCATAGGTCTAGTCTGATTCTGGAAGTTGGATTTAGATAGGAGGTAAAGCAGAATTTCACGACAGCAGAAAAGCCAAGGTGTGTTACTAATAATAGCTACCACGTAGTGAGTGCTTACAGGTACTAGGCACTTTGCTAAACACTTCACATGCATGAACTCACTTAATTCTTGAAACAGCCCTGTGAAGTCGCTGCTATTATTATCTCCATTTATGAAAGGGGAAAGCAGGAGGCTTAGAAAGGTGGAGCCACCTTGTTCAAAGCCACACAGCTAGGAAGTTGGAGAACCAGAATTTGAAACAGAGTCCAGTGACTCCAGAGCCCACAGCCCTAATCTCAGCATGGGTGTTGTCAACTAACTACAACATGAAGGAAAGGTGAGATTCCTGAGCTACAATAGACATCAGAGATACTTTGCTCCTACCAGAGGCAGGACTGGGAAATCCCGTAAATGGGAATTAGAATCACTAGGGAAACAGTATGAAACGCAAATCCCCACTCTCTACCACTAGAGACACTGGCTCAGTAGGTGGAGCATGGCATCTCTATTTTTCATAGTTTTTCAGATGATTCTGATGTTGTGGGTTAAAACTACTGCCCTAGCCTGAATAGGGCTTTGAGGGCTCTCCCCTTCTCAATCCCCAAATATTTTCCATTGGGCTTTAAGCTGGAATCCAAACTACCTTGTAGTATTTATGAATGGTGGTAAAGAGGACAAGTACAGGGCTGTATCAGCAAACTGGTTTCAAATTCTGGCTCTGCCATGAAGTAGCTGTATGACCTGGGGCAAATGGCCTCACTTTTCAGACTCTTAGATTCCACAGCTTAAAAGGGGAGGGGCTAATTATACTGACCTTAAAAGGTTGCTCTGAGGATTAAAAAAATTAGAGATTGTAAAAGAATAAAATATTTTATAAAATTTGAAAACAAATATGTGCCAAAGCTCCCCAACTATTTGAAAGCCCTGGAGACCACCCAACAGGAGGCAGAGATGGGAGGGAAGGGAACCTTTGAAAGAGGGAAGCTGCATTGGGTGAGATTCTAATTTTAATGGCTTCTCTTTGAGGGTATTCTCTAATCTCTGGGGAGGGAGGGGACATATGTGGAAAATAGTAGTCTTACTTGATTGAAGTGTCAGAAAAGAGTTGAAATGAAAGCTCTATGTACCACATGTAATTTGAACTCCAGGAAAAGAGAAGAGAGAGAATGGGGCATGAAAAATATTTCAAGAAATATTTGCTGAAGATTTCTCAAGTTTAGCCACAACTTAGCTTGTTTCCAGGTAAACAGAGTGGCTGAAATATTATGAGGGAAATCCCAGAAAGAAAGAAGGGATCCATAGAGGAGATGAGTCCCTACATCTATTTATAAACTCTGTCCAACTCCTTGGCTGCCCACTGAACTACAGAGAATACCCCAAGGATCCCAGTGAAATCAGCAGCTGGAACCTGAAATAAACGAGTGGAAATTTCAACTACTGCCCTCTTCAAGAGAGACAATGTTTGGAATTTGGGTCCAGTCCAGCCAATTAATTGCCTGCTAGAATGAAAATAATACCTTCAGAGGAACATATCTGAATATGGGTCTCTACAATGTATCATTCACAATGCCCAGCACACAAAAACCAAGTACTAGACAAAACAAACAAACAAAAAAACTCAGGAAACTATGACTCATACTCAAAACTCATTCTCAAAGAGAAAAAAGCAATGACCAAGTTGTTGGTATAGCAGTGAGGATTTTCTCTCTCTCGCTCTCTCTCTTTTTTTTTTTTTTTGCCATGGGCAGGCTCTGGGAATTGAACCTAGGTCTCTGGCATGGCAGGCAAGAATTCTGCCACTGAGCCACCGTTGCATCACCCAACAGCAAGAATTTTAACATAACTGTTATAAAAAATTTTCAGGGAAAAAAATCTTAAAGGGAAATGTAGTCATAACGAAGGAACAGATGGGAATCTCAGCAGAGAAACTATATAAAAGAACCAAATTCAAATGCTGGAACTGAAAAATACAGTAACTGAAATAAAAATTAATTTGATAGGCTCAATAGCAGAATGGTGGTGACAAAAGAAGACCAGAGAGAGAAAAAAAGAAAAAAAGACTGAAAAAATTAAACCAAGCCTTACAGATCTGTGCATCAACATTGAAAGATCTACACATCAAATGTAATTTGGATTCCAGGAAAAGAGAGGAGAGAGAATGGGGCATAAAAAATATTTGAAGAAATATTTGCTGAGGATTTCTCAAAGTCAGCCAAAGACAAATGTACAGATTCAAAAGAGCTCAGTGATGTCGGTGAAGTGGTATAAACACAAAGAAAACTAGGCCTACACATAGCATAGTCAAATTGCTGAAAATCAAAGCCAGTGAGAAAAATTTTGAAAACAACCAAAGAAAAATGACCTAAACAGGAGACCTGTGATATAAATGATGGCTGACTTACTGCTAACAATGGAGGCTAGAATTCAGTGTGTCAGCATCTGTGAAGTCCTGATGGAAAACATTACATAAACTCAAACCAGATTTCTCTATCCACTGAAGCTATCCTTCAGAAACGAAAACAAAATAGAGACTTCTCAGAATAAACAAAAACTGAGAGAATTTGTAACCAGTAGACCTGTACTGCAAGAAATGCCAAAGTAGGTTTAGCCAGCAAAGAGAAATTACACAGATGAAAACTGAGATCTATAGAATGGAATGAAAATCACTCAAAATGGTAAATATGTCAGGAAGTATAAATATATAGAGCTATATGTTTCCTTCTCTTGGCTTTTTTTAAGAGACATATGGCTTTTTATTTTATATTTTTAATTATAATTTCAGAGCTAAAATTGTGACATTGTATGATGAGATTTATAACACAGATAAATGTAATTCAGATCATAACAATAGCACAAAGGATGAGAGTGGGGATAATATAATGGAATTACATTGTTAAGTCCCTATATTTAATATATAGTTGTACAATATCAATTGAATTGACTGTGGATAAATGAAAGAGTCATGTTTTAATCACTAGAGCAACCACTAAAAATATAATTCAAAGAGTGTATAACTAAAAAAGACAATAGAGGACTTAAAATGCAATACTAAAAATATTCATTTGACCCAAAAGAAGGTAGGAAAGAAGAAACAGAGGAAAGCCAACAACAAAAACCTGATGCAACAAACAGAAAACAGATAGCAAATGGTGGAATTAAACCTAAACAGAACCATGATTACTTAAATACAAATAGGAAAAACTCTACTTGAAACACAGAAATTGTCATTGGAAAGAGAAGCAGTGCTGTCAACAAGACGCACGCTTTAAATGGAAAACCACAGATAGGTTGAAGTAAAAGGATGGAAAAGGATATAAGATGAAAACTGTACTCACAAGAAAATGGGAGAGGCTATATTCATATCAGATTAAGTAGACTTCCAAATAAAGACTGTTAACAGAAATAGGAGGGTTACTTTACAATGATTAAAGAGGGAATTCATCAGAAAGATAAAACAATTAAAAATGTGTAGCCATCTGATCATACAGCTTCAAGTACATGAAGCAAAATCTGATAGAAGTAAAGGGAGAAGCAGACATATTCAAAATCATAATTAAAGATGTTGCTGCTACTCTGTCAGTGATTGATAAAACTGCTAGAAGAAAAATCAGTAAGGACTTAGACATGAACAACCTTGACTTAATTGACATTTATAGAATACTACACCTTCAAAATAATAGAATACAAATTCTTCGCAAGTGCACCTGGAATATTCGACAAAATCAACCATATGCTGGGTCATAAAATAAATTTCAATAAATTTCAGAAGATTGAAATCATACAGAATATATTCTCTGACCATAGCAGAAGTAAATTAGAAATCAATAATAATAAAATATCTGGGGAAGGCCAAAAGGTTTGGAAATTTTACAACATGCTTCCAAAAAAAACAACAACCCACGATCAAAGAATGTAAGTGATCTGGTTCCTAAGAAACTCACAAAATACCTTACTTTGGATCTTCTATCTGTCTTCTCATAATGTCTCTCACAGATATTTCTGTCCTTAAGGATTCTCTTTTTCAGTCCAGGAGAGGAGAGATGGGGGTGTGGGAGGGTATGTGGATTATTAGATCATGGAGAGAATCACAAGGAATATCAAGCATGATTTATTGTCCTGGATCTTGGTTCACCTTCTTGCTCACTAAAGCACTCATCCTACAAACTCTGAGTTTCTATTCTGAGCTAAGATCTGGTCTGAGTGCTGAGGCTGTAACTGGCATCTAGCCATAATTCCTTCCCACAAGGCATTCATAGTCCAGAGGGAAAGAGCGACAAACAAGCAATGTTGGTTTATTGTGTGTTATGATGCAGGTAAATTCAGGGGGCTGTAGAACTGCAGGGCAGGAGTATCTAATCCAGCCTAGGTTTGGTCAAGAGAGACTTCCTGGAGGAGGTGGCATTGACACCAAGCCCCAAAGTTATGAACAAAAGTTAGGGAGACAATGGGAAAGCCTTCTGGGCTCGGTCAGAGATCTGGAAGCAGAAGAGAACACAGCCCATCATGAAGCCGCAATCGTTCACTGTGGAATAGGAAGTGTGCATGGGTATGAGTATACTGGGGAGGTGGGGATAGAAGGAAGTGAGAGATGGAGCTGGAGGGACAGGCAGATGACAATTCCCAAAGGGCCATGAAAGCCACACTAAGGTGCTTGGACTTAAGCCTGTGACCCTCTCAGAAAGAATCGCCTAAGTAAGCCAGTCAGTCCTGACAATGCATGCTCCCAGGAGTCTATGCCTGAGGCAGATGACGTGTCCAGGGGAGACTCACTAAGTCTCCTTTGAACATACTTGGTAGAAGGAGTGATTCTATAATTGCTGTGGAGATAATTAGAGGAACTTCCTTGGCTCTTTCAACAAACATTGCACAAGCTGTGGCCCTCACCTGCAAGGTAGCCAAGCACCACTCCTGGGTGAGCCAATGCTTGCGTTTCCTGCCAAGCACATCTGACTCCCCCGTTGAGGCCCAGAGGTGCCATAGATACACCTGGGGCTGCTCCAACTTGGGGCTGAGTGCTGCTGACAGAGGGAATAAAGGTTGCTTCCCAAGTGCCTGGGCAGGCTCCAGCCAAACTGTGATTTTCAGATTCATTTCATCCTGGCCTTCTGGGGAGACTTCGAGCCCAGAGAGATCTTGATCAGGACCTGGAGGAACATTTTATATCTCAGCAACAATAGCCTGAGATGCTCAAGCTATCTGTCTCTGGCACACTCCTTGCGCTCCTGGGGCCACATATGGCCTGATACCCTCCCCACTTGGTCAAATGCTGTTTGGCTTCTTATAAGGTCTGCATTCATGCATTTCCACAAGAGCCCCTGGTTTAAATGGAGAGAAGAAAACCTTTCATCTAATTTCAGACCCCATACTTTCTTCACCCAAACCCCTTCCCCTTTCTCCCTCCCATCAGTAGTTTCTCATGGAAAGAATCATCCCTTTACTTCTGGGAAGGCATTGACTTTCTTTCCATCCTATTCCATCCGCCCAATACCAACTTTTCATTTGGCTTTGCCTTCTATGACTCATTGGGAACCAAAGCCCAAGTAAATCTCCCAGGGCTCAGTGTCATTTTTGTTCTACTAGTGACATGTCTGGTTGATTTTGTTCTTGGCTTTCCACAGAAGGAGCTTCTGTACCTCCCAAAGCCCCTTGTGCTAATGGCTTCTGGCCTTTCCCATGGAGTTTGGAGCTTTGTTCAAGTGAGACTCAGAGTGACTGTGTCTCATGCTCAAGTATACAGCTTGCTTTCTGTGAAAGCACCTGGCGAAGTTGTTAGAGTTGAACAATTGCCTTCCCATCGCCCCATGATATCCCCACATCCAGTGCAATTTCTGGCTGGGCAGATATTTGCAGGCTGTGTGTCTTTCTGTGAATGGTTAAGAGGAAGGGTCCCTGGTAGTTTGGTAGTTTCGTGGAGCCCTATCTTAAACCCTCTCCTAGGACTTCGATCTTATCAGCTGGCTCTTTCCCAGGGTTCTCCGGTGGAGCTCTAGAGGAAACAAGTCCAACCTGACTGGTCCTGGCATCTGGCAGTAGGGGAAGGAGGAAGAAGGAGAGCTTACTTCTGAAGGAAAAGTGTACTTGGCTTTCTCATGAAAGGGTTCCCCTAGGGGAAGAGACAAGTGGCATATGTATGGGCAATGGCCAATTGATCCATTTGGAGATAGATGCAGTAAGCCTGTAATTCCCCGTAAGCCTGGGCAGGCCCTGGGAAACTGGAGCAGAGCTAGGTCTTGGGCTAAAGTTGGGCAAGCTTCAGTGCAGCCTGTGTATGCCAGTTGCAGGTGTGAAAGCTTTCCTCTCTGCAGGTCCAAGAGGGCTAGTGTATCTACTATCCATGCATGCTTCTAAAACATGGGCTGCACTGATCATTTTCACTCATGAACATAGTAATTGGCAGGGAAGATTTACCTAGGCCCTTCGAAGTCTGGCCTCGATGCAACATTTAATCTCTTCTCTCACCACTCCCAGCCCAATCGTCCATCTCACTCCTGGGCTTTAAGATCACCTTGAACTCTCACCTTTCTGGACCTTGCCATTCTCTCCTTCTAAGGATGCTTTTCTGCCTATGAGCCTCTCATCCTTTCAGAGGTGGGCTCAATTCACCTCTCCTTTCTCTTCCCCTTTGCCTTCGGTTCAGTTCACTTTTACTTTCTCTGGTCTAGCTCTGTTGTGTTTACTTTTGTGCCTGCCTCCAGGCCTCTAGATGAGCAGTTCCCTGAGCTATTTATTTGCTCTCTCTGTTCCTTCTGCCAGGAACTCTATTCTCCAAGATCTATGCAGGGCCAGATCCTTCTCACCCATCAGGTGTCAGTTCATATGTTCACTCAGCAACTTCTTGCGTGACCACCCTATCTAAAGTAGCCCCTATCCCTATTCACCTGCCTTTACAGTCTTCATAAAACTTAGCAACATCTGAAATCATCTCCGTTTATTTGTCGGCTTGGATTGTCTAAGTTGTTTCCTTTAGACTGTAAGCTCCCGGAGGGCAGAGACCCAGCTCGCACATAATTGGCACTCAATAAATATCCGCTGATTAAACGAAGATGGGTATGGGGTATTCGACTTGGCACCGCAAGGACTTAGCACAGAGCCTGAGCGCAATAAAGGGCGCAGAGCGTAGGCTACTTGCTAAATGAATGAATGAACCAGTGCTCTGCCTGCAGACTGACAGGTTGACTGACAGTTGGGGACCCACGGCCAGCACACTGTTGATTGACGGTTGACAGCTGAGTGGCAGCCAAAGGACGCGCATCGGGGCTCCCGATTGGCTGGCTGCAAGGAGCCCTCGGAGAGGGACGGGATAGGGGACGCGAGGCAACCGCTCCGCGTGGGGCGGAGGGCGGCACCAGGCCGCTGGAAGCGGCCCAACCGCCCGAGGCTGTGCGAACAACAGTCGCCCAGAACCAACGAAGCGCCGTCTCCGCTTCAGGGCCCGGCGCGGGGGCGGGACGCGCGCGTCACGTGAGCGTGTTTTGTGCACGTGACTCGAGCCGGCCAAGGCTCGCCCCCGCCGTCTCCCCTCCTCCCCTCGGCGGGTGTGAGCCGTGCGGCCTCGCCTCACCGCCTAGCGCCCCCCTCAGCTGCCGCCGCCACCGCCGCCGCCTCCACCCGCCGGCCATGTCCCCAGGCCGTCGCCGCCGCCGCCTGAGCGCGGCGCTCCCGTGGCCCAGCGCGCAGTGAGCGCGGGGCCCACTTGCCGTTCTCTCGCTCGCCCGCCCCGGGGCCCCCTTGTTCTCAGCGCCGCCGCCGCCGCCGCCATGTTGGGTTTAGAGCCGCAGCGGAGCCGCCGCCGCCGCCGCGGGTGAGGGAGGCCGAGAGCGGAGCCCGCCCCGCCCCGGGGCCCAGGGAGCGGGGCCGCCTCGCAGCCCGGCCTCTCCCCTCCTTCAGGCTTTCTCGCCCGCCAGCCCAGTCCGCCGAGCGAGCGAGTGCCGGGCCCCGGCCGCGCCTTCCGTTCCCGGCCGGAGCGAACCGGCCGCCCGTTCCTTCGCCCGCTGCTGCCGGGCCGGCCTGAGCCTGCAGCGGAGCCCGCCAGAGTCAGCGCCATGGCGGAGCAGACCTACTCCTGGTGAGTGCGGGGCTCCGGGGGGCCGGGCGCGGTGAAGGTGGGGGTCAGGGCGCTGGTGCGGGCGACCCGCGGGGGAGGAAGAGAGATGGAGAAGAGCAAGAGGAACAGGTGCGTGTTGGCGGGGGGATGCGCTGTTTGGGGGGTGCACGGTCCCCCCGTACCCTGACGAGAGGCGTTGACTGGCTCTCGCGGAAGGCGGTGAGCGGCTCGGGACCCGGCGTCCGAGAAGGGGATGTAGGAGGAGGCTGCGGTGGCAACGGCGGATGTCAGCTGGCCCTGGGCGGAGCAGGTGATGGAGAAAGGGGAGCATGATCCCGAAGGTGGGAATCCCACGATGGCAAGCTGAATTCGACGGGCACCCCGGAACTGAGTTGTGGGGGTGGCTCCTAGGCAGAAGGAATCGAAAGGATGGAGAGAAACGGTTCGGGGCAGAGGTGGACTACTGGGCTGAGCGGGAAGCTTTGGTGGGAAAAACAGGCGATGAGAGGCAGAACTTCAAAGTTGTGAAAGAGGAGGAGCCGCCTGGATTGTGGGGCTGCTGCTTAGCTCTGGGACGAGGAGCGAAGGGAGAGGAAAGGTGGGCAGGGGCCCAGGAGTGAGGAAAGGAAAACCATAGAGGGGAGTCACAGGTGGAGAGGTTGGAAGAGGAGCCTGTTGGGATAAGAGAGTTCAGGGAAGAAAAGTTGTTGGTGACTGTGGGACATGGGCAGTCTCTAGTAAGGACTGGGGCTCTTTCCTTAACTGGCCTGGTGCCCTGGGCCAAGTATGAAGACTGAATTATGCCCACTCTTGTTGGACTTTCAGAGTTAAGTAGCTTGTTAAAGACTGAGAAGCTTGTTATGTAGCTTATGGAGTGACAACATACATATCCTTTGAAGGAGGTGCCAAGGTTTGGGGAAAGGGGGATTAGAGGCCTTCCTTTAGCATGCAGAAATGAAATATTTTGCAGGAGGAAGTTGAAGGAATGGTGATAGTATCCGTGAGAGTGGAAATTGGATCCTGGGAAGGGAATAATGGCTGGAGGGTGAGAAAGCAAGAAATGGGATGATTGTAGATGTGTGGGGTGTGTGTGTGTGAGAAATCTGGTTGCAATTTAGAGAGATTGTTTGAAGATGGCATACACTTGGAAGCAAATATGGTTCGAAACGGAACTCTAGACTTCTCCTTTTTAGAAAAGGGTTTAGTAGATGGGGAAGAGCAAAGCATTGAAATTGGAAGTGGGATTCTCCACTAACTTGTTTTATAACTGGACAAGGTAGAAAGTTCTCCATTCCTGTTTCCTTACCTCTAAAATAGGGGAGTTATCTTTTTTTACAGGCTGTGAAGATTGAATAAAGAAAACTTTACAAAACACTTGACAAATTGTCAAGAACTATACTTACTACAGTAATATAATTATCTCAGGGAAACATCAAAGAAATGGCTAACATCTTTGAAAATAAAGATGAATTTTAGGTAGAAAACTTTAGTGGATAGTTTGTGGTGTTTTGGGTTGTGATAAGTCAAGAACTTAATATGTCTTCACATAGGGAAAGAGGTGATTGAAGATAATTCAAAGGGAATTTCAGTGATGCATATACAATCTCAAGAAGATAACTGAGAGATTGAAAGAAACTTAAAAGGAAGAATTAAAATCTTGTTGATCAGTTGTGACTGTTCATGTACTTTAAGAAAAAATCATTTAAATTAATTTGATAGTTTTGAGATGAAGTAAACTGCCCGTTTGTAGCAAGTGATGTGGAACATAAGATTACAAGTCTCTCTTTCTTATGGACAGAGTTAGAAATGAAGGTAGAGGTGATCCTGTCATACTCTGTGCTAACTCCTCTCAAAAGTCTTACATACTGTGAGAGCTGAGACTCCTGATGGCTGCCTTCGTGTTTTTACCTGGCCCTAGAGAGACTGTGGATGGTTTAAATAGTAGTAAATAGTGGCTAAGAAGTGGGGAAAATGAGAGTATTTTCACTACATAGGTTGACCACGAACACCCTTTGTGTGATTTTGGTTGACTCTATTAGTTAAAGGGTGATTATATTGTGAAGTTTCAGTTTAAAATTTTATTTTACTAAAATATTCCTTTGATCTCAGCTTCCTTTATTTACTTTAAATAAATCCCAGATTTAGGTTACAGAGGAGGAAACTGAGGCTCAGGAGGCCAAGTGATTTGCCTAAAATACTTTAGCACCTGTGATGTTTTGTTTTGTTTGACATGAATTTTCCTATCATTGTATTCATTGTCAATGAAATAAAAATACAGAAAAGAAATTCAGAAGTATACATAAACTGGTTTTTAGATTATCTATCATTTTGCAGTATCTTTGTCACTGTTACCTTGGTTTGTGCAAATAATCAAGAGTTGATTAATTTTTTAACACAGACTTATAGCCTTTATCATATTTTATTTGTATGCGGCCTTTAGGAAAATCATCCTTGTGGAGACTACTGTGACACTATAGATTTGTTTAGTGATGAAATTGATGAATAATGTAGAAGCATATGAAAACAGACTCCGTTTGGATCTTTATAAGAAGAGAACAAGTAAATTGCTAAATAAGATTGGCCATGAGTTGATAATTGTTGAAGCTAAGTGATGAGAGAACGTAGATGTTCATTTTCTGTCATCTTTGACATGTTTAGATTTTTCATGATACAAAAAAATTTTTTAAAGCCCTAATATGTAAGTTTATCCCTTTCTTGATTTCTGAGCTTGCTTTCTTCCTAGCGAATTCTGTCAAAATCCTGTTACATTGAGGCTTAGCTCAAATTCCCCCAACTGTGAAGCATTTTCTGGCCACTTCTGAAAGTGACCTTTATTTTTAATATTTGTAGTTTTGTCTGTATCACCCCTTGCTTTTCATATGGAAATGTTTACTCTCTTCACTGTAGTGTAAGCCCCTTAAGAGTAAGGACCATATTACACTAACCTTTGTTCTCCCACAGTTTTGCACATAGCACCCATAGTAAAATGCTGGGTGATTGATTATGATACTGGATTTTCAGGGTGGTTCATCATTAGTTGAAAGAATTTTAAGCGTAAGGAATATCTACAGATGGATGAATATTTGCAGTCCATATATTTATAAAAGGGTCCTTTTGCTTACTTTTTTTTGTTTCCTTGTGTTGTCATGCTGTATGAAGAATGCCATGCTTATTAAAATTTTAAATAAAAGCTATTGATAGAAGAAATTAAAATAATTGAGAGTAACACTAGAATTTTAATCACGATTTAACCACAAAAACTCAACTTGTGTCCTTTTCGCTCAGATACACTGAAAAAGTAAAATACATGTGAAAACACAAATTGAAGGTGCAAACTAGATTTTTACTAATTTGAGAAAAACACTTCACTCAGTGTATGTTTATGAGCAGTCATTTTAGCCTAAGTTCTCCAAGAAAAAGGAACTTGTCTCTTGATGGAGTTAGGTAGTACTTTCATATAACTCTACTTCAACCCTGCCAAAAATTACTATGTTAGAGTTAATGTTGGTGTACAGGGGGAAAAAAGAAAGTCTGTCTTTTGGAACCTCTTTTAAGTGAATTTAGTTTGCAAAATAGTATCATAATATTGTTGATTCCTCTTGTTCATGGTATTTATCTTTTAAAGTTAGCACGAACACTGAGTTAGTGAATAATGAAGCGATGCTTCTAGGGTAAATACAGGGTTAGGTTCCCGTGAGCCTCTGTCCACAGCATTTTTGTCAACGGATTAATATATGTCCTTGTTTTATGTATGTTTCTGTGTAAAGATACCTTATTTAATATATGTTGTTGGTTTATTAATATTGAAGTCACACTGTAGCTCAATCCTGAAAGAAACTTAGCTAATACATGTGTTTTCTCTGGAAGGCACATCACAGCCTTCTTGTACTTAGGACCACTAGACAGCAAGCACTTCAACACCATACCTGGGGATCCATCTTAAACAGTAAAATCACCAAGAAAAAGTATAAGAATGTGAAAAATGAGGCACAGAATATACCACAAAAAGGACACTTATTCACAGCATAACCCAAACAAGAAGGTAGAGCGTCATCTTTCTTGACCTGGGAATGTGCATGTCAGGTGACTCAAAGTTTTCACCCTTCTGCATGTGTCCATGAATTACTGCAAAAGTGCCCCAAGTATAGATTTTGGGGTTAAAATAAATTTCAGTATGTGAATTTGCAAATACAGAATCTGTGAATAATGATGATGAATTTATTGTTTTTCTTGTGTGCTAGGCCTTACAAAAGTTGCTAAGTAAGGAAAGTCAGGCTTAAAAAATTTAACTTGCCCTGCGATGTAAATGGTAAAAGCCTTCAAAGTTAAGACCCCTTGACACCAAGGCTCTGATGTTGAATCTGTCCACTTATGTTCCACAGCACTACTTTAAGCCAGCTTGTGCTCCTTTGCCTGGGTTCCTTTATTAGCCTCCACGTTGGATTGCTTCTTCTGCTCTTGTTCCTCAACAGTTCATTTTCCATACAAGTAGCCAGAGTGGCCCTTTTAACAATCCAAGTCAGATCATATCAGTCCTCAGCTTAAATCTCTTTGCTGCCTTTTGATCATACTAAGAATAAAATTTCAAATTCCTTAGTAGGACTCTTTATGGGTTGGCCTTGTATGTGTGTCTGAGGGATAACAGACAATAAACCAGAAGTTACGAAAAGGTAAGATGCTTTGTATTTTGGTACTTCTCCAGTGCCTGGCACATAATAGGTATTTGACAAATATTCATTGAACAGGTGAATAAGAATGCAACTTATCTTAAGATCTAATCAAAGGACTACATTATATTGAGGTAATATATTGTGGTAAATAGATATTATCATGTAAGGTATTTGCAAGTAGTGCTAACCTGGAGACTGAAAAATAATACAAATTCTCCATAACTAATGGAGTCAGTTGTACATTTGGATTACTGTTGTATATACCTTGTGATTATTGTATCTGATGGTTTTCCAGAGAGAAATTACTTAGTTGAAAATGTGTGTCTAGCAGTATTGACTTTAGAAGTCTTGCCTATTATTTTATTATTATTATTTTCTTATTTATTTTTTTCTTTGGCAGGCATGGGGAATTGAACCCAGGTCTCTGGCATGGCAGGTGAGAACTCTGCCTACTGAGCTGCTGTGGCCTGTCCCCTGCCTATTACTTTATTATTATTATTATTATTATTTGTAATTCATTTTTTTATTTTTGCATGGGCAAGCAGTGGGAATTGAACTCAGGTCTCCGGCATGGCAGGTGAGAATTCTACCACTGAGCCACCATGGCCCACCCTGCCTATTATTTTTAAAACATGTTTTGCCCTTGGTTAAGGTGCTGTGTGATGTCGTTTTGGTGATGTGTGATTTAAATTAAAATAAGCCAAAGCTAACACTGTGAATTTGTTTTTAAGTCATTCCCCTCAATGTTTGCTATAAAGGCTTTACAGGAAGGGAAAAAAAGGAAGGAAAAAACTTGAGAATTTATAACTAAAGTAGTACTAGGAATTAAAATACCTAACGCTCATGTATATCTCAAAATAGATTTCTATGTGATTATTTATTTAAAAAATGGCAACCTCCATTTAGTTATGAGATATTATGTAGTTCTAAGTAATTGTATTTTATTTCAGCAATAACACTTTTCATCATTTTTGCTTCTTTTGTCAAGCCATCTTAAGAAAATCAAGAGATGTCCTAATAAGATAGTATCTAATCAAACGCTGGTTTAGTTGGTTGTATTTGGTATCTGAAACTGTAACTGCTGCCCATGGCTGTAGAACCATGAATATGATTTGATTTTTTAAATTCTGTAATCTTTTTTTGAGGTGTTTCTGGAATTTAGTGCCTCCTTTTTTAGGAGTTAGAAATATTGATTTTCTTTGTTGTATATATATATTAAGACAAATTTGCAGCTTTTGGTTTTTTATAGCATGTTTTCAAATCCTTTGCTTAAAGATTAGAGGCAAGGTACTCCTCTTCTGGGATTTTAACCTGTTAGATGCTTAGAGAGGCTTCAGGTGACTGAATTCAGATTTTCAGGAAAAATCTACAGTTAGTCACCAGGATCCTTGTGATGAATTGTTACCTCAGATTTTATTAATAGGTCCATCACATATTCAGTAGGCCATAGATTAAAATTCAAATCTCACACAGTTGCTGTGATAAGACTAGATTGAGTCCCTGTGGACAAGTTATGTTTATAGATGATTTTAAGGCATTAAGACCAGTGAATTTATTTTCAGTAAGGCTCAAGACTTTATAGATAATCCCATTTTCTAATGAGTTTTTAGAGCTCACCCTAACCTGGTAGCAAAATTTGGTAATCTCTATTTTGGAGTCCCAGTGTTGATAGTGAAGAACCACTAGAGAATTTTTAAAGTGCTCTGAAGTAGAGTGTTGTTCTGCTTTTAAGTCTGTGGAATTACATTGAATTTAAGTGACCACCCCCAAAATATTCATTTCTGTCTTATACCACTGTCATTAAATTTTCAATTAAGATTCTAAGATAGGAGACCCTACCACTGTTCTGGTTTCTTTGAATCAGGAAATCTCTCCTATTGAGGGTGATTTTCATTTCTGATTAGCTAGGACCTAGCCTTGTCTTAGTCTTAGGGTTATCATTTATACGATGGTTATTCCTGTGTTACTCTACAGGTTTGTTGTGAATACGATCATGATATAATATGTATGGAAATGCTTTGTAAATTGAGTGGTGCTATTTACAGGCGAGCTATTTATTTTCTACATTGTAAATTCCAGATAGATTCCCTTAATGTGAAATGATTTTTTTCTTGTTTCATAATTTAAACTTTGAGAAGTCCATGGTCTCATCCTTCTGTTGGGTATGCCAAATAAAAAGGAATAGAAATACTAGTTTGCAAATTGTCATTGATTTATACTGTTGCCTTTGAAATATGTTATCAGGTCATCTTCTTTTAGTTAAAAGCTTCACAGGCCATCACTGTATTCCACAAAACAAAAACGGAAAATGAATAAAACAGTTTTTTCATATATCGTTTTATTTTGATCTTTTGAACACCATTTCCTTCATCACCTACTCAAATGAAGGAAGAACAGTGGTGTGGATAGTTCAAGTCTTTCCTGGTTTTCTTTGAAATGCACAGGAAGCCTTTCTCCCTTTTGAAATGCTTGAAGAGGGGCTGTAAAGATGTTTCTTATCGGTTTCCTTACTCTATACCAATCCAGCCAGGCACTTCCACTTCCCTTTATTTGAGGGCCCCAGGCTTGGAATTTTACTCTTGACCCAAATAGCAAAAATTCTTTTTTTTCCTCTGGGGGTGACTCTTAGGTCTAATTTTCAAGTAGGCTTAGCCTATCCTTTGTGGGGTTAAGTTTCATATGAACAAACCCCAAGATTGAGAGCTCAGCCTATTGCTTTGGTTGTCCCCACTGCTTTTGAGAATATCAGGAATTCTCTACTTGTGGAAGTTAAATTTTCCCCTTTTCTTGCCATTCCCCCAAGGGGACTTTGCAAATCCTTTTTTATTCACTGTTCAAATCACCCTGGGATTTATCCGGGCATCACCCTGGACAAACCTACAAAATCTCATGCCCTACTCAAGGTTCCATGTACTATGGTGTTCAATTAAGCTGTCCACATAAGTTATATTAGGAAATGCACTAGTCAAAATATAAATTTTATACCAAATAAACATTTTTTACTTTAGTCTCACACTATCATTATACACTCTAGGCATTCCTAGATTATATCATCTCAGTCTTTATCATCTATCTTTCGTTCTGATTTCATTTGTGCCCCCAGGCCTCCTCCCTCTGTCATTCTCACATTCAGCTTCATTCAGTGTTCTAACATAATTGTATTACAGTTAGGTAGTATTGTGCTATCCATTTCTGAATTTTTACAATCAGTCCTGTTGCACAATCTGTATCCCTTCAGCTCCAGTTACCTAATATCTACCCTATTTCTATCTCCTGATGGTCTCTGTTCTTAACTGAAATTCTCCAGGTTCATTCACTAATGTCAGTTCATATCAATGAGACTGTACAGTACTTGTCCTTTTGTTTCTGGCTAATCTCACTTAGCATGATGTCCTTAAGGTCCATCCATGTTGTTACATACTTTATAACTTTATTCTTACAGCTGCATAATATTCCATCATATGTATATACCACAGTTTGTTTAGCCACTCAACTGTTGATGGACATTTGGCCTTTTTTCATCTCTTGGCAATTATAAATAATGCTGCTATGAACATTGGTGTGCAAATGTCTGTTTGTGTCCTTGCTCTCATCTCCTCTGAGTAGATACCTAGCAATGGTATTGCCGGGTCATATGATAATTCTATACTTAGCTTCCTGAGGAACGTCAAACTACTTCCACAGTGATTGTACTATTTGACATTCCCACCAATAGTGGACAAGTGTGCCTCTTCCTCCACATGCTCTCCAACACTTGCTGTTTTCTGTTTTATTGATAATGGCCATTCTGGTGGGCGTGAGATATTTCATTGTGGTTTTGATTTGTTTCCCTAAATAGCAAAGTTTTCATTGTTTTTTCAACTTGATTATCCAGACCTGTTGACCTGAGTACTGTACCTGACTTTATTTTGTGATTTCTCTGTCTTAATTTTTGTCCAGAGTTGTCTAGCTTGACCTTCTCAACTTTGCCTGACAGCCTAAGCTTTTAAACTTTTGTATGCTCTGATTTTATGAAGTTAAGAAATTTGCAGTCATTTTTCAAAAATGCTTGCGAAATATCCCTACTCTTAGAAATAAAAATATGTTTTAATGGGAATTTCTATTTTTTTTTGCATGGGCAAAAATTGTGTTTTAAAAAACAAATTCTCTCATGTAAGCCATTGATTAGCATACACATCTTTAGAAATGTCCCCAGGAACCCCAGCTAAGCTAGCTAGAGTTAGTTGAGATTTGAAATAAGATCAGAGTGTAGAGATGAGAAAATGAAAAACCAGAAGGTGAGGCTTGGGAAAGTCATAGTTGAGAAATGGCAGGAAGAAGGGGAGTCAGAGGAAGTTCCATGAGAGGTAGGATGATTAGGAAAGTGTGATAATTAATGAAAAGGCACAAGAGAATTTTTAGGGGCAAGAGTGTAAAAAGCTACAGGGTTCAAAGAGAATGAAGAACAACCAGGCTATTGAATTTGCAGAAGTCATTGTTGAAAGTATAAACAATATAGTTAACTATATTAAAGTTTAAAGTTAACTTTAAAGTTGAAAGTATAATAAACAGTAAAGATCAGAGTAGTAAAGGTGAAAGCCACAATAGGGATGGGTAATGAAGAATTAAAGGCATTTTGGGGTACTAGCCGTTTATTTGAGAAGATAAATTGTAAAAAAAATAAAAGAGGATGGTTGGTATAGGGCTATAAGGATTTTATTTGGTTTTGTTTTTTAATACGGGAGAGAACTGTGTATTAAGAGGCAGGTCGAGAAATTGATCTTGGAAAAAGATGAGATTTTCATTGGAGAAAATACTGTAGCTTAAAGTTACAGATATTTGCTTTTTTACATTCATGAATTTCAGCCAAAAGTTGTGAAGAGAACTTAATGGGGGTGAATGCTTGGTGCAATGGGGGTGAATGCTTGGTGCATCCATGTAGTAATCTTCCTCTCTTGGTCTTTACGTTGTCACTAGTTTGGGTTGTATTTTTCATTTTTTTTTTTTTTTATACATGGGCAGGCACCGGGAATCGAACCCAGGTCCTCTGGCATTCCAGGCAAGCATTCTTGCCTGCTGAGCCACCGTGGCCCACCCTGGGTTGTATTATATTTGGGTTCTCGGGACTTTTCATTGCCTGTGTATAAATCCAGCCTCTCTAGTCTGACTTATAAAACAGTTTGACCTTATAATCCCTCTTCCCTATATTTTCTTTAAAATACTTGTCATTTCAGCCAAACTGCATTACTCATTGTTTCCCCTAAGTAGCTGGCCTGTGTGCTTTTATTTAAATAGACTCTTCTGTGTGGTTAGTCCTCATCCTAAATCCCTAAATGTCTGAGGCCTACCCGTCTTTTCAAGATCCAGCTGAAATGTGTCCCCTGTTAATAGGGCCTCTGGTTGGCCCAGGAAAAAAACTGTTCTCATATTTATAGCTCTTATCTGTCTCTATCATATCTTAGGATTTAAGATTTTCTGACCTTGTGAATAATTATGTGGTGATAAATATTCTCACCATAACAGTGACCTGTGTAAGGATAGGATTCAAGTTATTAATTTCACGGTACAGCAACCTGACTCATAGTAGGTGCTCAGATTTTTTTCTTTTTAAAATGAGTATTTTAGAGACAGCATGGCTACCTGAAAATAAAATGATAGGGCATCTAGAAGAGAGGAGAAGGGTACTTTCCTAACATCTTATTGCTCTTTGAAGAAAATAGAAAAGTAACATTGTTACTGTCAGATTGGGTTAAATATGGTAGCCAGTTTTGCCTAACTTACTACATCTGAACAACGTCTAGAGAAAAAAATGGGCTCAACCCAGGAACTGAACAGATAAGCGAGCCATTTACCATAGAAGTCTACAGGCCCTTTAGCAAAGTCATCTTTCTTTATCTCTAGTTCTTCTGCTTGAACTTGGCCATAGACTGACTGCAACTAATTTATTAATAATTTATTTCCAGTGAATATATATATATATAATATGTGTGTGTGTACAACATGGCATGGCTCTATTTTTTCAATTTTATATATATATATATACACACACACACACACAAATTTTCAATCATAAATATATTTCTTTTTGTATGCTGTATGGTGGGGTCACATTTCATTATTTTTCTGTGTGAGTATCCTCTTATTACAGCACCATTTTGTTGAATTTTTGTTTGTTTGTTTTTGCTTATTTGTTTGTTTTTTGGGAAGTGCATGGACTGGGAATCAAACCCAGGTCTCCTGCATGGCAGGCAAGAATTCTACCACTGAACCCCCGCACATATATTTTTTTTAAATGGAGAAGCTCTAGCGATTATTTTTTGGTTAGCAAAGCTATTTTAGGGGGAAAATTTCAGTAGCATGCTAAAATGAAAACATTTTCCAGGAAACTTCTTTCAAGGTATGAGAAGCTGTACGCTATGTGGAAAACGAGCTGCTGAGCAATTTAATATTTCTGTCTTTGACTTCCCTCTCTCTCTTTTGTTTTTGGCTTGTATTCTAGTTTGCAAGCTGCTGGAATGTGATATACCAGATATAGAATGGCTTTTAAAGGGGGCAATTTACTAAGTTGCTAGTTTACAGATCTAAGGTCATGAAAATTACAAATTAAAGCAAGGTTATAGAAATGTCCAACTAAGGCATCCAGGGAAAGATACCTTGATTCAGGAAGGCTAATAATGTTCAAGGTTTCTCTCTCAACTGGAAAGGCACATGGTGAACTTGGTGACATCTGCTGGCTTTCTCTACTGGCTTCTTGTTTCATGAAGCTCCCCTGGGGGCAAAAATTTTCCTTCTTCATCTCCAGAGGTGTGTGGTGGTGTGGGCTCTTGTGGCTCTTAAGCTTTTTCCAAATTACTCCCTCTTAAAGGGCTCCAGTAAACAACCCTGCCTTGAATGGGTGAACACATACCTCCATGGAAACCATCTAATAAAAAGTTACCACCCACACTTGGGTGGGTCACCTCTCCATGGAAACAATCTAAAAGCTCCCACCCAGCAATATTGAACGAGGATGAAGGAACTTACCTTTCTGGGGTACACAAAAGATTCAAACCAGCTCATCCTGTATTTCAGAAATTCAGATTCCTTGTATTTAAGCTTTTGTTTGAAAAGTAAAAAATGTTTTTTAAAATGAACTATTTTGTGTTTATGTTTTTCTAAAGGACTTTTCTATCTTATTTCTTGTCCCTTGTTTAATAATGATTGTTCAGAAAGGACCATCTTTTAAAAAAAATCTCTTGAGCTGGTGTGTGCGTACTTTATTATTTAATCGCTATAACAGTTTCTCAATCTTAGGACAAAATTTGGTAATCTAGTCATCTGGAATAGGCATAAAACAAGTTTAGGGCATTGAGAAGTTTTTGTTCTGTTTTGTTTTTGAACCTTTGCATTCTGTACAATGGTAAAAATAACCAGCAGACCTAAGGATAATGTATTATACTGGTATTCAAAGATGACAAAAGTTATAAAAGTGAAGGCTAAATGTTATCAACCAACTTAGAAAAAAAAAAAAGGAAGTAATAGAAGTAAGGAAGAACTTTAATAGCAGATGTGATTGGATAATAGAAGCAGAGAAAGATGAAAGGTTTTTGAGACCCACGTTTTAGCAAGCTTCAAGTAGTATGACCAAATGGAAAATGGGTCAACTACTAGAAAATAGGAAACTATAACCTGAGTCATTATGTAGCAAAGGTCCAAATGGCCTTATACATCTCTAAAAGTCCAGCTTTTTGCTTCGGTTTAGACTTATCAAATTGATAATGAGTCAACAGTCAGTGATAGGCAATGTATGCCTATTCCAGTAGCTATTGAGAGTGTTTTGGTTTGGACATTGGTACTAGAGACCTCAGAGACGTTCTTGATTCTCATCAAAAAAGCCCAGAAAGTCCTGTTGATTTTTTTATTCTAATACATATGTTTTTGTTTTTTTCTCTTTGTTTTTTGTCTAATATATATGTTTTTAATCTGTTTCCTCTTCATTCCTGTCTTTGTTCCCCTGAATCTTTGTTCCAGGATGCTTCTTTCAGTTGTTTCTGCTTGTTTCCTTGTTCATCTCCTTGTAAGGTTTTGATGACATAGTTATTTTGTTCTTGTCTTTATCCTCAGTGATCTGGTACATAGTTATTAAAATGAATATTATTCCGGGCGGGCCATGGTGGCTCAGCAGGTAAGAGTGCTTGCCTGCCATGCCTGAGGACCTGGGTTCGATTCCTGGTGCCTGCCCATGTTAAAAAAAAAAAATGAATATTATTCCATATTTAATTTTCATAATGATAATCCTGAAAAGGTAAAATTATATTTAGAAAGGTGAAAGTATGGGATATTTTAAGTTACTGTCAGCTTTCAGTTTAATAGCTTAAAGGGACAAGTAGCAAATATATAAATCACTGTCTTAATGCTGAGAGAAAGAGATGACTTTTTCAATATGTTAGCCCATACTTACCATGATAATCACTGTTTCACTTACAGAAACTCTTCAAAATACAGTGGAGTTACTATATCACTTAGCTATTGCCGCAATAATATAACAAACTGCGCTAAGACTTAGTGACTTAAAATAGTAATCAGTTATTCTCATGGGTCCACAGGGATGTGGACCTGTGATGGCTGGGGCAACTCTGCTTTTCTCTTTAGATCCATAAATTGGCTCAGTTGGCTCTACTTTGTTTATGTTCAAGTTGGGGCCCAGGTTGAGGCGACACCTATCCAGGGTATGCTTTTCTCAGGACAGTGGCAGAATCACAAGAGGACACATAGAAACTAGTGAGGCTTCTTAAGACTCAGCCTCAGAACTGGCACACTGCCATTTTTGCCTCATTCTTTCTGCCAAAGCAACTCATAAGGTCAAAACCAAAGACACAGAGAGAGTAACAAGCCTTGCCCCTTTAGTAGGAGGAACTGCAAAGTCACATGGCTACAGGAATGAATCTTGGGAGTGGTGAGGAATTAGGGCTGATAATACAGTCGACCACAGTTGAAGTTCCCTTTTCACTGTCATAGGCTACTTCTTTTTATTGTTATAAAATTAAGCAAGTGGCAGATTTCAAGTAGGTCCCTTTCTGTAATGTTCTGTTTTTCATTCTAATATTTTTATTTTAAAATCAAGATAGAAGTCTTGATCTTCTGACTCAAGATGGAATTCACATATTGTACAATTCATGCAGTTTAAGTGTACAATTCAATGTTTTTTCGCAGGGTTGTACAACAGTCACTGCATTTACTCTTACAACATTTGCATCACTTCAAAAAGAAGGCCATATCATCAGTCACTCTCCATTCCTCATCCCCTCAGTCCCTGGCAGCTACTAATATACCTTCTGTCTCTATGGATTTATCTATGCTCCACATTTCATATAAACGGAATCAATTATAACAATATGTGTAGATATTTTTGTAGATTAAAAATTTTTTATAACAGTTTTTTTATTACAGAGTCATGTGTTCATCACTATGATCGTTTTTAGAGCATTTGCATTACTGCAGGAAAAGAAATAAAAAAAAAACTCATATATCCCATATTCCTTACCCCTCCCTCTCATTGACTCCTATTATTTCAGTCTACCCAATTTATTTTTTTAACTGTTGTCTCCCTCCCCATTATTTATTTATTTCTTGTCCTTAATTTTTTATTCATATGTCCATACCCTGGATAAAGGGAGTGTCAGCCCCAATGTTTTCACAATCACATGGACACATTATTCTTTTGTGTTTGAATTTGTTTCTGATTCTTTGAATTTGCTTATTTTAGTTATTTCATACCGGTGAGATTATACACATTTGTCCTTTTGTGTCTGACTTCATTCACTAAGCATAATGTTTTCAAGGTTCATCCATGTTGTTGCGTGTATCAGTGCTTCATTCCTTTTTATTGCCAAAAAATATCACATTGTATGAATATACCACATTTTATTTACCCATTCTTCAGTTGGTGGAAATTTGGGTTTCTACTTTTTTATTCTGAATAATACTGTTATAAACATTCTTGTACACATTTTTGCATGGATGAATTTTCATTTCTAGGGGTGGAATTGCTGGGTCATATGTATCTCTGTGTTTAATATTTTGAGGACCTGCCAAATAGTTTTCCAAAGTAGCTGCACCATTTTACATTCCCACCAGCACTGTATGATGAGCATTCTAGTTTCTCCACATCCTTCCCTGTATTGTTATTGTCCATCTTTTTGATTATTGCCATTCTAATAGGTGTGACGTGGTATCTCACTGTGGTTGTTGGGTAATGCTTATATTTTATAAAGGGTTTACATAGAGAAAAAGCAGTGGCTTAAAATATGTCAGACCTGTTTGTCTTTAGCAGTATAGTACCAAAGTTGAATCTCAGTTTTAATTATTGGAAAATCTAGCTTCTGGGAATAAAATTAATAGATGTTTTAGCTCATAGATATTTATTCAGACTACTCAGCTACTCCTTATTTCTTTTACATATTAGAATCATTTAAAAAGATGTTGGTCTCAAATGATTATTATTATTACTTTCCTCCCTTTGCATAGGTGAATGACCAAATTACTCTGGCAGCCTGCTATACACATTGTCAGTAGAGTAGACCTGGGATTGGTTTAATGACTGAAATTTTTTTGTTTGCTTCTGTTTTTTTCCTTTTGTATCAGTTCCTTGCCAGGAAGATAATAACAAGAGAAATTAGTTGTAAAGTAAAACAATTTCTAGAACAGCACTGTCCAGTGGAAATATGATGTGAACCACATATGCAATTTAACATTTCATAGTAGCCACATTAAAAAGTAAAAAGAAATAGATGAAATTAATTTTAATAATATATTTTAACTCAGTATATAAAATACTGTATCGGTGATTATATGTAATCAAACTGAAAAAAGATTTTTTTCAATTTTTTGTTAATTTTAAAATTAACAAAAAATGACAAGAAACACAAGCATTCTTAACATATGATCATTCCGTTCTACATATATGATCAGTAATTCACAATATCATCACATAGTTGCATATTCATCATCATGATCATTTCTTAGAACATTTGCATCAATTCAGAAAAAGAAATAGGCAACAGAAAAATATTCATACATACCATACCCCTTACCCCTCCCTTTCATTGATCACTAGCATTTCAGTCTAAGTTTATTTTAACATTTGTTCCCTATTATTTATTTTTATTCCATATGTTTTACTCTTCTGTTGATAAGATAGATAAAAGGAGCATCAGAATAGGGGGGAACAAATGTTAAAATAAATTTAGTTTGAAATGCTAGTGGTAGATGAGGGCGAGGGGTAAGGGGTCTGGTATGTATAATCTTTTTTTTCTCTATTATCGTTTTATTTCTTTTTCTGTTGTCTTTATTTCTTTTTCTAAATTGATGCAAATGTTCTAAGAAATGATGAATATGCAACTATGTGATGATATTAAGAATTACTGATTGTATATGTAGAATGGAATGATATCTTAATGTTTTGTTTGTTAATTTTTTTTTTAATTAATAAAAAGTTAAAAAAAAAAGTAGCATCAGACACAAGGTTTTCGCAATCACACAGTCACATTGTGAAAGCTTTATCATTATACAATCATCTTCAATAAACATGGCTACTGGAACACAGCTCTACATTTTCAGGCCATTCCCTCCAGCCTCTCCATTACATCTTGACTAACAAGGTGATATCTGTTTAATGCTTAAGAATAACCTCCAGGATAACCTCTCGACTCTTTGAACTCTCTCAGCCATTGACACTTCATTTTCTCTCATTTCGCTCTTCCCCCTTTTGATCACGAAGGTTTTCTCAATCTCCTGATGCTGAGTCTCAGCTCATTCTAGGGGTTTTCTCAATCCCTTGATGCTGAGTCTCAGCTCATTCTAGGATTTCTGTCCCACGTTGCCAGGAAGGTCCACACCCCTGGGTGTCATGTCCCACGCAGACGGGAGAGGGCAGTGAGTTTACTTGTTGTGTTGGCTGGAGAGAGAGGCCACATCTGAGCAACAAAAGAGGTTCTCTTGGGGGTGACACTTAGGCCTAATTCTAAGTAGGCTTGGCCTATCCTTTGAGGGGTTAAGTTTCATATGAACAAACCCCAAGATTGGGGGCTTAGCCTGTAGCTTTGGTTGTCTGCACTGCTTGTGAAATTATCAAGAATTCAACTTGGGGAAGTTGAATTTTCCCCCTTTCTCACCATTCCCCAAAGGTGAAAATGAGATTTTAATTTTTTTTCTTTTTTAGTATAAAATCTTCCCAATTCAGACTAGCCATGTTTCTAGTGCTCAATAGCTGTATTTGTCTACTGGACACCATACAGTATTGAACAGCGGTTTTGAAGGATCTTTCTAGGAGTTTAGGACCAGAATTTCTGCTTACATGAATACAGTGATCTGTGTATCTGTAGGAAAAAACAGATGGATTGTTGATCAGCTTATATATTTGATTCTTTAATTATATTGTTACTGTTTTTGTTTGTTTGTTTGTTTTAACATGGGAGAAAGTCCACTTAAGCTCTCTCTGAGTTTTTAATGTAATCTTTAGGCTAATGAGCATGTATTAGTCAAATGCATTTAGAGGGATCTGGATTGACAAGCTTCTTATAGCTCTACCCCCAACAACCAGATTTTTGGTTGGGGGTAGAGATTAATTAGTAGGAAGAGGAAAAAAATTTTTCACTCCCACCATTAGATATGTATCAGATACTGTTCTTTGCAAATGAAAGAAATTTGTTGGAACTACAGCTGTTTGGTCTTTTCTGTTTGCTCCAGATGTTCAGGGTCTGCTTTGGCCTCTTCCTTATCAGTACTGTGTGACCATTTAGCTTACTTGATTAGAGAGACAAGATTGCCGAGTTGATCTCTGTCATTTATGAATGACTTGATGCCTATAAAGTCCACTATAGTAACTAAAATGAAAAGGATTCTCTCTCCTCCAGAAGTTTATAGTTTTGTTACAGACTGATTGTCAGATGCCAGCAAATGTAATTAAGACTTTAAGAAAAAGTAGATTTTAGAGTGAGCCATGTTATAGACTGTGTCCTAATCAATTCCTTGATTACCAGAACTAAATGCCTTTACTCATAGCTTACATTCTGTAATTTGCCTCAGTTCCCATCACTTTCTGTTGCCTGAAAACAGAAATTTCTACATCACTAATTTATATTATCTTCCTAGCCCCTGAAAACATTTGAGTTGTGATTCCTTTTCCATAGTTAGTTCTCAATCCTCATCTCAAGGGTTGGATGGAGGTAAGGTCATAGCTGATTAGCTACAGTGATTTAAAAAAAAAATTGCCTATGGGAACCTGGGTATTTAGACACAAATGCTTTCACCAGATTTAATTGTAGTAAGTATTGCTGACTATTGGGGACCTTAATGTTTTAACACATGTTTCATCTGCTATCATTCTGGTTTTCTGAGCATTGACGTAAGGTTGTTTTAAATAGAATTCACATGGTTTTGATTTTGGGTCATGAATGATATTCTGACTGGAAGAGCAAGGGTCACTACTTAATTTACATGCTAAATCCTACTCTGCTTGTCTTTGAACTCTTGTCATTTGTAATAATGTAAATCCTGGCAGACTTGTGAATCCATAGATTTGAATTTGAAGGCCACATAACATGTTTTGGAGGCCCTTGTTGGGCAATTGTGCAATTAAAGAATATTCTGAGTGGTTTTATCCTTTTGGTCAATACTTTATTTGGTGGCTGTGTTTAATTTTTGGTATACATTATGGTTTTGGTAATTTCCAAACATTTCATATTTGACACTTTGTTTATTAACTTCTCTTTTGAAATGTGCTTGAAAGTCTTAGATAACTTACTAAGGAAGAGGTGCTATCTTTTTTATTGTGAAATGCAACATGTATGCAAAAAAGCAATACATTTCAAGGTACATTTTAACATGTAGTTGTAGAGCAGATTTCAAAGTTTGGTATGGGTTACAGTTCCACAATTTCAGGTTTTTCCTTTTAGCTGCTATAGATTTATTTACTCAACTTTCATTCTGTTTTAAGCATTCAATATTTTAATAGCATATTATCCATTGAATTTAATTTTTCAAATATATTAGAACCTAATATATGGTATTTTCTAATAATTTTGATTTTTAAATTTTGGCTTTTATGATTTTTTTCATTTTTAACTGAGATTTCTCTTTTTCTGTTTAATTTTTATTAAAGTTAAAGTTTAGAAAATTAAAATTAAAAAATTTTTATTTTTATGGTTTAATTACGGTGAAATTCACCCACTTTAAGTGTTTACTTCATTGAGTTTTTGACAAATATATGCAATTGTAAAACCAGCAACACAATCAAATATAGAACATTTCCATCAACCCAAACAATTCCCTTGTGCACCTTTACAGTTAATTCTGTCACTTCTAGGCCCTGGCAAATCACTGTTTTGCTTTCTGTCATTATAGTTTGCCTTTTCTAGAATTTCATGTAAGTGGAGTCAGATATCATAGAGTCTCTGGCTTCTTTTACTTACATGATGTTTTTGAAATACATCCATGTTGGGTATATCAGAAGTTGTTTTATTTTGTTTTGCTGAATATAGTCCTTTGAATAGATATATCATAGTTTATTTTACTTACTTATTTATTTAGAGTCTAGTAACATATACACAACCTAAAATTTCCCCTTTTAACCATATTCAAATACATAGTTCATTGGTGTTAATTGCATTCACAGTGGTGTGCTGTCATCCCCACTATCCTTTACCAAAACTTTTCCATCATCCCAAATAGAAACACTGTACATTTTAAGTTTTCACTCCCTATTCTCTACCCCACCCCCTCCCTTGTTAATCTGTATTCTAGATTATGATTCTTTGAGTTTGATTATACTAATTTTTTCATATCAATGAGATCATAGAATATTTGTCCTTTTATGTCTGGCTTATTTCACTCAACATGCTGTCTTCAAGGTTCATGCATGTGGTTGCATGTATCAGAACTTCATTCCTTTTCATAGCTGAATAGTATTCCATTGTGTATATATAGCACATTTTGTTGCTTCCATGTTTTGGTAATTATGAATAATGCTGCTATGAATCAGTGTGCAAATATCTGTTCAAGTCCTTGCTTTCAATTCTTCTGTGTGTATACTGAGATGTGAGATTGCCAGGTCCTATGGTAGTTCTGTACTTAACTTTCGGAGGTATCATAGTTCATTTACCATTCACCAGTTGATGGACAGTTGGTCTGTTTCCTGTTTTGAACTGTTATGAATAAAACTGTGAACATTCGGTACAAGTATTTTTGTGTACCCATGTTTTTATTTCTCTTGCATAAATAACTAGGAGTGGTATTGGTGGGACAAATTGTACATGTATGTCTAACTTTTAAAACAGACTGCCAAACTGTTTTCTAAAGACCATAGCATTTTGCATTCCCACCAGCAATGTGTGAGAGTTCTGATTGCTCCATTCTACCAACCTTGGGTATTGTCAATCTTTTAAAATTTTAGCCATTTTAATGGGTGCATAGTGATATTTCACTGTTGCTTTTAATTTTTATTTCTATGAGGACTGATGATGTTGATCTTTTCACATACTAAAATGCCATTTGTGTATTTTCTTTGCTGAATGTCTCTTGAAATCTACCCATTTTTTTTCCCTTTGGGTTGTTTTGTTATTGAGTTGTATGAGTTCTTTATATATATTCTGGATTTAGGTTCCTTATGAGATATGTACTTTACAGAGATTTTTCTCTAGTTGGTCCTTTTGTTTTCATTTTCTTAACAGCATCTTTGAAGAACAAGGTTCTTTTTTAATTTCAATGAAGTGCAGTCTTTTTTTTTTTTCCCCTTCCTTTTAGGCTTTGTGCTTTTTGTGCTTGCCTGAACTGAGATAATATTTTTTCCTATGCTTTCTTCTAGACACTTTATGTCTTTTATTTAGGTCTTTGTTCCATTTTGAGTTAAATTTTGTATATGGTATGAAGTAAGGGTTGAAGTTCATTTTTATATCCATATAGTTACAACACTATTTACTGAAAAGACTACATTTTCCCAGTAAATTATGTGCACCATTGTCAAGAATCATTTGATCAATTTGTGGATTCTTCCTGGATTCTAGTCTGGTCTCTTAATCTGTGTCATATTTTTACATGGGTGCAACATTATCTTGGTTACCATAACTTTATAGGAAGTCTAATTTATTCCTCCAACTTTGTTCTTCTGTTTTAAAATTGTTTGGGCTATCCTCGGTCCTTACCACTTTAGAATTAGCTTTTCCGTTTCTAATAAAAAGCCTAAGTGGATTTTATTGGGATCATGTTGAATTTTTAAATTGATTTGGGGGATATTGACAAGAATATTGAATCTTCCAATCCATGAACATAGTATACTCTTGATTTAGTTAGACCATCTTTATTAGAACAGTGCTTTGTAATTTTCAGTGTACCGTTCTTTCACATATTTTGTTAAATGTGTCTCACTTATTTTGTGGTTTTGAATGCTGTTTTCTAAATTTCAATTTCTAGCTTTACATCGCTTAGTAAATAGAAGTACAATTGATTTTTATTGACTTTGTATTCTGTACTCTTATTAAATTTACTTATGCTGGCAGATTTTGGGGGGTCAGTTTCTTAGGATTTTTGAATATGCACAATTATGTTATCTACAATTAAAAATTTTTACTTAACTCCTTTTTTAAAAATTTATTTATTAAAAATAAAATAAAACCACATACATAATCAGTAATTCACAATATCATCACTTAGTTGCATATTCATCATTTCTTAGAACATTTGCATTAATTCAGAAAAAGAAATAAAAAGACAATAGAAAAAGAAATAAAACGAACACAGGAAAGAAAAAAAAGATTATACCTACCATACCCCTTACCCCTTGCTTTCATTGATCACTAGCATTTAAACTAAATTTATTTTAGCATTTGTTCCCCCTATTATTTATTTTTATTCCATATGTTCTATTCCTTTGTTGACAAGGTAGATAAAAGGAGCATCAGACACAAGGTTTTCACAATCACACAGTCACATTGTGACAGCTGTATTCAATCATCCTCAAGAAACATGGCTACTGGAACACAGCTCTACATTTTCAGGCAGTTCCCTCCAGTCTCTCTGTTAAATCTTGACTAACAAGGTGATATCTACTTGATGCATAAGAATAATCTGCAGGATAACCTCTCGACTCTGTTCGGAATCTCTCAGCCATTGCCACTTTGTCTCATTTCCCTCTTCCCCCTTTTGGTGGAGAAGGTTTTCTCAATCCCTTGATGCTAAGTCTCAGCTCATTCTAGAGTTTTTCTCAATCCCTTGATGCTGAGTCTCCGTTCATTCCAAGATCTCTCCCACGTTGCCAGGAAGGTCCACACCCCTGGGAGTCATGTCCCACGTAGAGAGGGGTAGGGTGGTGAGACTGCTCGTTGTGTTGGCTGGAGAGAGGGGCCACATCTGAGCAACAAAAGAGGCTCTCTTGAGGGTGACTCTTAGGCCTAAATTTTAAGTAGACTTCAACTATCCTTGGCGGGGTTAAGTTTCATATGAACAAACCCCAAGACTGGGGGCTCTGCCTATAGCTTTGGTTGTCCACACTGCTTGTAAGAATATCAAGAATTCAACTTGGGAAGTTGAATTTCTCCCCGTTCTCACCACTCCCCGAAGGGGGCTTTGCAGATACTTTTCCACTCACTGATCGAGTCACTCTGGGATTCATCGGGGCTTAACTCCTTTTTAATTTGGATAACTTATTTATTTTTCTTGCCTCACTGCACTGGCAGGGACTTTCATTACAATATAGAATAAAAGTGATAGAGTGTACATTTTTGCTTTGTTGCTGACCTTTGGTAGAAAGGATTGAGCTGTTGTGTATAACCTATATTTTTCCTAGATATCTTCATAGTGGTTAAGAAGTTCTCCTCTATTCCTAGTTTGCTGTGAGGTTTTATCAGGAGTGAATATAGGATTTTATCAACTGCTATCTTTGCATCTCCTGAAGTGATTATATAGTTTTAAAAATCTTGATTGATGTTTTCTTATTTTAATTTTTATTGTGGTAACATATACAACATAAAGTTTCCCATTCTAACTGCTTTTTTTGGTGCCAAAATCCGGGAACAAACCATGTGACTACTTTTTTTTTTTTTTTTTTTTGCATGGGCAGGCACCAGGAATGGAACCTGAGTCTTTGGCCTGGCAGGAGAGAACTCTGCCTGCTGAGCCACTGTGGCCCACCCCCGTGTAACTACTTTTAAGGATACAATTCAGTGATACTAATTTTCCTTCACAATGTTGTGCTATCATCACCATCTTTCATTACCAAAATCCTTTCATCACCCTGAATAGAAACTGTGCCCATTAAGAATTGACTCTACTCCTCCCAATAACCTTTAATCTACTTTCTGCCTCTGTGATTTGCATATTATGTTTTTATCATAAGTCAAATCATAACAATATTTGGCCCTTTATGTTTGGCTTATTTCACTTATCATGATGTCTTCAAGGTTCATTCATTTTGTAGCATCTGTCAGGACTTTACTCTTTTACAGGGTTGAAAAATATTCCACTGTATGTCTGTGTCACATTTTGTTTACCATTCATCCATGAATGAGCACATTGGGTTCTTTCTGTTCTTTGAGTGTTGTGAATAATACAGCTATGAATATTGGTGTAGAAGAATCTGTTTGAGTCCTTATTTTTAATTCCTTGGAGGTTTATACCTAGGATTAGAGTTCCTGGGTCATATGGTAATTCTGTTTAATTTTTTGAGGCACCATCAAACTGTTCCCCAAAGAGCTGTACCATTTTACATTCCCACCAGTAATGCATAACGGTTTCAATTTCTCCACATCTTCATCAACACCAGTCTGTCCAAGAGCATTAACCAGTTGCATTCCCCTATCCCATAATGTTGACACCCCTTTTCAACATGAAAACATTAGAATAGCTATTACCCAAATATCCCTAACTATTGGGAGAAGGATCAAAGGAAATGGAGGAGTTACGAAAGAGAAGGTAGGATTTAATAAACAAGTGTGACTACTGAATCATTATACTGATATCTTTTTAGTCTCCAGTGTCTTAGAACAGCTAAAGGAAATACCTGAAATTGTGGAACTGTAACCATACCTTACCTTGAAATTTGTCCTATAACTGCTTTTTTTCTTAAGAGTTTTTACTTTTTTTTTATTGTATAGTATAACGTATATATATACAAAGCAAGGAAATAAAAAAACAATTAGTTTTCAAAGCACTCTTCAACAATCCCAGAGTTTGTCATGGTCTACTATACAATCCTTTCAGATTTTTCCTTCTAGCTGCTCCAGAATATAGGAGGCTAGTGGGCGTAAATCTTTTTTTAATCATCGCGATCGACTTTTTTCTTCTTTTTTTTTGTGAAAAATAACATATATACAAAGAAGCTATAAATTTCAAAGCACAGTACCACAATTAGTTGTAGAACATATTTTAGAGTTTGACATGTTTTACAATTTGACAATTTTAGGTTTTTACTTCTAGCTGCTCTGAAATACTGGAGACTAAAAGAGATGTCAGTTTCATGATTCAACATTCATATTCGTATGTTAAATCGTTTCTTCTCTGTATAACTCCACCATCACCTTTGATCTTTCCATCCCTCTCTTTAGGGGTGTTTGGGCTATGGCGATGTTAAATATTTCATATTGAAAGGGTCTGCCACTAATATGGTCTGTAACTTTTTATAGACCATATTAAATGTACTTTGAAATTTATTGCTTTTTTGTATATATATTTCACAATAAAAACCATTAAAAATAAAAGTATTTGGTATGTCCAGAGTCTGGGCTTTCTCACTGATGGTTTTTTTACACTTTATTTTGTTCCTTTGAATGGACCACAATTGCCTCTTTCTTTGTATGCCTTGTAATTTTTTTGTTTGTTTGTTTGCATGAGCAGGCACCAGGAATCAAACCCGGGTCTCCGGCATGGCAGGGGAAAACTCTTGCCACTGTGCCACCATCGCCCACCCAATACCTGCCTTATAATTTTTTGTTGCTCACTGAATGTTTTACTCTTTTAATGTATTAGCTTTGGAATTTCATCACTGAAATATCTGTTCCTTAAGCTTATATCCAACTAGTGTTACCAGAAATTTATTTCCTTGAATGCCAGGTGCTAAGGACAAAAATAAAGGAAAAAGACCATGGTTCCCAGTCTTGGCAGGATTGACTATGTGAGAATGTTCTACTTTAGAGCTTAACCAGTCTTAAAATGGGCCGAAAGTATAGCCCAAAACAAAAGTCTAGGGTTCTCGTTGATGTTTTCTGAGCATGTGTCTTGTCCTGGATGTATGCATATAGGCGTATGATTTTCCCGTTTACACAGAAGTTCCTAATGTCCCTGTTCACTCAGGAAATTTAGTCTTTCCTCCTGGTCCCAGACCTATGCTTTGTCTTTAAGCCAGTAATCCTTTTCCTTATCTGTTTCTTTCAGAAGTTGATTTAGGCTTTATAGTATACATTTTTAACTTAACATAGTCTACGATTAAATTTGTAATTTATTTATTCCCATTTCATTTAGTTCTCTAAATTAAAATGTTTTAAATTTAAAATTTAAGTATTTAATATTTACAAACATCAGTAATGTTTCTATACACACAAAAATGACCTATCTGAGGAAATACCTAAGGAAAAAATTCCATTCAAAATAACGACCAAAAGAATCAGGTGTCTAGGAATAAGCTTAACCAGGGATGTCAAGGACTTGTACACAGAAAATTACAAACATTGCCAAAAGAAATTTAAAAATGACCTAAATAAATGAAAAAAATATTCCATGCTCATGGATAGGAAGGGTGAATGTCGTTGAGATGTCAGTTCTACAGATTCAATGCAATACTGATCCAAACCCCAACAACCTACTTTGAAGACTTGGAGAAACTAGTTATCAAATTTATTTGGAAGGAAAAGAGATCACAAATAGCTAGGGATATCCTAAAATAGAAGCGCAAATTGGGAAGACTTTCACATCCTAATGTTAAAGCTTTATTACTATCTCGGTGTCAATAATACCTGTTGTGATATCCCTTCTTTCATTCCTGTTTTTCCTGATTACTTTAGCTGGAGATTTATCAATTTAATTGTTCTTTTCAAAGTATAAAATTTTGGTTTTACCACTTTTCTTCTTTTGTTTTTCTCATTTCCTTTATATAGATGCCTGCTCTCATTTATTTATTTGCAACTCATTTATTTTTTACTTTGTATTTAATCTACCTTTCTTTTTCTAGTTTTCTCAAGGTAGAAGTTTAGATTATTGATTTGAAACCTTAAAGTTTCGAACTTTCCTCTAAGTGCTATTTTCGTTACATTCCATGCACATTGATCTGTTTCATTTTTATTCAAGTGAAAATGTTTACTAGTTTCTTTTAAATTGGTTTCTTTGGCCAGTGGGCTTTTTAAACATTTTCATATATTTTTATTAGCTTTTAATTTAGTTCTGTTATTCTCAGATAATATTCTTTGTATTATTTCAATCTCCTCAAATTTGAGGGGGTTTAGTGGTCCAGAATATCGTCATATTGGTGAATATTCTTTAGTACATTTGTAAAGAATATATAGTATGTTGTTGGGTAAAGTGTTATACAAATATATATGAGGTAAGTTGATTGATAGTGTCCAAGTCCTTGCTGATATTCTGGTTGTTGTTTTGACTTCTTCTGTCAGTTGGTGAGGAAGTGGTGCTGAAGTTTCCAACTTTAATTGGTCTGTTTTCCTTTCAGTTCTGTGAGTGTTCAAACTCTTTTATTTGATTGATAGATATTTAGGCTTGTTAACGTCCTGATGAATCGGCCCTTTTAACTTTATTTAATGTCAATTCTCATATTCCTTCTTCCAAAGTTTACTTTGTTAATATTTGTGCCGTTTTAGCTTTCCTTATATTAGTGTTTGCATTGTATATTTTTTTCTATCCCTTTAGTTAATTTTTTTTTATTAATTACAGAAGTTTTGGGCTTACAAAACAATCATGCATAATATACAGAAATGTATGACCTTATTTTACAGTGGTTGGTATGTCAAAGTGGAAGAAATGAATTACTTCTCTCTTTTAAAGCCTGTCTTTTAAAATTAGTGCCCTTTTACTTATCATTTCAGTTTATTCAAAAAATGACTTTGCACTTGCAAAATGTGTTAGTTGTGTAATGAGAAAGGCGTATGATTTAAATTCCTCAAATATGGTGTTGCCTGTAGAATTATGTTTCCCAACTATGCGTAATAATAAGAATTCCCTAATCTGCTGTTTTATATGATCCCCAGGTCACTTCCCTGGTGTTTTGGATCAGTTAAAGCTATGGTGGGGCCCAGGAATCTAGATTTGTGAAGGGGCACCCATGGTGATTCTTCCAGACTAGCTCTGGAAATACTTGTGTGCTGATTTGAAAGGTTGTATGTCCCCTAGAAAAGCCGTGTTTTAATCTAAATCCCATTTCGTAAGTGCAGAATAATCCCTATTTAGTACTGTATGCTTGAAACTGTAATCAGATCATCTCCCTGGAGGTGTGATTTAATCATGAGTTGTTGTTAAACTGGATTAGGTGACATGTCTCCACCCATGTGGTTGGGTCTTGATAAGTTTATGGAGTCCTATAAAAGAGGAAACATTTTGGAGATTGAAGGATATTTGGAGAGAACAGAGAATGCTGCCGCACCATGAAGCATAGAGTCCACAAGCCAGTGACCTTTGGAGATGAAGAAGGAAAAAGCCTCCCGGGGAGCTTCATGAAACAGAAAGCCAGGAGAGAAAGCTAGCAGATGATGCCATGTTCACCATGTGCCCTTCCAGATGAGAGGAACCCTGTGTTCACCATGTTCCTTCTCACTTGAGAAAGAAACTGTGAACTTCATTGGCCTTCTTGAACCAAGGTGTCTTTCCTGGATGCCTTAGTTTGAACATTCTTATGGCCTTAGAACTGTAAACTAGCAACTTATTAAATTACCCTTTTTAAAAGCCATTCTGTTTCTGGTGTTTTGCATTCTGGCAGCTAGCAAACTAGAACAACTTCTGTAGAGCCTGTGCTCATTCCTGGGAGTGCTGCATCATTTTAACTATTCTGTAAAATTTCTTTGCTTTTCTACAGCTCAGGATACACCTACCCTCCCTGTTAACATATTGTTATAACACTGTGAGTACTTCCTATGTATTAGGCATCATGCTAAACACAAAATATGCTGAATCCTCAACTCTCAGAGATTGGGTCTAATATCCTCATTTCACAAATGAGGCTGAATAATTAGTTTGAGGTCTTATGGCTAGTAAGTGGTAGAGCCGGGATTGGAATCCACGCAGATTGACTGTAGACTCTTTGCACCTAAGCACACTATACTGGCTGTTTAGTAGGTCAAATACTGAGCTAAGCTGATTGCTTTATAGAGGAGTGCACAATTCACTGACTATGATGAGACATAACAAAACATGAAATAGCCACAGAAAAAGACTGAATGCTTAACTAAGATGTTGCCTCACGAGTATATGAGAGACTAGAGTCAGGACAGTAAACAGCTCTATTCAAACAGTAACCAGTCTTGAAGGACTACAGAATGATCAGTTAAGTATTGATGCTTCCATAGATGAGCAATTCTCAAAGTGAGATCCCTATACCCTTGGGAATCCCTGAAACTCTTTTATGAGGTCCTTGAGGCTGAAACTGCTTTCATAGTAGTACTGGAAAGTTACGCCCTTTTCCCTATGTTGACATTTGAGTTGCTGGTACAGATGCATTTTGAATAAAACTCCTGACACCAAAATGCACATCAAAGCAGTGATGCCCAGCTGTTGCCCAACCATTGTATTCCTCACCACCATATACTCCACAGTTAAAAACCAAAAACAAAAAACCGTGCCGTTTTTACTTAAAAATGTCCTTGAAATAGTAAAAAGTATTTTACTGAATACAACTTCTAAAGCACACATTGCTATGTGTAATGGGATGTTTAAGGTACTTATGCATACTAAGGTGTCATGGTTGTTATGAGGAGAAGCACTTGTAATCCTGTTTGAGTTGCAAAGTGAGCTAGTCGCTTTTTTTGTCACAACAGTAATTTTACTTGGAGTAACCAAGAAACTATGGTTATAGAGATTTGGGTATTTGGCAGATATTTTCTCATAAATGAAAGAACTGACACAGTATTTGCTACTAGTGATAAAACTTGAGTGTGACATCTTCTCAGTACTTAAAGACTTCTCTGATGAGATCAAATAGTAGTATTAACAAATATCAATGCTTGGTATTGAATAATATAATTTGTCAATATTTGAAGAAGCTGCATAGCTCAAACTAGTATTTGTTTAGTCACCAGTACATGATGGTACAAAATAATACATGGATAAAGATCCATTCAAGGTGCAAGATAGACCAATGGATTTTAATGTAATAGACCAAAAATGTTTGCTGATACGGTTTCAGATTCCACATTGCAACTAACCTTTAAAAAACTACCTCCTATTGAATTTTGTTGTAATACCAAAGAAGAATATTAACAGTTATCTGAAAAAGCTATTAAAGTACAGATCTATGTGAAGTTGGATTTACTTCATGTTCTTCAGTCAAAACAGTGTATCACAACAGATAAAAATTCAGAAACAGAAATGATAATGCAGCTGTCTTCTATTAAGGCACACAGATATTTGTGGAAATGTAAACTAATACCACTTTTCTCACTGAATTTTTTTTGGGTTAGAAAATAGTTATCTTTATCAAAATAAAAATTTATGTCAATATGTAATGGTTTATTATTAAGTGAATATTTTTCAATCTCAGTTTTACTGTCTTAACATGGTAAATAATGATAGATATAACCTATGTCAGCAGAGTTTTTTTGGGGGGCCTCATTAAGAGTCCTGAGACCAAAAGTTCGAGAACCATTTCTGTAGAAATTGTTTTACTGTGGAACTGGTTGCATTGCAATTATTGTTGACTTGTTATTAATTTTGAGTCTTGATTTCTTCACATATGTTGCCCAAAATTCTAGTATTGAAAACATGTGGTAAACGTCAGAATATTGAGAACCACCACCGAAAGCCATGTTCCTAGTTGTGCTGGTTTGAAAGGATGTATGTCCCCTAGAAAGGCCATGTTTTAATCAAAATCCCACTTTCATAAAGGTAGAATAATCCTTATTCAATACTGTATGTTTGAAACTGTAATCAGATCATCTCCCTGGAGATGTGATTTAATCAAGAGTGATTGTTAAGCTGGATTAGGTGATGACATGTCTCTACCCAAGTGGGTGGCTCTTGAGAAGTTTCTGGAGTCTTATAAAAGAGGAAACATTTTGGGGAATGAAGAGATTCAGAGAGAGCAGAGCAGAATGACATAGCCATGAAAAGCAGAGTCCACTGGCCAGAAACCTTTGGAGATGAAGAAGAAAAATGCCTCCCTGGGAGCTCCATGAAACAGGAAGCAGGAGAGAAGCAGCTAGCAGATGACGCTGTGTTCACCATGTGCCCTCCAGATGAGAGAGAAACCCTGACCATGTTCACCATTTGCCATCTCACTTGAAAGAGAAACCCTGAACTTCATTGGCCTTCTTGAACCAAGGTATCTTTTCCTGGATGCCTTAGATTGGACATTTCTATAGACTTGCTTTAATTGGGACATTTTCTAGACCTTAGAACTGTGAACTAGCAACTTATTAAATTCCGCCTTTTAAAAGCCCTTTTGTTTCTGGTATATTGCATTCTGGCAGCTAGCAAACTAGAACACTAGTCTTTTGGCTATCCCAGTTGCCAGTGTTCTCTTTTATGCTTAACTCCCTCACAATTTGCCTGTTCTCCTTCTGGTATCTCAAACATTTTAGGAATAAGGGATCTGGAGCATATTCTAAAGGGTACTTTCTGCTTTTCTCTCCTCAACCATATATCTCTTATTCTTCTTGTTTCTGTAGTATGGTTACTGACCCTAAATTTAAAATTGAGAAATTGCTCTTCAGAGATGTTCTGGGTCTTTTAAAAATTTCCTGGTTTTATTTCAGATGGTTGGAACTCTGACTGTGGGTGGAATTTTGTTCCTTATACATACTGGTCTGGTGAGATATCCTGCATAAACCGAGGTTAGGAAGTGTGGACTCTGGTCTTGAATCTACTTTTAACCAACTATAAACCTTTCTGTCTCCTTGGTTTCCTGATCTGTGAAAGGAAGGTAGTAATTACCCCTCCTTACTCACACCTTACTCATTTAGCAAATGGTTATGTTTTTTTTTAACGTGATTGACAGAGAAAATACCAAGAGGTAACAGGCATGAATTCTACCCTTTAGTAGCTTAGGATCTATTAGGAGAGGTAATGTCACTCTTGCTTTGCATTTGGATTATTTATAGATATATCGTATCTTAATTATTAGAATTAATAATTAATTCTATTCTAAATATCTAAATTCTATTTAGAATAGAATTTACTCTAATATTAACATATTCTAATAGGTTAGAACCTATTCTGAAGGCAAATCCTTTTTTTTTTTACATCTTTAATAATGCATAGCGTCAGAGCTTTGTATATGTTAGGCACAGAAACCGTTTCATGACATAAGTAATGTGGAACAAGACTAATCTTTTATGAGAGTGGGCTGCCTTTTTGTAGTTAGAATTTCAAGGATTTGATTTTATCTGCCAGAGGTTTAAATTTTGTTGTTGTTGTTGTATGCTGTATGGTGGGAGTTACAGTTCATTCTTTTTACATATGATTATCCTGTTACCGTAGCATTATTTGTTGATTTTGTTTTTGTTGGGGCAGGTGAAAGTACATGGGTCAGGAATCAAACCCAGGTCTTCTGCATAGCAGGTGAGAATTCTACCACTGAACTACCCTTGCCTGCTCAGAGATTTATATTTATACTAAATATACTCAGAATCTTCTTCCGGATATGCCAAAATTCAGGCCTTTGTTATGATGCACATAAATAAAGGCATCTTAACTGTGTAATGTCACACTGATGATACTGTGGTTTACAATAGTAAAACAAGGATCCACCACAACCTGGTTATCATACGATAGAAATGTAACTGCTGGATTACTTTGATGAAATCTAAACCACATTGATAACAGTCTCATCTGAATTAGATTTCAGATCTCTTTCTTATGCTTTTCCCCTTTCTTTTATTGCCAAAACCCTTTCCTTTTGTTTCCTTTTTTAGAATTCTGTGCTATATTCTTCCTTTTTCTATTTTTGAATGTGCTAGTAAAGAAATCAGCAAACTAGGGCCTATGGGCCAAATTTGGCCCCACTGTATGGTTTTTTTTTTTGCTTTTTAAAAAAAATTTCAAAGTGCATTTTAACAGGTAGTTATAGAACAAATTTCAGTGTATAGTATGGGTTCCACTTCCACAAATTTCAGGTATTTCCCTCTAGCTGCTCTGAAACACTTGGAGACTCATACTCTCATCTTCTCCGTTATAATTTCTCCTTCGCCTTTGATCCTTCTCCCAATCTTTCCACTACTTATTTTTGTAAATAAAGTTTATTGTAACACATTTATTTATATATCATCTTATGTCTGCTTTCATGCTACAACAGTACAGTTGAGTAGTTGCAGCAGAGACCAGTTGGCTCTCAAAGCTTAAAGTATTTACTCTGACCCCTTACAGGAAAAGTTTGTCTACTTCTGTTTCTCAGAGTCTTTGTAGTGAAAGACTAGTCCTCTCCTGGCCCCAACTTTTCACAGATTGTTTTGTGCAAATACAATAAAAATAAACTACCAGAAAAAAAAATAGACAAATAAAATGCATGCCCAGAGTCTTCATTATTAAATACAGACAGAATACTCTAGCAAATTGTTGTAAATGTTTCAAAATATGTGTTCTCCATTTTTTTAAGAGAAAAAAAGTCTAAACAGAACATAGCATCCAGAGATGAGGGCTAAAATATTTTTTAAAAAGTGCAACCCACAATGAGATATCATCTCACACCCACCAGAATGGCCATTATCGACAAAACAGAAAATGACAAGTGCTGGAGAGGATGCGGAGAGAGAGGCACACTTATCCACTATTGGTGGGAATGTCAAGTGGTGCAACCACTGTGGAAGGCAGTTTGGCGGTTCCTCAGGAAGCTGAATATAGAATTGCCATATGACCCAGCAATGCCATTGCTGGGTATCTACTCAAAGGACTTAAGGGCAAAGACACAAACGGACATTTGCACACCAATGTTTATAGCAGCGTTATTTACAATTGCAAAGAGATGAAAACAGCCAAAATGTCCATCAACAGAAGAATGGCTAAACAAACTGTGGTATATACATACGATGGAATATGCAGCTTTAAGACAGGATAAACTTATGAAGCATGTAATAACATGGATGGACCTAGAGAACATTATGCTGAGTGAGTCCAGCCAAAAACTAAAGGACAGATACTGTATGGTCACACTGATGTGAACGGACATTCAAGAATAAACCTGGAATATGTCATTGGTAACAGAGTCCAGCAGGAGTTAGAAACAGGGTAAGATAATGGGTAATTGGAGCTGAAGGGATACAGACTGTGCAACAGGACTTGATACAAAAACTCAAAAATGGACAGCACAATACCTAATTGTAAAGTAATCATGTTAAAACACTGAATGAAGCTGCATCTGAGCTATAGTTTTTTTTTTACTATTATTATTATTTTTATTTTTTTCTCTATATTAACATTCTATATCTTTTTCTGTTGTGTTGCTAGTTCTTCTAAACCGATGCAAATGTACTAAGAAACGATGATCATGCATCTATGTGATGATGTTAAGAATTACTGATTGCATATGTAGAATGGTATGATTTCTAAATGTTGGGTTAATTTCTTTTTTTCTGTTAATTAATAAAAAAAAAAAAGCCAATCCATCTCTGGTGTGTTGCATTCCAGCAGCTAGCAAACTAGAACAGATTTGGTACCAGAGAGTGGGGTGCTGCTGTGGTTTGCAAATACCAGATATGTTGGAACAGTTTTTGGATGGCTAAAGGGAAGACTTTGGAGGAACTGTGAAGAGAATGATGGAGAAGTCCTGGAGGGCTTGAAGAGACTGTTGGTGTAAATGGAACCACTGCCAATCTTGGCAAAAGAGGACACAAAAGGGAAAAATTGGAGTTTGCAGAGTAAGAACCATGGAAACTCAGGTCTGAAGCCAAGAAACCTCGGCCAGGAGAGTGGACCCACCCATGTACATGGAGAGGGTGAGTTTACCCTGAAGGGCAAGGATGAATCTCCCCTCTCATTGCAGTGGAAGAGTTGTGCAGCCTTGGGCCTTGGAAAAGGCATAGCACGCTCCTTGGGGGACTGGGAGAGCCTGGCTGCCACCATGTGGAGGGGTTGAGCGTGTGCCCCAGAAATGGCAGAGAGCCCAGGGGTGGCCCTGATGCCTGGAGAGAGTGGAGCCCACAGGTGGTCTCCTCGATGTTCCCCGAGGTTGATTTGGAAAGAGGCGGGCCACTGCATAGGACCTCAGAAAGGGTGGGATTGCCACTTCCTAAAGCCGAAGGATGAATGACTTTCAGACTTCGAAATCCAATGGTGTTTGCCCTGCAGGTTTTACATCTGTGTTCTTCCAGTTTCTCCCTATGGAAATGAAAACCTAATATCCTCCTTTGCATCTTGGCATCAGACAACTTGTTTTGAGATTCACAGGTCCACAGCAAGAACAGAATTTTTTGCACCTGTTTAAGGTGATGCTTGAAGTTGCCAAGTTGACAAGGGGTGGACATGTTAGATTCAGTTGTCAGCTTGGCCAGGTGAGCATACCTAGTCTTGTTGCTGCGGACATAAGCCAGTGGTACGTGAACCTCATCTCTTGCTAATTACATCTGCAGTCGGCTAGGAGGCATGTCTGCTGCAATGAGTGACGTTTGACTTAATTGGCTGGTGCTTAAATGAGAGAAAGCAGCGTAGCACAGCCTAAGAAGCTTGGCATTCCTCATCTCAGCACTAGCAGCTCAGCCCGGGCCTTTGGAGATGAAGAAAGAGGTCACCCTGGGGAGAGTTGTTGGAACCCGGGGGCCTGGAGAGAAGACCAGCAGAGACCATCTTGTGCCTTCCATGTAAGAAAGAACCTCAGTGGAAAGTTAGCTGCCTTTCCTCTGAAGAACCAACAAAATAAATCCCCTTTTATTAAAAGCCAGTCCATCTCTGGTGTGCTGCATTCCAGCAGCTAGCAAACTAGAACACCGGGTATCACAGATTGGCTATTAAACACATCAGGCAGAGAACCTCGCATTTGTTCAGTATCACAATAAATAGGATATATTCCTGAAATTAAGATTTCATCAAGAACAATCTCAGCATTTGATATGTTACCTATAACTCTGTTGAGCCAGCCAGGAGAAATGTTAAGAAGAATCTTCTCTGTCAGCTCTGATCCCACATGGATGCAAACCTTTTGGCTTCCATCAACTATGGTCATTAGAGCTGGCCTAAAAAAGAATAAACAATACATGACCTTCAAAAAGGTCTTCACGTAAAAGAAATGCTTAAATGCCATAGCATTTCAAAAAGCACTCGATTTTCCTTTTTTTTTTTTTTTTGCATGGGCAGGCACCAGGAATTGAATCAGGGTCTCTGGCATGACAGGTGAGAACTCTGCCTGCTGAGCCACCATGGCCCACCCAGCATTGGATTTTTATACAGAGTTAATTTTAATTCCTGAAACAATTCTAGGATGTTCTGAAATTAAGAAAAAGTATTTTGTTTTCAGGATTTCAAATAATAAATAAAATTTTGTTTATTCACTACTCATTTTAAAATTTCAGATATTGATATGGTAAAAATAGATATATTTTATACTGATATAAATTATTCTTAGAAATAAAAATAAGTTATCACATTTTTCACACACACACAAAAAAGTACAACCCAATTGCAGTTAGAATCCCAGAAGAAAAAGAAAGAGCATTTTCGGTATTTTTAATAAAAATAAAGCTTATAGGCTTATCCATCCTTAATAAAGGATTTGTAGAGGCTTTTTTTTTAATGTTTTTAAATTGTGTAATATAACATATATACAATGCAAAGAAAGAAAAAAGCAAATAGTTTTCAAAGTACTCTTAAACAAGTAGTTACAGGACAGATCCCATAATTTGTTATGGGCTACCATACCATCATCTCAGATTTTTCCTTCTAGCTGCTCCAGATTATAGGAGTCTAGAAGGAATAAATATTTTTTTATCATCAGAATCGACTTTTTTGTGTGTGTGTGGAAAATAACATAATACAAAAAAAGCAATAAATTTCAAAGCACAGCACAACAATTAGTTGAAAACAGATTTCAGAATTTGGTATGGGTCATAATTCCACAATTTTAGGTTTTTACTTCTAGCTGCTCTAACATAGTGGAGACTAAAAGAGATGTCAGTATACTGATTCAGCAATCATACTCGTTTGTTAAACCTTACCTTCTCTGTGTAACTCCACCATCACCCTTGATCTTTCTGTACCACTCTTTAGGGGTATTTGGGCTATGCCCATTCTAACTTCTTCATGCTGGAAGAGGCTGTCACTAATATGGGGTAGGGAGATGGAACTATCTGATGTTCTGGAGAGGCTGGGTCCTCTAGATTTCAGGACTTATCTGGTCCAGAGACCCATCTGCAGGTTGTAGATTTCTGAAAGGTTAACCTAGTGCATGGAACTTCTGTAGAATCTTATATATTACCCTAGGTGTTCTTTAGGATTGGCTGAAATGATTTTGGTTGAGTTTGGCAAGTTATAATAGGTAGCAGTGTCTAACTGAAGTTTGCATAAGAATGGCCTCCAGAGTAGCCTCTCAACTCTATTTGAACTCTCTCAGCCACCGTGTTCTCCATTTTTGTACTTAACTTTGGCATGGATCAGTTACCAACAGTTCATGAACCAGCATCTGTGCTGGACCATACTTTTAATAGCTCTGTTCTAGCAGTTGATCTGTTACTAGAGAACTTTATATACAGCTTTGATAAATTGATTCATCCCTTTCCTGAAAGTATTTTTGTTAACCACTGTAATTATACATTTGTGTATTTCTGTTTAAGTATGCCAAAATCATGTCCTGAAAGTGATCTGGTGATGAGTCAAGTCCTGTCTGGAATATCCGATGTGCACTTTTGGCACCTTTAAAACCTTGCCCGGTGAGTGCATAGACTTTCTGACTCTGTATAGGCTTTCCATAGTTTCCTTACTAAAAAGGGTAATATGACTGCAGATATAAATGTTCAGAAATAATTATTTGAAAACTCCATAGGATTTTTGTTTCAAATACTGTTGCATTTGTGTGTGTGTCAAAATAAACTGTATTAAAGAAAATAAATAAATAAACTGTATTTAGGGCAGGCCATGGTGGCTCAGCAGGCAGAGTTCTCACCTGCCATGCCGGAGACCAGGGTTCGAATCTGGTGCCTGCCCATGCAAAACAAACAAACAAACAAATGGAAACCATGTATTTATATGGTTAAATGCAATGCTGCATACTATAGCATATCTAGTATATATTATCTGTAGTAGTTAAATTCAGGTGTTAACTTGGCCAGGTGATAGTATCCAGTTATTCTGCTGCTATGGACTTAAACCATCAGTATGTGAAATTCATCTGTGGCTGAATATATCTGTGGTCAGCTAAAGGGAGTGACTTTCACAATGAGTGAAGTTTAATTTAAGTAGCTGGAGGCTTAACACAGAGTTTAGAAGAGAGCTCAGCAACTCAGACCCAGACATTTGGAGATGTGGAAGGAATCTCGGGGGTGGGAGCCATTTGAACTCAGAAGCCAGGTGTGGGGTGTGGGTGAGGGGGTGTGGGAGTGGGGGTGGGGGGGAGGTCACCATGTGCCTTCCCATGTGACAGAGAAAGCCAGAGGAAAGCCAGCTGCTTTTCCTCAGAAGAACTATAAACTTATAACTAAATAAATCCCCTTTGTAAAAGCTAGTCCATCTCTGGTGTATTGCATTCAGGCAGCCTTAGTAAGCTAAAACACTATCCTAATTTTTATCTCACAATTACTGCTTGAAAAGAGACTGTCCGCTTAGATTTGGTAATCTTTATATTGTTTAGGATGATATGTAAGCATTTATTTCCATATTTCACTTATAACACCTTACAAGTTTTCTTTAAAGATAGAACTTGACACTCCCCAAAGGAAAATTTTCTTACTGTTCCTCCAAGAAACATAATGAGGTAGAATAAAAAATGAAAATATAAGTATTTATTGTAAGGACCCTACACAGAGTGACAAAATAGGTAAAGGAAACAATAATAAATTATAGAAGGAAACTGATCTTAAAAAAATGTACAATTTGGGGGTGCAAGGGTAGTTCAGTGGTAGAATTCTCACCTGCCATGTGGGAGACCCAGGTTCAATTTCCAGCCCATGTACTTCCCAAAGCAAAAAACAAACCAAACAAAAATTCAGCAAATGGTGCTGCAGTAATTCTCAAGTGGAAAAAGAATGAAATATGACCCCTGCCAAATGGCATCCAAAAAAAAAAAAAACTGTACAAATTTACCATATGACTCTGCAATTTCATTCCTATAAGTTTGACTTCATGTAAAATTTTTGGTGCTCACGTTTGTTTTCTTGCATTTTCCTCTGTTGTTTGGTGTTGCTCTCAAGGTCTGATGATAGTTTTTCCGTTGTAAGTGATTTGGTCTATTTGGTACTCAGAGAACTTTTTTCTTTATTAAATTCCAGTATTTTAATAGAATATGTCTCAGAGTTGTTCATTAGGGATTGGTTTTCTATGTAGCTCCCTTTTTAAATATTTCGTAACATTGATCTTAAGTTATGGTTTTTAGTATTTGTTATGTTCCATTGCTTTGATTTTCTCCCCTCAGGACTTCTGTTATACATATGTTGGATATTTCTTGTCCATCCTCTATAGGTCTTCACTCTCCCTTTAATCTTTTTTTTTTTTTTATCTTTTTCTTTTGGGTTTTAACATATTTCCTTCTTTCATCTTCTAGTTTTCTTAAGACATTATCTGTTACCTGTTGTTTTGTTCATTCTTGTGTTTCTTTTAGTTTACTCTTCATTCTGAAACGATTTTTTTAATGATTTTTTATTTCTAATTCTTTCTTGTATTTTACCACCCCATTTGAGTTCATGTTGCCCCTTCATTATATTCTGTCATTTTTTTATATCCTTCATTTGTTTTAGCTTGTTTTGAAATATCAGATTATGGTTTTCATCTCTTTTAAAGGCATGGGGTGTTTTTTTGTTATTGTTTTTTGGATGCTTTCACTGTCTTTGGGGATTCTTCTGCCTCTTATTCTTTCTTCTCATATTGTCCTTGAGACTTCACTGCAGTGCTTTCCTGATGCTCTTTTAAGTGAAATTATTTTTCCTGAACTATTTGAAAAGATAGATGAGTCAGGAAAGCTTTTTTAGCGTCATGGCCCTAGCACTCCTTCTTCTGAATTTTCTAGGGGAGAAAAAGCCTTATATTTTCAGTGATCTCCTGGTGCTTACTCTTCCTGGTCCTTTATTTGAGCCTTCCCTTTCATTAGTGCTGCTGTCTGTATTCTGCTTAATTTGGATTCTGTTCCCATTACTCCCTATCGGACTGTATCCTGAAAGGTAGCTTCAGATGGTTAGCTTTGAGTTTATAAGTCCCAGATTGCTATATCCCCTTTAAACTTTGCCACAGTCTCCTTGCACTCACCCACAAATTGGAATGTGCAAAACTCCTTTCATTCTCAGCTGCTATTCTCAATTTGACCCACTACACTTTCCGATGAATGCCTATTTTATGTCTTTGGGGTTTTCCTAATTTCATATTCATCAAATGCCCTGTGGCTTCTTTCTGATTCTTTTCATACAGATGCCAATTCCACATTGGCGTTGAAAGTCAGTGGTTTGTCCCCACCGATTATACTTTTATTTCCTTGTCAACATAGCTTTTTTTTGGTAGATGTTTATACATTTTAGGTTTGCTACCCATTACTCTCTCTTTTCTTTGTAGAAAGAATTCAGGAGGATTCAAAACCAACTATGTCCTGATTGCTGAGATAATTCCAGAATCCTCTCCCATATTTGAATGTTTTTAGTATACTTTTTGAGCGAGAAAGTGCCAAAAATGGAAAATGATAGTGTTTTATATTTGGTTTTGTTTTTTAATGTCATATGTGCTGAAGTCAATATGGTGGAAAACAAGTTTGAATAATTTCACTTTGGAAACATGATTTAGTCTGTGTTTGTGTGTGTGTGTGTGTGTGTGTGTGTGTGTGTGTGTGTATACATATATATGATTAGGAAAATCCATAATGTGTTACTGGACTGTTCCTTGCTTTGAGAGCTGATAATTTAATTGGATGCATTTTGTAGTTGCCTAATTGAAAGAAACAGGTAGGGAGGTAAATGAAAGAGAAATTAAGTTAGAAAAATTTTCTTTCTGTACCTACACCTTAAGAAAGATATCTTTAAAATGAGTCCTGGATGGTAGTGTATTGGTGGTTAGTTTACCATAAACCATATTTATTTTTTCTTAGTATTTTGGCCTTAATACATACTAACAAAATTATTTTTAACTAAATACCTATGGCCCATTATTAGACTACATTTATTCTGAAAGTTCTTTCTTTGAAATTAACATCTATAAGTACCTAGATTTATTTAACTTCTCTCCCAAGGAAAACAGTTTATACTTCATCCATTTTTTTTTCATCCACTTTTACTTTGTTTCTCTTATGAATTAGTATATCCTCATCAGAAAGTAACAAAAATTCCTGACTCAGTAAGAATTTAGATAATATTAAGGGCCTGGGTTCTTTCCATTTGTTTGCTCTGTTCTCTTTAACATACTAACCTCATCTGTAGGTTTGCTACCCTATTATTCACAAAGTGGCTACTACATTCTTAGACATCACATTGTTAAGATTACATCCAGAGGCAGCAAAAAGGACTTTCTCTTCTTTTCTTTGTGTGTCTTTTTTTTTTTTTCTTAGTGAAAACTTTTTCCTTCTTTCTCATTGGTCAGAAATGAACCATAAACCTATGCCTAAACAGGTTGCTACTCCTGGGATGGGGATCTCCATGATTGGCTGGATTGATGTCCCCAGTAAGGTTGCCACTAGCCACATGGAATATTTAAATTAATTAAAGTTAAATAAAAGTACAAATTTAGTTCCTCAGTTGCACTTACCACATTTAAAGTGCTGGATGGCCACATGTAGCTGGTGGCTGCCTTACTGGACAGTGCAGTTAAAGAATGTTTTCATATCATAGAAATTTCTTTTGTACAGTGCTGGCTTAGATTAGCCATGTTTCACCCTCTGAATCTGCCTCTTCTGAAGCACATGATTCTGGAGAGAAGAATAGATACTTAGACAAAATTGGAGTTCCTTTTTGAATGGGAAATTTGGGGAATGACTAGTGAATAGATTGTCAGTAGCGTCTGTTTTATCTGTTCTGCTAACTTTCAGAATTATGTTCTGTCCTAAGACTGGGATTCTTTCAGCTGCCTTCTCGGGACAACTACATGGTGAATAGACGCAGTATCTGATAATGAGACCCCCCTGGTATGGCTCTTGGGCTTTGGGTATACCTCCATTACTTTGCACAAGTGACATATTTTCTGAATGTAGAAAGGCCGTTTGAAAGAGGGCTGAACACATTTTGAAGAAAGTATTGTTTGCTTGAAACCAGTCATTTTATTTGAAAATTAATCTTGGAAGTCATAGTGCTAGATAACAGAGACTATGATTTACTTGATAAAAATGGATTTATATACATTTGTCAGTTTCTAATTGGATAGTTGAAAAATACTAGTAAACTATATATCTGTTAATTTATTGTGCTGCCTGGAAACTCTTATGCTGGAGAATCTCCTTCCGTAAGTTATTAGTACTGTGAATGTGCCTTTAAGTTGAATTCTAGTGCTTGCCATTACCTAAATAGCATGTTTTACTCTCTTCATTATGGTGTCAGAACAGAAATAAGATCATTGCTAGTTCCTTTTTGCTTCCCTACTTGTTCTTGCATTTTCTGGGTTCCTATGGTTTTTCCATAAAACGAGAAGAAACAATGACTGGAAGGATACAAATCTTCCTCTCCTCTTTCCTGTGTACTCAGGTAGAATCAGGCAAGCCCTGCGTACCTCTTCCCTCTCTTGCTGCCTTTCCCCTTGTGGAAAGTCTTCATTAATCAGTTAAAATGCTTTGACTGAAAATCCTGACTTTTTCTTAGGCCCAAACATCATGATTATCATAAATATAAGAGTTTTCTTATTATTGAGCTGTGTCTCTCAATTGAGCAGGTCCTGATTATACCAAAACCAAAATGCCCAGCTTTAGAAACACTTGACTGCCTGTTATTTAAGAGGAATAGGAATAACAGAAAGTTTAGTTTTTCATTGTTGATAACTTTTACAAGGTTCTATAATTTAATAATGCTTATAAATTAGGGCATTCTGGCTGACTGAATTTTTGGTTGACTCAGTTGATAGCCACTTCTGAGTCTTTTAAAAAGTCTTTTTAAGTATGTGTGAGTTTGCTTTCTTTAATAAAACATACGGAATGCACTTTAACGTTTAACGTAACTATTCAGGCCTTCACGGTATTTTAGGTACATACCCATTAGTAGTTACTGTTTCTGTTAAATAGATATATATGCTGGAAGAGGTAGCTGACCACATCACATTGCCCCTGCTTTGAAAAGAAAAAAATTATGCTGTCTGCTTGCTTACTTCTTTTCTCCATTTTATGTCAGTAAGACCAGATTTACTTATACCTGAATGCTAGAGTATAATTTGACAAGCATCACCAAAATATATTAATTTCTTCATTCTAAAATGGTTTAGGGTTGGAGTGTGTTTACAAATGTAACACCTTCCACTTAAATATTGAGAAATAATCTGTTGCTTCATGGTGAACCCTTGGCATTTCTGTGCTTTATTTTCTTCTGCCCATCTAACAGGAGGCTGTTACATGTGTTAACGCATTTAATCCTCACAGAGCAGTCAAAAAAGGATAAATTGATAATTTGTGTAAAATATGAGTAGCTCAATTTTGTTCTGTTTGAGTAAGAACTGACTGTCATTATTCTTTTCCTAATTTTTTTTTTTTTGGCTATTTTAAATCCTTACCAGCCTTCGTAATTCATTCAGTGACTTTTCTGATTTGCCATAAAAATATAAATGTTTTTCTAGAATTTTATTGCAGATTGTGGTCCTTGGATTAGCACCATCTATAACACCTGGAAACCTTTTTTTTTTTAAACTTTTTAAATTATATAGTATATATATAAAGCAAAGAAAGAAAAAAGCAATAGTTTAGAGGAAATACAAATGGCCAAAAGGCACATGAAAAGATGCTCAACTTCCCTGGCTATTAGGGAAATGCAAATCAAAACCACAGTGAGATATCATCTCACACCCACCAGAATGGCCATTATCAATAAAATAGAAAACAACGTGCTGTAGAGGATGTGAAGAAAGAGGCACACTTAGCCACTGTTGGTGGGAATGTCAAATGGTACAGCTGCTGTGGAAGGCAGTTTGGTGGTTCCTCAGGAAGCAAAGTATAGAATTGCCATATGACTCGGCAATACAATTGCTAGGTATCTACTCAGAGGACATGAGGGCAAGGACACAAATGGACATTTGCACACCAGTGTTTATAGCAGCATTATTTACAATTGCCAAGAGATGGAAACAGCCTAAATGTCCATCAACAGACAAGTGGCTAAACAAGCTGTGGTATGTACATGCAATGGAATATTACACAGCTATAAGACAGAATAAAGTTATGAAGTATGTAACAACATGTAGATGGACCTTAAGAACATTATGCTAAGTGAGATTAGCCAGAAGCAAAAGGACAAAAAACTGTTTGGTTTCACTGATATGAACTGACATTAGTGAATGAACTTGGAAAACTTCAGTTGGTAACAGTGACTATCAGGAGATAGAAATAGGGTAGATAATGGGCAATTGGAGCTGAAGGGATACAGATTGTGCAACAGGACTGATTGTAAGAATTCAGAAATAGATAGCACAATACTACCTAACTGTAATATAATTATTTTAGAACACCAAATGAAGCTGAATGTGAGAATGATAGAGGGAGGAGGCCTGGGGGCACAAATGAAATCAGAAGGAAAGATAGACAATAAAGACTGAGATGGTATAATCTAGGAATGCCTAGAGTGAATAACGATAGTGACTAAATGTACGAATTTAAAAATGTTTTTGCATGAGGAAGAACAAAGGAATGTCAGTACTGCAGGGTGTTGAAAATTAATGGCTACTTCATATTTTAAAACTTTAGCTTATGTGTGAGACCAAAGCAAAAAATGTTTATTTGGTACTAAAATTTATATTTTGACTAGTGCATTTCCTAATATAACTTATGTGGACAGCTTAATTGAACACCATAGTACATGGAACCTTGAGTAGGGGAGGAGATTTTGTAGGTTCATCCAGAGTGATGCCCAGATAAATCCCAGAGTGATTTGAATAGTGAATAAAAAGATATCTGCAAAGTTCCCTTGGGGGAATGGCAAGAAAGGGTGAAAATTCAACTTCCCCAAGTGGAGAATTCTTGATATTCTCACAACCAAATCAATAGGCTGAGTCCCCAATCTTGGGGTTTGTTCATATGAAATTTAATCCCGCAAAGGATAGACTAAGCCTACTTAAAATTAGGCCTAAGACTCACCCCCAAGAGAACCTCTTTTGTTGCTCAGATGTGACCTCTCTCTCTCTCTCAGCCAACATGACAAGCAAACTCACTGCCTTCCCCCTGTCTGCGTGGAACATGACTCCCAGGGGTGTGGACCTTCCTGGCAACATAGGACAGAAATCCTAGAATGAGCTGGAACTCAGCATCCAGGGTCTCAGAAAACCTTCTTGACCGAAACGGGGAAGAGAGAAATGAGACAAAATAAAGTGTCAATAGCTGAGAGATTCCAAACAGAGTCAACAAGTTATCCTGGAGGTTATTCTTACGTATAATATAGATATCACCTTTTTAGTTAAGGTGTAATGGAGAGGCTGGACGAAACTGCCTGAAAATATGGAGCTGTGTCCCAGTAGCCATGTTTACTGATGATGATTGAACAATGATATAGCTTTCACAATGAGACTCTGTGAATTGAAAACCTTGTGTCTGATGCTCCTTTTAGCTACTATATCAACAGAAGAGTAGAACATATGGAATAAAAATAAATAATAGGGGGAACAAATGTTAAAATAAATTTAGTTTGAAATGCTAGTGGTAAATGAAAGCAAGGGGTAAGGGGTATGGTATGTATAATCTTTTTTTCTCTATTATCGTTTCTTTTTCTGTTGTCTTTTTATTTCTTTTTCTAAATCGATGCAAATGTTCTAAGAAATGATGAATATGCAACTATGTGATGATATTAAGAATTACTGATTGTATATGTAGAATGGAATGATATCTTAATGTTTTGTTTGTTAATTTTTTTAATCAATAAAAATATATATATAGATATCACCTTTTTAGTTAAGGTGTAATGGAGAGGCTGGACAAAACTACCTGAAAATGTAGACCTGTGTTCCAGTAGCCATGTTTCTTGAAGGTGATTGTATAATATGATAGAGCTTTCTCAATGTGACTGTTTTCAGTGTGATTGAAAACTTATGTCTGATGCTCCTTTTATCTACTTTTTCGACAGATGAGTAAAACATATGGATTAAAAATAAATAAATAGGGGAAACAAATGTTAAAATAAATTTAGTAGATTGAAATGTTAGTGATCAATGAAAGGGAGGAGTAAGGGGTATGGTATGTATGAATTTTTTTCTGTTTTCTTTTTATTTCTTTTCCTGAATTAATGCAAATGTTCTAAGAAATCATGATTATGAATATACAACTATGTGATGATATTGTGAGTTACTGATTATATATGTATAATGGAATGATCATATGGTAAGAATGTTTGTGTTTATATGTTGATATGTTTAATAAAAAAAAATCAATAGTTTTCAAAGCACTCTTAAACAAGTAGTTACAGGACAGATTCCAGAGTTTCTCGTGGGCTACCATACCATCATCTCAGATTTTTCCTTCTATCTGCTCCAGAACATAGAAGGCTAGAAGGAATACATATTTTTTTTATCATTGCAATCAACTTTTTTTTGTGAAAAATAATGTATATATAAAAAAACAATAAATTTCAAAGCACAGAAGTTAGTTGAAAACTGATTTCAGAGTTTGGTATGGGTTACAATTCCACAATTTTAGGTTTTTACTTCTAGCTGCTCTAAGATACTGGAGACGTAAAGAGATACCATATACTGATTCAACAATCATACTCATTTGTTAAACCCTACCTTCTCCATATAACTCCACCATACCTTCTATCTTTCTATACCAGTCTTTAGGGGTATTTGGGCTATGCCCATTCTTTCATGTTGGAAGGGGCTGTCAATAATATGGGGTAAGGAGATGGAACTAGCTGATGTTCTGGAGAGGCTAGGCCCTCTAGGTTTCAGGACTTACCTGGTTCAGGGACCCATCTGCAGTTTGTAGGTTTCTGGAAAGTTACCCTAGGGCATGGAATCTTTGTAGAATCTTAAAGATTGCCCTAGGTGTTTTTTAGGATTGGCTGGAATGGTTTTGGTTGAGTTTGGGAAGTTATGATAGGTAGCAATGTCTAACTGAAGCTTGTGTAAGAGTGACCTCCAGAGTAGCCTCTCGACTCTATTTGAACTCTCTCAGCCACTGATACTTTATTAGTTACACTTCTTTTCCCCCTTTTGGTCAGGATGGAATTGTTGATCCCACAGTGCCAGGGCCAGACTTATGATCCCCTGCCGCCAGGGAGAATTTCACCCATAGATGACATGTCCCATGTAGGGGGGAGGGCAATGATTTCACCTGCAGAGTTGGACTTAAAGAGAATGAGGCCACATCTGAACAACAAAAGAGGCCCCCCAGAAGTAACTCTTAGAAATACCTATAGGTAGGCTAAGCTTCTCTGCTACATACATAAGCATCACAAGAATAAGCCTCAAGATCAAGGGCTTGCCCTATTTGGATCTTCCTAATGTTTGACACAGTATCAAGGGTTTCCCCGAACATCTGGAAACATTTTAGAAATGTAGATTCTTGACTACCTGGATATACTGCACAAGAAACTCTGGTGTGCGCCCAGCACTCTGTGTTTTAACAAATCTCCTGGTGATTCTGATGCTTCCCTCAAGTTTGAAAAACACTGATTTGAAAGATCCATGAATTTGCATAAATTGGACAAACTCTGAAATCTTACCCCCATATGCTTTCATTTGCTTCATATCCTTCCTTCCTATCATCAGTCTTTAAATGATGTCAAATGAGTCAAGAAATATGACAAGTTTGAGAGTGACAGTTTCTAATCTGATTCCAAGATTTGAGAAGTTATGGAGTGCCACAAAGGTGCTAAATTTTTAGGATGCTTATTACATGTTACCGTTTTTCACTATGCTACTTTTGTAAGATTGGTGAAAATATGTATATTGTTTATATTTAGTCAGGTGTGTGTCCTTGTGCTATGTTAATGAATAAGTGCAATTCCTTTTTGGCGGTTAAAAATGTTGGTATATTTTATTTGTATAGTACAAGAATTCTCTGCTTTTAGATATAATATAGTCCTAAAGACTTATAAAGCAAAATCATTACTATATACAGACATTTTCCTTTGCTTGCCTTCCTCAGAAGAAAACAATGCATGAGCAGATAAGATGGTAATGAGGAATGTATATTTAATAGAAAATGTCAGATTGGCATGTAAATTTTTCTACAGTACATAATAAGTCATCCTACCACACATACGAAAGAACAGATTACAGGCAGTGATGAAAAGGGTGAAGGACCACAGTTTCAGTTTGCCGAGGTGCCTTGGGGTGCCTCAACAAATTCACATGGGCATCACAGGATATTTTTTATTTTCCAGAGACACACAGTGACATCTGTCAGCCTTCATACAAACTACCTAAGGTAGTTCATGATTCAGCCTTAAATCACTACATTCCCTTAGATAATGTGATATCTTTGTGAAGATGGGATTTTGGCAATTGTTTGGCAATAAAAACAAGTACTGTATGAAAATGAATGTGGAACAGAAAATGAGAGTGACAGTTTCTAGTCTAATTCCAAGATTTGGAAAGTTATGGGTTGTCCCAAAGGCTAAATTGTGAGGACATAAATAGTTATTACGTTTGGGTGAGAGTAAGATCAAAGGTGATGATGGAGTTATACAGAGAAGGCTGGGCTTAACAAATGAGTATGACTGCTAAATCAGTATTGTACTTCTTTTGGTCTCCAGTGTCTTGGAGCAGCTAGAAGAAAAAATGAAAAATTGTGGAACTGTAGCCCATACCAAACTTATAAATCTGTTATACAACTGCTAGCTAAAATGTACTTGGAGATTTATTGCTTTTTTGTATGTGTTATTTTTCACAATTTATAAAATGTTTAAAAAATAAAATACTTTTTGTTTGGGTATAACAGAACCAATAGATATTTCTTACAGCTTAAAGGTCACCATAAAAAATTACTGAAGATTAAATGAGATGCTGTAGGTAAATGAACAAGAAGAGTAAGACTATACCAAAACCAAAGTATCCCCTTTATCTCAGCAATTAGGATGAGTGCAATTTACATTTGCTGTAACATTCTAAAAGTAAGGGGACACACCCGATGTGATTATGGTGTATAGAAAGAGGAGATCAGGAAGACCAGTGCTCTCCTTTTGGAACATTAATGTATGAATATTAATACTTTTATTAGATTAAAAGCCAATTCAAATGGTTATCATGAAAATATCCAAATCTGTATTTCCAGCCTCCCCAGCAATCTTAAGTAAATTAATCTTTTTCTTTCTTTACTCTCTTTTCTTTCCTCTTCCCTCCCTGGTTAGAATTGACATCAATATTACATATTCTTTGAGTTCATTTTGTTTCTTTGAATATCCTCTTCCTTTTCTCCCCTTGTGTTTAGTTCTGTACATGGTGAAGCTTGAGACTATCAGTGCAGATATTTAGTCACATAAAACTTCATTTATATGCGTTCATAAACCAGAATCCTATTTTACTTCTTCCTGAGCCTGAGGGGAAATCTTAGAAAAGTCCATTGAGATTTAAGTTATAAACACACTACTTAATTACTGCACGAGCTTAACCACAGAGTTTGCTGTCAAAATATAAATCCCCAGGTGAGGACCTGAATGAAGCCTCCACACTTCCACCCCATCAACTCTCTTGGGTTTTTCTATTCCTGCCTCCCTATCTAGCAAACAAAAATTTGGAATCTGTTCCAAGAGCTGCTGTGAAGCTGGTGTAGAAATTTTATAAGTCAACTAAAGATTTTTAACTAAAGTTAAAAATTCTGGACTATTGCCAGTTTTTTTTTGCCAGCTTTCTCCATGCAATCCATTACTATTATTATTACTATTATTATTGTTTTCAATATGAAGGCATTCATTGTTTATTAATTCACCAGATTACTAAAAATAATCGTAGTAAACACCTTAGTTCATCCTTCTAATAAGCTTTTGATATGGTCTTCCCTGTTGCCATCATCTTCAACAAATGGATGGTCTTTTTCTTCATTCCATCTCTGGGAGAAGATCATTTAAAGGGCCACAGGAAGTTGTTTGCTTCTTAGAAGCGTCTTCCAAGAGTATAGATCTCAAATCAGATCCTCTGTGCAGATGATGCCATATTTACCAAGAGATCTTGCAATCAAAGAGTTATCTGTCAAGGCAATCTGCTTCTTATTGATTTTGCCATAACCACGCTTGTAGATCAGTTCATTTACTGACTTCAGGTTCGGGTAGCCCTGTGCACTATGGTTCTACAATTCTCAGCATGTTAACTGAGTACTTGTTGAGCTTAACAAAGGTGCTATTAAAGATTTGGCTAGGGCAAAGAGGCTGCAACACTTTTCGAATCTTTGGGCTCACATCATTGATACCTCTGATTCTGATGACACATGCCAATTTGGGTTCTGCAGGGTACATAGAAGTTACCAGATTTTCTTGCCATTCTGGCCATTTGAATCTCAGTTCTGTACATCTGCCTGTATTCCTTGTGACAGTGCTTAGCTTTTTCATAAATAAGTTTCCTTCTTGTCTTTTGAAGCATCTTTCGGGCAAACTTCTTCCTCAGGCACTTGATCTTCAGTTTGGCAAAATTTTTTTGCTTTTTCTTAAGGGTTTCTGGCATAGCTGGAACCTTCTTCCTCTCTTCGACATCTTCAATTCTAATCAGACACCATTATTTTTAAATTAAAAATAAAAATAATTGGTTATTTTCCTTGAGAATTGTGATATGTTTTAAAGAAGTTATATCTAATTTGTTGTAGGTTAAAAAAAAAATCCAATTTTAAGACTTCTCTCTCTTTCTAGTCTTAAATGACATATAGTAAATAAGCAAAACAACATGCCTTACCCACTATTTACACTTCATAGACTTTATAGAATCAAACATGTTCTGGCTTTAGAATTCTAAGAAAACAGTTTTAAATTAAAATAATAGCTGTGTAAGTAAACCAGTGATTTTAGAAGTTTATTTTATCAATTTAAAACATTAAAATTCATTGCTTTTAAAGTAGTTAGAAATCTATTTGAAGAACTCACTGTATATCTTTGATAAAGTTAAGTGATTTCTAAACAAATGTGCCATACTGTGTGTATATTTGAGATTAATTTATGCTATTGGAAAATTATTTTATTGATCCTCTTAGAAAGTTTCTATTCTTTTTTTTAATTAATTAAAGAAAAAAAGAAATTAACACAACATTTAGAAATCATTCCATTCTACATATGCAATCAGTAATTCTTAACATCATCACATAGATGCATGATCATCATTTCTTAGTACATTTGCATGAAAGTTTCTATTCTTAAGTCATTTAACATATTTATTGAACTTCTACTATGTACCAGGCACCATTTTGGGTGCTAGATATAGCAGTGAACAAGGTAGCAAGGTTCCTGCTTTCATGGAGCTTACCTTCTGGCTGGGGTGGGGAGTAGAAGAGAACAATCAACAAATCAGAAAAATATCAATAATAAATTCTAAGCAGAGTATTAAAATGGGATGATACAGTGGTTGGGGTAACTCCGAAATTGAGGCAGGCAGGAAATGCCTTTCTGAGAGGTGATATTTAAGTTGATTTCTGAATAATAAGAGCCAACAATCCAAAGATGAGAGGAAGCAAATTCTAAGCAGAGGGAATGCAAAGATTAGAGGAAACAAATTCTAAGCAGAGGGAATAGTCCTAAGGCATAATGAGTGAGGCTTCAGTGAGGCTGAAGCCCTGTGTTTGTGGCTAGGGTGGCAGTGGCAGCACAGGGAATAAAGGTAAGATCGAGGTCAGATAGGAGTTTGGATTTTATTGGGATAGTGGCAAGCCTTTGGAGAATTTTAAACAGAGACATGACATAATACAATTTGGATCTGAAGAATGGTTATAGGAAGAGGGAGTTTGGAGAACAAGTAAAGAGACAGTTAAGGAGGCTTTTGCAGTAGTTCAGGATTGAGAGTGGTGACTTGAATTGGTGTGCTAATAATGGAGTTAGAGAAAAGTATAAGGATTTGGGATATGTTTTGGAGGTATGGTCAATTCACTTATTTTGTAGATTTTGGCTTGAGTGCCAGGGTGAATGGTGTCTTTACTTGATAGGGTGATAACTGAAGGAGAACCGTTTTTTTAGGAAAATGGAGGGTTCTCTTTTGCCCATCTTAAGTTCAAGACACGAGTTATTAGATAAGCAATTGGAGATGTCAAATAAGAATTAAACATATATGACCGTGCAGTTCTGTGGAGAGACCAAACTAGTAGTGTACATTTGGGAATTAAGCTGCAGAGAGCAAGTTTTGTTCTCTGAATTTGATAAAAGTCATTAAGGAAGTTGTGTAGATTGAGGAAAGGAAGAGATCCGGCCTCCTGCAGCACTTCATCATTTTGAAGTTTTGTAGCGGAGAAAAAGCCAGCAAACGTGACTGAGAAGGAACAGCCTGAGAGGTAGGAGGAAGAAACCAGTGGACTGAGGCATCAGATAAAACAAAAATGAAAGGTTTCAAGAAAAAAAAGAAGAGATGGAAACTCTCAAATGCTACTGAGAAGGTCACTTTAGATAAAACGACAGGCATTAGCTTTCAGAGTCCCTCATGAGCTTGATAAGAGAATTTGAATGGGTAAAGGAGAGAAAAGGAGTAAGGAAGGAGAGAGTGATTATAGATAACTCTTGAATCACAAGGGATTATGTTATATAGTGATAACAGGTAATTATATTTTCTGAGAAGAGGGATAACAAACTTGTGCTTTGTTCCTAATATGGGTCTACAGAAATGTCACTCGAATTTATATATGTATATCTTTCACCCATCTACGTATTAGTAGACCTGAATGAATGTTGTTGAACGCAGCATAAACACAGAGGTCCTTCAGGTAGTCATACTCCAAGTGATGTGCTAAGCAGCTCACTTTAGTAGGCTGTGATTTAATTTATTTCAAGTTAGAAATGATGTAAAAGGCACAGTTAAATGTTTTTTTCATTTACCGCCTCCTGCAAGCTTCCAAATCACAGATCTCAGGTCCTTTTCTTCTGCATTTTTTCCAGTTCCTTCTTTGCATTTCTTCCATTATCTAGGAATACTTGCTAATGCTCTGTCTTCAATACTGTGTTTTATATAATCTGTCAGTGTCGTGGTCAGGTTCATATGTCAACTTGGCCAGGTTTGTCTCGTTGGGCAAGTACTGGCCTGTCTTTTGCTATGAGGACAGTTCATAGAATTAAATCATGATCATGTCGGCTACATCCACAGCTGATTCCATTTGTAATCAGCCAAGGGGAGTGTCTTCTGCAGTGAGTGATGCTTAATCTAATCACTGGAAGCCTTTTAAGGAGGATTCAGAAGATACAGGCTCTCTTCCTGCTTTGGCCGGCGAGCCTCTCCTGTGGAGTTTGTCCAGAACCTCCATTGAAATCGTCAGCTTCGCAGCCTGCCCTACAGATTTTGGACTCTACGTTCCCACAGTTACGTGAGATGCTTTTATAAATTTTATATATACAAATATTTCCTGTTGATTCTGTTTCTCTAGAGAACCCTAACTAATATGACTTGGTACCAGGAGTGGTTCTTAAGAAACAGAATCTTAAAAATGGGTTTTTATGTGTGGTTTTCTGAACTGACTGGACTAAAAGGCACCAAGGACTCTGATTTCCATAATCAGAATAACATTACCATTCCATGGAGTGAGTTGGCAAAAGAGATAATCAAAATATCACCATTCTTTTCTTCTAATGCTTCGCTTGTACAAAGCCAGACTCTGGGGGATAATGTTTTTGACACCTTTACAGAGTATGGAGATGTTGGCTGGTTGTTGTTAGACACACTGTTTACATTAATGAGTAAAGGGATGGGCTTAAGTCTTCAAACGGGAAGCTTAAGTGCCATCTGGCAGGTATAGACATTTCTGTGAGTGTCCTGAAGGAAAATCTTAATCCTGTAGCCTTAGACTTGAAATCTCTGAAAATCAGACCCGGAATCTTATTGTTAAAGTAGCACCTTTACAAGGTGAACTGAAATCTCGATCTTGCATGGTGTCTGCTGTTAAAATGAGGTCATTATTGGAAAGGAGTGGGACCCTGAAAAAATGGGATGGCGACATATGGATTGATAATGATGTTGGTGGAGAGGTTGAAACCCTAAGTCATGTGGAGTCTTCTCTAGATAACCCTGTAATAGTCTGCCCTGAGGAGTTAGCCACCAGCCTCTACCTAAAGGTATTAGCCATAGAGTGATTAATCCTGTTTCAACAGTTGAAACTGCAAATGAATGCCCTGAAGCAAATTGCTTGGAAGATACTTCTAATTCTTTTCATGACCCACCCCCACCACCTCTCATTTCTTCCAGACCTATAACTAGACTAAAGTTCCAACAGGCCCCTAAAGATGAGGTACAAAGTATCACACATGAAGAGATATGTTATACTCCAAAAGAACTGTGTGAGTTTTCCAATTTATATAGACAGAAATCAGGGGAATATGTGTGGCAATGGATTTTAAGGGTGTGGGATAATGATGGAAGGAATATAAAGCTGGATCAAGCTGAATTTATTGATATGGGTCCAGTAAGCAGAGATTCTGTGTTTAACGTTATATAGCTCAAGGGTTTAGAAAAGGCATTAATAGCTTGTTTGGATGGTTGGCTGAAACATGGATCAAAAGATGGCCGACATGGGGCGGGCCGCGGTGGCTCAGCGGGCAAAGTGCTTGCCTGCTATGCCGGAGGACCTCGGTTCGATTCCCGGCCCCAGCCCATGTAACAAATACGGAGAAACAGAATACAATAAAAAACAAGAAAATGTTTCCCTTTCTTCCTTCCTTCCTTCCTTCTATCCTTCCTTCCTTCTCTCTGTCTTTCCTTTATGAAAAAAAAAAAAAAAAGATGGCCGACATTACCTGAGGTTGAAATGCCAGAACTGCCCTGGTGTAATGTAGATGAAGAGATCCAGAGGCTTAGAGAGATTGGAATGTTAGAGTGGATTTATCATGCAAAGCCTGCTCTTACACCCCTGGAATTTCCGGAGGATGTACCTTTCACCAGAACAGTGAGAAATAATTTTGTGAGACTAGTGCCATCATCCCTGAAGAGCTTTGTAGTTGCACTTCTCTGTAGGTCAGATATTACTGTAGGAACTGCTGTCACTGAGCTGGAATCCTTAAACACAATGGGGATGACTGGTTCCCGAGTTGGCAGAAGCCAGGTAGCAACACTTAATCACCAAAGACAGGGTGGACGTGGCTATTATAATAGACAGCAAACTCAAAGCAGGAGTCAAAATAATCTGACTCACAGATATTTGTGGCATTGGCTAGTAAACCATGGGATACATAGAAATACAATACATGGGCAGTCTACTGAATTCTTGTTTGAGCTGTATAAAACAAGAGTTCTAGGTCAAGTGAACAGAAGTCTAACTTGAATTACAAAAAGACAGAGTCACGGACCCTTAATCAGTTTCCAGGCTTGAGACAGTTTACAGACCCAGAGCCCCTTGAATGAAGGGAAGGCCAGGTCACTTTGGGGGAGAACTCTGTAACACTGTGTATTAGTTAGGGTCCTCTCGAGAAATAGAATCAAGAGGGAACACTTGTAAATATAAAATTTATAAAAGTGTCTCACGTGACCATAGAAACGCAGAGTCCAAAATCCACAGGGCAGGCTGCGAAGCCGACGACTCCAATGGATGGCCTGGATGAACTCCACAGGAGAGGCTCACCAGCCAAAGCAAGAATGGTACCTGTCTCCTCTGAGTCCTCCTTAAAAGGCTTCCCATGATTAGATTTAGCATCATTAATTGCAGAAGACACTCCCCGTTGGCTGATTACAAATGGAATCAGCTGTGGATGCAGCCGACATGATCATGACCTAATCCTATGAAGTGTCCTCATTGCAACAGACAGGCCAGCACTTGCCCAATCAGATAAACAGGTACCACAACTTGGCCAAGTTGACACCTGTCCCTAACCATGACACACTGCCACAAATTTGTACTGTTAATCTTCCTCCAAGCCTTCCCCAAGGAGACTGACGGCCTTTTACCAGGGTAACTGTGCATTGGGGAAAAGGAAATGATCAGATATTTGGGGGATTATTAGACACTGGTTCAGAAGTGACGTCAATTCCAGGGACCCAAAATGTCACTCTGGTCCACCAGTCAGAGTGGGGGCTTATGGAGGTCAGGTGATCGGTGGAGTTTTAGCTCAGGACTGTCATACAGTGGGTCCAGTGTGACCCCGGACCCATTCTGTAGTTATTTCCACAGTTCTAGAATGCATAATTGGAATAGACACTCTGAGCAACTGGCAGAATCCGTACATTGGCTCTCTAACTCATGTGGTGAGGGCTATTATGGTGGGAAAAGCCAAGTGGAAGCCACTAGAACTGCCCCTACCTAGCTAAATAGTAAATCAGAAGCAATGCTGGATTCCTGGAGGGATTGCAGAGATTACTACCACTCTTAAGGACTTGAAGGATGTGAGGGTAGTGATTCCCCCGCATCCCCATTCAACGCTCCTGTTTGGCCTGTGCAGAAAACAGATGGGTCTTGGTGGATGACAGTGGATTATCGTAAGCTCAACCAGGTGGTAACTCCAATTGCAGCTGCTGTTCCAAATGTGGTATCATTGCTTGAACAAATCAGTACATCCCCTGGTATCTGGTATGCAGCTATTGATCTGGCAAATGCTTTTTTCTCAATAGGTGTTAGTAAGGACCACCAGGAAGTTTTCTTTGAGCTGGCAAGATCAGCAATATACTTTCACTGTCCTACCTCAGGGGTATATCAGCTCTCCAGCCCTATGTCATAATCTTGTCTGCAGGGACCTTGATCTTTCTCCCTCCCACGAGACATCACACTAGTCCATTATACTGACGATATCATGTTGATTGGACCTAATGAGCAAGAAGTAGCAACTACTCTAGACTTATTGGTAAGGCATTTGCCTGTCCGAGGATAGGAGATAAGTCCAACAAAAATACAGGGGCCTTCCACCTCAGTGAAATTTGTAGGTGTCCAGTGGTGTGGGGCATGTTGAGATACCCCTTCTAAGGTGAAGGATAAGTTGCTTCATCTGACTCCTCATACAACTGAAAAAGAGGCACAATGCCTAGTTGGTCTCTTTGGATTTTGGTAACAACATATTCCTCATCTGGGTGTGCTACTCTGGCCCATTAATCGAGTGACCAGAAAAGCTGCTAATTTTGAGTCGGGACCTGAACAAGAGGAGGCTCTGCGACAGAGCCTGTACAAGCTCCAGTCTCCTGTACAAGCTGCTCTGCCACTTGGGCCGTATGATCCAGCAGATCCAATAGTGCTGGAAGTGTCAGTGCCAAATAGAGATGCTGTCTGGAGTCTTTGGCAGGCCCCTATAGGAGAATCTCAATGCAAACCCTTAGAATTTTGGAGCAAAGCCTTACCATCTGCTGCAGATAACTGGTCTCCTTTTGAGAAACAGCTTTTGGCCTGCTACTGGGCCTTTAGTGGAGACTGAATGCTTAACCTTGGGCTACCAAGTTACCACGAGACCTGAGTTGCCTATCATGTGCTGGGTTTTGTCTGACCCACCAAGCCATTAAGTTGGGCATGTGCAGCAGCAGCACTCCATCATAAAATGGAAATGGTACATACAAGATAGGGCCAGAGCAGGTCCTGAAGGCACAAGTAAATAATATGAGGAAGTGGCCCAAATCCCCGTGGTCTATATTCCTGCCACATTACCTTCTCTTTCTCAGACTAGAGCTGTGGCCTCTTGAGGAGTTCCTTACAGTGAATTGACTGTGGAAGAGAAAACTTGGGCCTGGTTTATAGATGGTTCAGCATGATACACAGGTACCACCCAAAAGTGGACAGCTGCAGCACTATAACCTCTTTCTGGGATGTCCTTGAAGAGCATTGGTGAGGGAAAATCCTCCCAGTGGGCAGAACTTCGAGCAGTGCACCTGCTTGTTCATTTTTCTTGGAAGGAAAAGAGTTACATTTATATACTGACTCATGGGCTGTAGCTAATGGTTTGGCTGGATGGTCAGGGACTTGGAAAGACCATAATTGGAAAATTGGTGACAGAGAGGTCTGGGGAAGAGGTATGTGGGTAGACCTTTCTGAGTGGGCTAAAAATATGAAGATATTTGTGTCCCATGTGAATGAGCACCAGAGGGTGACTTCAGCAGAGGAAGGTTTTAAAAATCAGGTGGATAAGATGACCTGTTCTATGGATACCAGTCAGCCTCTTTCCCCAGGAACTCCTGTCATTACCCAATGGGCTCATGAACAAAGTGATCATGGTGATAGGGATGGGGGTTATGTGTGGGCTCAGCAACATGGATTTCTACTCACAAAGGCTGACCTGGCTACAGCCACTGCTGAGTGCCCAGTCTGCCAGCGGCAAAGACCCACACTCAGCACCTGATATGGCACCATTCCCCGAGGTGACCAGCCAGCTGCATGGTGGTAGGTTGATTATATTGGACCACTCTTGTGGTAGTTAGATTCAGTTGTCAGCTTGGCCAGGTAAGCATACCTAGTTTTGTTGCTGCGAACATAAGCCAATGGTATGTGAACCTCATCTGTTGCTAATTAATCTGCAGTCAGCTAGGAGGCGTGTCTGCTGCAATGAGTGACGTTTGACTTAATTGGCTGGTGCTTAAATGAGAGAACGCAATGTAGCACAGCCTAAGCAGCTCCGCATTCTTCATCTCAGCACTTGCAGCTCAGCCCAGGCCTTTGGAGATGCAGAAAGAAATCACCCCAGGGAAAGTTGTTGGAACCCAGGGGCCTGGAGAGAAGACTAGCAGAGACCATCCTGTGCCTTCCATGTAAGAAAGAGCCTCAGTGGAAAGATTGCTGCCTTTCCTCTGAAGAGCTAACAAAATAAATCCCCTTTTATTAAAAGCCAATCCATCTCTGGTTTGTTGCATTCAGGTAGCTAGCAAACTAGAACAACTCCCTTCATGGAAGGGGCAGCGATTTGTTCTAACTGGAGTAGACACATACTCTGGATATGGGTTTGCTTTCTCTGCATGCAATGCTTCTGCCAAAACTACCATCCGTGGGCTTACAAAATGCCTTATCTATCGCCATGGTATTCCACACAATATTGCTTCTGATCAGTGAACACACTTCACAGCAAATGAAGTATAGGAATGGGCACATGCTCATGGAATTCTCTGGTCTTACCATATTCCCCATCATCCAGAAGCAGCTGGATTGATAGAAAGGTGGAATGGTCTTTTGAAAACTCAATTATGGTGCCAACTAGGTGGCAATACCTTTAAAAGCTGGGGTAATGTTCTCCAGGAAGCTGTGCATGCTTTGAATCAGCATCCATTGTATGGTGCTGTTTCTCCCATAGCCAGGATGCATGGGTCCAGGAACCAAGGGGTGGAAACGGGAGTGGCACCACTTACTATTACCCCTAGTGATCCAGTAGGAAAATTTTTGCTTCCTGTCCCTGCAACCCTGAGCTCTGCTGGTCTACAGGTTTTAGTTCCAAAAGGGGGAGTGCTTCCACCAGGAGAAACAACAATGATTCCATTGAACTGGAATCTAAGACTGCCACCTGGTCACTTTGGGCTACTCATGCCCTTGGATCAGCAAGCCAAGAAGGGGATTACATTACCAGCTGGCATGACTGACCCTGACTATCAGGGGGAAATAGGACTGCAACTACACAGTGAAGGTAAAGAAGAGTTTTCCTGGAATATAGGAGATCCCCTAGGACGTCTTTTCATACTACCATGCCTTGTGATTAAAATCAGTGAAAAACTGCAACAACTGAATCCAGGCAGATCTACCAGTGGCTCTGAAACTTCAGGAATGAAGGTTTGGGTCACCCCACCAGGCAAAGAACCACGGCCAGCTGAAGTGCTTGCTGAGGATAAAGGGAACATGAAATGGGTAGTGGAAAAAGGTAGTGAAAAATATGAGCTACGGCCATGTGATCAGTTACAGAAAAGAGGAGTGTAATGCTGTTTTGTTCATGTTATACTATTTAAGTTGTAAGATATCAAGTTTAAGAATGAATATTACCCAAGGACTTGCACCCTATTCTGGAGAGATTTAAGGTGTTTCCGGTTATATGTAGGACAGTTGAATATTGTTAGGTGAGAGGGAAAAAAAGTGTCTTTTATTGTTTCCTATTTAGAAATTGGTATGGTTTAAGGTGATGAGTATAGCTGCCAAGTTGACAAGGAGTGGACTGTCATGGTCAGGTTCAGCTTGGCCAGGTGATGGTACCTGTTTGGTTGAGCAAATATTGGCCTGTCTTTTGCTGTGAGGAAAGTTCATAGAATTAAATCATGATTACGCCAGCTACATCCACAGCTGATTCCATTTGTAATCACCCAAGGGGAATATCTTCTTTAATGAGTGATGCTTAATCTAATCACTGGAAGGAAGCCTTTTTAAGGAGGATTCAGAAGAGACAGGCTCTCTTCCTGCTTTGGCCAGCGAGCCTCTCCTGAGGGTCTTCCAGACCCTCCATCGGAATCGTCAGCTTCACAGCCTGCCCTAAAGATTTTGGACTCTATGTTCCCACAGTTATGTAAGACACTTTTATAAATTTTATATTTATGAATATTTCCTGTTGATTCTGTTTCTCTAGAGTATCCTAACTAATACAGTCAGTCAAGTGCTACTGTCTTAGGTTAAGGAAAAAGAGTTTCTGATGCTTGTCTATAGCTGTCTGTAACTTCGTGGTGCCTCTTGGCAATACCACCTTTATCAATTTAGTAGACTTTTGGGGACCTTTTATGTCTATTTTCTCTCACCATACTCTAAGTTTTAGTCAGTTTGCTGGGCATGTGCCTTTGACCCTTTATGTCAGAAACCAAGTCCTTTTCTCCTGGCCATCACCATATTTAGCTGTGTTGTATTTCCTGTCTACTAGTGTAGTCCAGTAAAAGAGATACAGATAGTTTGTGTTGGTTTTCAAAATTCCTTCAGCCTTCTGAATCCTCAGACTTATTATTCCAGATAGTAAGATAATACTAAGGCATGATATAGGCTTAGGGCATAATAGTTATTAAATGTCAAATTTTTCTTTAAATGTCTAATAATAGTTATATACATTTATATGTACAGGCTAGTAGTTCTGTGACTCAGGCTATTGATTTGTGGTTAGAGCAGAACGATGTTTTAAGTTGATACTTATCTGGCTTTGAAATAAGAAGTTTTAATTGTTAGTTATTGAACTTCTCTGACCAAAGGAAAATCCCATTTTCACTCAATAACTGACCTTTCACTTTCCACACTCAAAAGTGGAATAGATTTGGATAATAAGAGGTTATTGTTTTTGTAACTTTGGAATAATGGTATAAAGCACAGATGGGGACTTGCCTGATTAATACATTTTGTTTCATATGCCAAGACTTCTAAACTTACATAGTCAAGTAATTTAAGCTAATTTATATGAATGAACAAACTGAGGCCCAGATATTTACATAAAAGTTATCTGTTCTTTTCACATAAAAGTTCACTAGCAAAGAAAACTGGTGAATAATAAAGAGCTAATTAATTTAAAGCTTTTGTGTTATTTTTTGACACAACAGCTCTATTGAGATATAATTCACATATAATATCCACCCTTTTAATGTGTATGCAATTCCGTGGTTTCTGGTTGACCAGCCTTTATCACTGTCTAATTTTTATCATCCCTAAAAGAAACCCATACCCATTAGAAGTCACTCCCCAGTCTCTTCCCCCTGCCTCTGGCAACCACTAACATACTTTCTGTCTCTGTGAACTTGCTTATTCTAGGCACTCCATATAGATGGAATCATATAATATATGGCCTTCTGTGTCTGATTTCTTTCATTAACATAATGGCCAAAAATATTCCATGGTATGTATATCCACATTTGTTTATCCGTTCTTCATTTGGGTTGTTTCCTCTGTTTGGATAATATGAATAATGCTGCTTTTAAATTTGTGTACAAGTTTTTTATGTGGGCATGATGTTTTGAGTTCTTTTGGGAATATACCTGGGAGTGGAATTGCGTCATATAGAATCTCTCTGTTTAATGTTTTGAAGAACTGCCAAACTGTTTTCCAAAGTGATTGCACCATTTTAAAGTCTGTTGTTTCTTAGGTAGACTAGTTATTGACTAGTCCAGTAATGGATTTCTGTCAGATTTTACTGTATACTGAAAAAATTATTTTATCATGGAGCTAAAGATTTTAATGTGATTTCCCACTTTTGATTATTTAAAGAGATGCATTGAGAAAAGTTCATTAGGTGTTGTTTGAGTCTGCCACTTTCTTGGAATAACGACTATATACTTTGGTAATACCCCCAATCCTAATGTCACCTCTGCTCCTTGATTATTCTCATAGTTTTATCAGTTGAATGTTTAGATGTGAATAACAGAAAGCTCAGTGGTGCAATAATGGGACTTTTCTCGAACAGTTCTGAAAAGTACAGCTAGTGCTGACTTTAAGCAAGACAGTGTTCCCTGATGTCTTAAAGAGAGTTGCAAAATTGAATTGTATTGGTCCTGATTGGTCTGCCTTAGGTTGTTGTGCTCATTTTTGGCCAGGGTTTGGGTAAAACTAAGTTTGGAAATAGGTACAATCCAAATCAGAGTGCTTCTAGGAAAGAAAGGAATAATGAGTTCTGGAGAGATATCCAGAAAGGGCCCACTACAGAGTTAGACATAACTCTTCTGGAGAGCTAAGAAAAAAAATAAATGCATATGTCTGGCATTTGAGTCTGTATATGATGACCTACTGAATTCAGAAAGTCTAACTTTGCTCAAGAAACCAACCTTTTGTTTTTCTGGCCTTTCCTGAGGACTCTTTATATTTGTATGCCTTTTTATTCTTAAGTAATTGTTTTGGAAAGTATTTTATAACTTTGTTAAGCAAAAATGTCCCCTTTGTTTTAAATGCTAAGTTTGGGCTGTGTTCATTCACAATCACTATGTCTGAGTTTTAATATTAAAGAGGTATTTATCACTGTTAAGAATGTTTCATTTTTGCTTAGTGACTGTCCCTTGTTTGAAAAAGGTTGGGTTATTAATGACCAGTGCAAGCTGAATTTATATAAAGAAGCATCTCTTTATGACTCTTCCTGCTAACTCTGAAAAGTAACAGGGCAAAGGATGATTTAAACATTCTCCTCTGAACATCAGTAGGAATTAACCATGATAATAATAGTAATTTATTTTATATTATTATAAAATAATAAAAAAATTATTTTAATGCAGATAGGCTTTAAGTGCGCTTCCACATATCATATGAATTATCCAATGAAATCACTTTGCTTGCATAGTTGTTACTCGTCTTTTTTTTCCTCTTACTGCATAACAAACAAGCTAAACATTTCAGTGAATTTCAACCAGCAGCATTTATTTTCACTCTCAGGGTTCTACAGCTTAGTGCATATCCACTGATCTAGGCTTTGCTCAGCTAGGCCAGGTTGTACTTCAGGCTTCTGGATGGATTCAGGTCTATTTCTTAAGTTTTACTCTGGGACCCAGACTGAGAGGTAGTGGGTACATGGACATGTTCTTAGGTAAGATCACAGGAGTTATAAGGAGGGTGAGTAGAAACATGCAGTGTCTCTTAAGGCTTCAGCTTGGAACTGGCACACTGATACTTCTTCCTAATTTCTTTGGCCAAAGTAAGTCACGTGGGCAAACCCAATATCAGTGGGACAAGGAAATATACTCCTTCCACAGTGATAGGCATTGCAAAGTCACACAGCAAACAGCATGGGGATATAATTCTGTGGGGGAGAGTAAAGAATTGGGAATGTTGATCTATTTAGCCATAGGTATTATTGTGGAATTTGGTGTGATAAAAATGAATTTACCTTTAGAGTGAGTATATTAGGATTTTGGAAGAGTAATTCATCACAGTCTAATAGTAAAATCATTAATGATGTTCAAATTAAAGTACTAAATGATATATATTGCTACCTCTGAAACAAAAGACACTAATGATATGTTCAGCTCCTCTACCTCAGTGTCTGTAGACATTTGCTAAATTTAAATTGTTTAGTAATTCCTTGTACTAGCCTCTTGTGTACATTTACAAAGGGCTGAAATTCTTGCCTGTGGTTTAAATTTTTAACCAGTTGTGGTGGTTTGGAGCTTTGTACACTAGAAAAACATGTTTTTAAACTTAATCTGTTCCTGTGGATGTGAACCCATTGTAAGATGGTCCTTTTGATGAGGTTACTTCACTTAAGGTGTGATCCAACTCAATCACGATGGGTTCTAGTCCTATTATTTGAGTCCTTTATAAGCAGAAAGAAATTCAGACAATAGAGAGAAAGCCATGGGAGGCAAGAGGCTGAAGGTTGTTGGAACCCAGAAGAGAAGTGAGAGACCTGGAGAGGCTGCCATGTGCATTGTTTTGTGACAGGAGCCAAGGACCAAGGGTCACCATTAGTCAACCCCAGAATGCCAGTCTTTGGGAAGAAAGCATTGCCTTAATGATGCCTTGAATTGAACTTTTCCTGGTTTCAAAACTGTGAGCCAGTGAATTCCATTGGTTAAGCCAACTCATTGCATGGTATTTGCTTTAGCAACAAGGAAACTTAAAACGCCAACTCTTATTCCCATTCTTTCTCTAAAATTTAGCAAGCTACTAATTAATCAACTTATATTAGCTGTTGCAAGGATTCATGACAGACTATAAAATTAATGAAAAGATGAGTCTTTTGAAATTACATGTAGAGACATCTAGGTAATCTAAGGTACATTTTAAAACATATGCAGTGTCCCTAGAAAAAATTGTTTTGTCTTTTTAGAGAGTTTCCAGTGGTGGTAGGGAAGTGGTTTTGTAAACTGTGAGGTGGAGGAATCTAGGTTTTAATGCACAGAATGGTGTTTTGCATCCTTATTAACTACGGAACTCTTCTCCCCAAGAAAAGGATATTTTTAAAAACTAAGATTCCATGGGATACATTTTAGATAGCATTGTTGTAGGCCTTTTTTATTAGTTAAGATTAAGTTCAGCTATGTGTGATAAGAAAAACTCAAGATAATCGTGGTTTAGATTAGTTCAATTTTTTTTTTCACGTAAAAGGTGGCTAGAGTATGCGAGCTGATATGGTATAACTTCACTGTGATTAGGGATCCAGGATCCTTCTAGCGTACCCATCTATCACCTTAGTGTGTTGTTCAAGGGGGCTGCTTGAGTTCCATCATTTTTATTTGTTAAATGATAAATGGGTGTTTTTTTAAGATAAATTGTTTAATAAAATCGTGATACTTGAAGGGGTAAATTTTAGTTACTGTTGCTTAGGAATCTCATTCCCTTTTAACAAAAATGAAATGTTACTGTATAAAGACTAGGCCCAAATATAGTACTGATTCTCACTTTCAGTGCTTATACAGCAAATAATAATATAGAAAATAACAAAATCTTTTTTTTTAAAATGCAGCTAAATACATATTTGGACTGAAAAAGAACTATGATTTTAATATAATGTATTTCAGCCAATCTAAGACTGTTGATTTAAGGTGGACTATTATTTTATGTACCACTAAGAAAAAAAATGCTGCCAATTGTAAGATGCACTCTGATTTCAGACTGTTAAAATGTGGGAACAGTGTATTGTAATTAACCTTTTTCATATCTGTTTTTTGTCTCCTTTGATTTCACTCTAGCCAGTTTAAGGGGTAGTTACTGTATGTAATGAGAGCTGTTTGGTCAAATGCAAATAAACTAGGCAAAAATAATGTACCATGCTAATAAATAGTGCTTGTTAATATCAGTTATACACCCAATTAGTCTTTTCTTATGAAGCTGAGCTGATAAATTGCATTAAAATATTACTACTTTGTATCAATTATCTATTGCTGCATAATAGAGTACTTCAAAATTTAGTAGGTTAAAGTAATTACTTTTAACTGAATTTTTTTTAGATAAGTGTAGATTCATAAAATTAAAAAGTAGACATCCTTTGTACATTTTGCTCAGTTTTTCTCAGTGGTAACATTTTGCAAAACTGAGTATAGGGTGGGCCACGGTGGTTCAGCAGGCAAGGATGCTTGCCTGCCATGCCAGAGGACCCGGGTTCAATTCCCAGTGCCTGCCCACGTAAAAAATTTAAAAAAAAACAAAAACTGAGTATAATTTCATAACCAGGATATTGACATTGATATAATCTACTGATTTTACTCAGATTCCTTGTTTTATTTGTACTCATTTGTGTGTATAAGTTCTAAATGATCTAATCATCTATGTATGTTTGTGTATCTACCACCACAGGCAAGTAAACAGGTTCCACACCAAAAAAGTGTTTATTTGTGGTTTTGTAACCACACTTCCCTCCCTCCCTCCTTCCCTCCCTCCCTCCTTCCCAGTGCTGACCCCCCACCTTCACCCCCACTCCTGTCCCTAACCCATGTAACCACTAATCTGTCTGCCATTTCTAAAATTTTGTTCTTTCAAAAATGTGGTACTTGCTGATGATTTATCTGCTGTTGGGGCAGGCCCAATGACGTAGCTTGTCTTTGCTCTGCATAGTGTCTGCAGACTCAACTGGGACTGGAGGATCGAGGTTGGTCTCACTCACATGTATGAAGCCTCGGTACAGGCTTTCAAATGGAGTGTTGAAGTGCTCCTCTCCATGGCATCTGTCACATGTAGTTTCTTCTACGGTAGGGCCACTATCTCCATATGGCCACTTGTTCCAGTGGGAGAGCCTGAAGTTCCTTACATGGCAGCTCAGGGCTCCAAGAAAGCAAAAACATAAGTTGTCACGCCTTTTCCAACCTAGGGTACAGAACTGACGCTGCCTTACTCTTGCCTCACTTTTCTAAAAGTCTTTTGATCAGAGCAAGTTGCAAAAATAGTCCAGATTTAAAAGAAAGGGAAATAGACTTCACCTCTTGATGGAAGGAGCAGTAGGTATGTACAGGGATGGGAAATTGTTGGTGGCCAGCTTTGCATGCAGCCTAGTGCACACTATGAGCAAGATAGTTGGATTATAGGAATCCTGGAGCATGTGTCTGCCTGGGTATAATCGATGTATTAGTTTGAATCTCAGGAAAGTACAAAACAGAATGTGGTAAAGTTACATAGTTTACTGCTGCTGATGCTTGTTTCAAATAAAAAGTTCCTTTGCAAGCAGTGTTGCCACAGTTCAAGTTATCAACCAAATCTAAGAATTCCCAAGAGGCCCATGTTATTTGCTGAATAACTGGTTGCTTAAAGTGGCTGTCAAGATGTTAGGAATGGTTCACCTCTTTCATTTTCCCAGGCTCTCTGTTTCTTGTGATTGTAAAATACCAGGGACTTGTATACCTATTTCCCGATTTCTGTAATAATTTTAGAGAGACCACACAGATTTTTCTCTTTACATTGAACTTTTTAGGTTAGACATAAGAATAATGAATTTCAAGATATTTTCACCTTCAGAAAAAAAGATCTTTTAAGGGAGAGTTAGGGTACAGAAGGAAAGAGACATTCGTTTCAGCTGAGAATTTGAAACCTGGAGAACTTTTTCTCTGAAGATTTTTCTGGCTAGGAAATGTTAGACTTCCTTAGTTTTGTGAGAGGAGCAGTCCAATGGGTCTAAAGGTTAGTTCCTTAACTTCATTGGCAGAATTCTTGATCATCTTTTACAATGAAGATTGTAAGCTTTCATAGGATTTTGGGAATGAGAGGTAACTAAAGAGCTGTTGTTCAGTGAGGACTACATGTTTAAAGAACATTTAATAAATCAGATAGATGATTAAGTGTATACATGTGGTTTCAAATATAGAAATGAATTTTTTCACTCTGATTTTTATAACGATGTTACTTGGGTAAGAGTCTCCTTCCTGCTTTCCTTTCTGAGAGCTTTTGATTTCACAAACATTTGCTTTGAACCCTCTATGCATGGGTATTTTGTCAGGCATTTTTTTTCTTTTTTTTTACTTTTCTTTTTTATATCTGTGTCAGGCTTTTTTTTTTTTTAATAACTTTTTTATTGCATAATATAACATATATACAAAGCAAAGAAATAAAAAAAGCAATAATTTTCAAAGCACTCTTCAACAAGTAGTTACAGGACAGATCCCAGAGTTTGTCATGGGCTACCATATGATCCTTTCAGATTTTTCCTTCTAGCTGCTCCAGAATATAAGAGGCTAGAGGGCTTAAATCTTTTTTTATCATCACAATTGACTTTTTGTGTGCGTGTGTGTGTGAAAAATAACATATATACCAAAAAGCTATAAATTTCAAAGCACAGCACCACGGTTAGTTGTAGAACAGATTTCAGAGTTTGACATGGGTTACAGTTTCACAATTTTAAGTTTTTACTTCTAGTTGCTCTGAAATGCTGGAGACTGAAAGAGATCAATTTAATGATTCAGGATTCATATTCATTTGTTAAATCCTATCTTTGTATATCTCCACCATCACCTTTGATCTTTCCATCCCTCTCTTTAGGGATGTTTGGGCTATGGCAATTCTAAATTTTTCATATTGAAAGGGTCTGTCACTAATATAGGATAGGGAGATAGAACTATCTAATGTTCCGGAGAGACTGGGCTAGGTTTCAGGACTTATCTGGACCAGGGACCTATTTGGAGGTTTCTGGAAAGTTACTCTAGTGCATGGAACCCTTGTAGAATCTTATATATTGCCCTAGGTGTTCTTTAGGATTGGCTGGAATGGTCCTGATTGGGGGTTGACAGATTTTGATAGGTAGCAGGGTCTAACTGAAACTTGCATAAAAGTAACCTCCAGAGTAGCCTCTCGACTCTCTTTGAATGCTCTCTCCCACTGATACTTTATTAATTCCACTTCTTTTCCCACTTTTGGTCAGGATGGAATTGTTGATCCCACAGTGCCAGGCCTGGGTTCATCCCTGGGAGTCCTTTCCCACGTCGCCAGGGAGAGTTTCACCCCTGAATGTCATGTCCCACATAGCGGGGAGGGCAAGGAATTCACTTGCAGTATTGGGCTTAGAGAGACTGAGGCCACATCTGAACAACAGAAGATGTCCTCCAGAAGTAATTCTTAGGCATGCCTATAGGTCATCTAAGCTACTCCACTACCTACATAAGCTTCACAAGAGTAAGCCTCATGATCAAGGGCATGACCTATTGATTTGGGTATTCCTAAAGTTTGACACAGTGTCTGGGGATTCCCTGATGGTAAGGTTTAATAGTTCCATAGTCTTTCTCCCCTCCCTCAGGGGACTTTGTCAATACTTTTTGATTAGCTGCTTAATGTACTCTAGGATGTTTCCAGGCATTACAATGATCTATGCAGGATTAAAGGACCGCTTTATTATTTTGTGCTCCCTGTGTTTCAGTTGTTCAAATGAGCTATACAGATAGGATGAATTAGATTATGCCCTACAGAAAATTTCAGTTCCAGACCAAGTAAATTTTTATTCCATTGGTCTCAAGGAGTGTGTGTGGTTCTAAAATACAAACACGTCTTCCTTACCCCTATGTTCTGAGTTACTTTAACCCCAACCTGTTCGGCTTCGTTCTTATCTCTAAATAACAGGTTATATATATAAAACAGCCTCCCCAAATCCAGAAATAATAATCACCACTCCAGACTTATGTGTCTGCTCTAAAAGCTTCCGGTCTTGGCTGCTGTTTTCTTATAAGCATTTTCTAAAGGTGAACATTCTTGTTCTTTTGTTCCTGCCTTTTGTCTCACCAGATGTCCCACATGTTCATTCACATCATTGCATGCCTCACGATGTTCCTTTTTGTAGCAGCATAACCTTCGTTTATAAGTATGCACCATCGTCCGCTATTCTACTTCTCTGTTAGTGCATTCCACAGCCACCTGCATTCATTGGGCATCATGTAGAGGGCCCAAAGTCTACAGTTCATCAACATACTCAATTTCAGATAATTTCATTGTTCCGAAGAGAAAGAAAACCAATAAACACACCCTCACCAAATAGGAAACCTAAACCTCCTCTTAACTTTTGTCCCTCCCCCATTATTTTCCTCTGCTGTTGCTGTGGTAGTGCTGATAGTTTCCTTTTGAACATAGCTCATGGCATGCAATAGCAGTTCCCCCCTGTACCCTGGACTTAATCAATCTTTATACAAGGATCATATCTTTGAAATAATTCTTGCAGGAACTAATTCATATTTCTAGTGTGGATCAGTGGGACACGTAGGTCTATACAATCCCTTTCAATCTTGTTCACCTTCAATATGGTGATATTACTTAGACACCCACTAGAGAACCACCTTCACTCCTCTCTATTCCCTTACGTAGGAGTTCAACCTCATTAGCTAACGGTTCACCCATCTCTATCTTCTGTGTATCTCTAAGTCCCCTATATTCTGTATTCTAAGCCTCTGATTATACATTTTTGCTGGTCATAAAAGTGGAATCATACAGTATCTATCCTTTTGTGTTTGGCTGATTTCACTTAGCATTATGTCTTCAAGGCTCATCCATTTTGCAATGTGCTTAAGGATGCCGTTTTGTCTTACTGCTGCATAATATTCCATCATATATATACCACATTTTGTTGATCCCCTAGCCTGTTGTTGGACATTTGGTTTGTTTCCATCTTTTGGCGAGTGAATAATGCTGCTATGAACATCAGTGTGCAAATGGCTGTTTGTGTCGTTGCTTTCAGCTCTTCTGGGTATGTACCAAGTAGTGTTATTGCCAGGTCATAGAGCAACTTGATATTTAGTTTCCTAAGGAACCACCAGTCTTCCATAGTGGCTACACCATTATACATTCCTGCCAGCAGAGCATAGGTGTCGCAGTTTCTCCACATCCTCTCCAACATTGATAGTTTCCTTTTTGTTTAATAGCAGCCATTCTTATAGGTGTGAGGTGGTATCTCATTGTAGTCTTGATCTTCACTTCTCCGATAGCCAGTGAAAATGAGCATCTCTTCCTGTGCTTTTGAGCCTTCTGTAATTTGCTTTTCAGAAAAATGCCTACTCGTCTCTTTAGCCCATTTGATAATTGCGTTTTGTTCTTTTGTTGTTGAATTGTGTAATTTCTTTTTATATATAGGAAATCAAACCTTTGTCTGATAATGGATTTCCAAATATTTTCTCCCATTGAATTGGCTGCCTCTCACGTTTTTGACAGTCTTTTGAAGTGAGCAGCGTTTGATTTTGAGGAGTTCCCATTTATCTATTTTTCTTTTGTAGGTTGTGCTTTGGGTATAAAGTTTAGTAAGCTACCTCCTATTACTCGGTCTTGAAGATGTTTCCCTATGTTTTCTTCTAGAAGCTTTATGGTTCTATTTCTTATATTTAGGTGTTTGATCCACTTTGAGTTAATTTTTGTGTAGGGTGTAAGATTAGGGGTCCTCTTTCATTCTTTTGGCTATTGATATCCAGTTTTTCCATACCAAATTATTGTAAAGATTATCTTGTCCCAGTTCAGAGGATTTGGGGGCCTTGTCAAAAATCAGTTGACCATAGATTTGGTGGTCTATTTCTGCACTCTTGATTTGATTGCATTGGTCAGTGCTTCTGTCTTTGTGCTTGTATTTTGTGCTGTTTTGACCACTGTGGCTTTATAATAGATAAAGTCAGGGACTGTTAATCCTCCCACTTCGTTCTTTTTAGGATGCTTTTATCTATTCAGGGTCTCTTTCCCTTTCAAATGAAATCAGTAATTAGCTTTTCCAGATCTTCAAAGTAGGTTGTTGGAGTTTTGATTGGTACTGGGTGGAATCACCAGATCATTTAGGTAGAATTGACATCTGATCTAAATTTAGCTTTCCTATCCATGAGCAGGGAATGTCTTTCCAACATTTAGATCTCCTTTGATTTCTTTTAGCAATGTTACATAGTTTTCTGTATATAAATCCTTTACGTCCCTAGTTCAGCTCATTCCTAAGCACTTGATTCTTTTAGTTGCTATTTTGAATGGAATTTTTTCCTTAACTGATTCCTCATCTGCATCATTGCTTGTGTATAGAAATGTTAAATTTTATATCTCACCACCTTGTTGAATTTGTTTATTAACTCAAGTAACTTTGCTGTAGATTTTTCAGTATCTTCCAAGTATGGTATCATATCATCTGCAAATAATGAGTTTTAATTCTTCCTTTCCAGTTTGGATGTCTTTTTTATCTGTGTCCTGCCTGATTGCGCTAGCTAGAACTTCTAACCCAATGTTGAGTAATAGTGGTGACAGTGGACATCCTTGTCTTGTTCCTGATCTTAGTGGGAAAGCTTTCAGTCTCTCTTCATTGAGTACAATGCTAGCTATCGGTTTTTCATATATTCCTGTTATCATATTGAGGTAGTAACCTTTGCTTCCTATCTTTTGGAGTGTTTTTATCAGAGAAGGATGATGAATTTTGTCAAATGCTTTTTCAGCATCAATCAAGATGATCATGTGATTTTTCCCTTTTGATTTGTTAATGTGCTGTATTACATTAATTGATTTTCTTATATTGAACCATCCTTGCATTCCTGGTATAAACCCCACTTGGTCATGGTGTGTAATTCTTTTAATGTGTTGTTGGATTTGATTTGCTAATATTTTATTGAGAATTTTTGCATTTGTGTTCATTAGGGAGATTGGTCTGTAGTTTTCCTTTCTTATAGCATCTTTATCTGGTTTTGGTATTAAAATGATATTAGCTTCATAAAATGAGTTTAGGTAGAGTTCCTTTTTCCTCAATTTTTTGGAAAAGTTTGCGCAGGATTGGTGTTTGTTCTTTTTGAAATGTCTGATAAAATTCCCCTGTGAAGCTGTCTGGCCCTGGGCTTTTCTTTGTAGGAAGATTCTTGATGACTGATGGAATCTGTTTACTTATGATTAGTTTCTTGAGATCTTCTTTTTCTTCCCGAGTCAGCATAGTTTGTTTGTGTGTCTTCAGGTATTTGGCCATTTCATCTAAGTTGTCTAGTTTGTTGTTGTATAGTTCATAGTATCTTCTTATGATTTCTTTTATTTCTTCAGGGTCTGTGGTAACATACCCCTTCTCATTTCTGATTTTGTTTATTTACATCCTCTCTCTTTTTTCTTTGTCAGTCTTGCTAGTAGCCCATCAACTTTATTGATTTTCTCAAAGAACTAACTTTTAGTTTTATTGATTCCTTCTGTTGTTCTTTTGTTCTCACATTTATTTATCTCTGCTTTATTCTTTGTTATTTCTCTTCTTCTATTTGCTTTGGGGCTAGTTTGCTGTTTTGTTTCTCAAGTTCCTCCAGGTGTGCTGTTAAGCCCTCGATTTTTGCTCTTTTCCTGTTTTTTAATATAGGCATTTAGGGCTATAAATTTCCCTCTGAGCACAGCCTTTGCCGCACCCCATAAGTTCTCATAAGTTTTATTCTCATTTTCATTCATCTCCAGATAGCTCCTGATTTCTCTAACAATTTCGTTTTTGACCCACTGGTTGTTTAAGAGTGTGTTATTTAATCTCCATGTATTTGTTAATGTTCTCGTTCTTTGGTGGTTATTGAGATCCAGCTTCATCCCAATGTGATCAGAGAAAATGCTTTGAGTAATTTCAGTGTTTTTAAATTTATAAAGACCTGTTTTGTGCCCAGCATATGATCTGTCCTCGAGAATGTCCCATGGGCACTAGAGAAGAATGTGTATCCTTGTACTTTGGGGTGCAGTGACCTATATATGTCTGTTAGGTCTAATTCATTTATCAAGTTATTTAACTTCTCTATTTCCTTGTTGGTTTTCTGTCTGGTTGTTCTATCTATAGAGGAGAGTGGTTTATTGAAGTCTACTACTATTATTGTTGAAACATCTATCGCTCCCTTCAGTTTTGCCAACATCTGTCTCATGTACTTTGGAGCTCCTTAATTGGGAGCCTAAGCATTTATGATTGTTATATCTTCTTGGTGAATTGACCCTTTAATTAGTATATAGTGTACTTCTTTGTCTCTTATGATGTCTTTACATTTAAAGTTTGTTTTGTCCCATATTAGTATAGCTACTCCTGCTTTCTTTTGGTTACAACTTGCTTGGAAAATCTTTTTACATCCCTTCACTTTCAATCTATTTGTATCCTTGTGTCTGAGATGAATCCCTTGTAAGCAGCATAGAGCTGGATTATGTTTCTTAATCCATTTTGCCAATCTGTATCTTTTAATTGATAAGTTTAGTCTGTTAACATTCAAAGTTGTTACTGAAAATGCGTTTCTTGTTTTCACCGTCTTATCTTTTTAATTTTATTGTCAGATCTATATATTCTTTTCCCTCTTTCTCTTTGTATTCTTTAAATTACCCTTAGTGGTACTCTTCAATTCTGTGTCTCTCACCAGACCTCCCTCTCCTGTCTTTTTTTTTCAGCCAGCAGAACTCCTTTTAGTATTTCTTGAAGGGCCGGTTTCTTGTTGACAGATTCTTTTAGGACTTCTTCGTCTGTGAAAACTTTAATCTCTCCCTCAGTTTTGAATGACAGTTTGGCTGGGTACAGAGTTCTTGGCTAGAAATCTTTCTCTTTCAGGATCATGAATATATCATACCACTACCTTCTCACTTCCAGGTGCTAGTTTGGTAGTCTGAACTCAGTCTTATTTGGTTTCCCTTATATGAAGTAGTTAGTTTTTCTCTTACCGCTTTGAGGATTTTCTGCTTCTCTTCAACATTTGACAGACTGATTAGTGTGTGCCTTGGGGAAGGCCTGTTTGGATTTATTCTGTTTGGAGTTTTTTTGGCTTCTTTGACTTGTATATTTATGTCCTTTATGAGGGTAGGGAAGTTTTCCCCCATTATATCCTTAACTACTCTTCCTAGCCCTTTACTCCCCTCTTCTCTTACTGGGACACCAGTGATTCTTATATTTGTGCTCTTTGTTTTGTCTTTCATTTCCCTGAGTTCCCATTCAATTTTTTCCATCTTTTTTGCCATTTGCTGTTTTGAGTCTTCAAAGTTAGTTATTCTGTCCTCTATATCACTTATTTCTTTTGTTTCTTCAAATCTGGTGGTGTGTGCCTCTAGTATGGTTTTTGTTTGGTTAACAGAGTCTGTAATATGCTCTTTTTCTATTTATTCTTTCAAATTCCTCCTCATGCTCTACGACTGTCTTCTTAATCTCCTTTATGTCATTTGCTATCACACTTATTTTATTAAGTAGACTTGTATGAACATCTTTGATTAGTTGTTCCAACGTTTGTATCTCCTCTGGCGTTTTAATTTGGTCATTAGGCAGAGCTATATCTGTCTTCATTGTGATATGCTTGGTGATCTGCTGTCTTCGTGGCATGTAAACATCTTGATTGATTTACTCTGGGAGTTGATTTCTTTCAGTAGTCTAAGGTCTTGTGTTTACAGGATGGTTGTACAGCAGGGTGCAGGGTACATGGTGAAGCATTCAGTGCAGTGATTTGTTTCAGGGCAGGTATCAGCGCAGGTTGGGGGTGTTACGCTGATGCTTGTGAACGTGGGTGCCCAGTGGCCAGGGAGGTTACATCGGTGCAGATGCACTGGTTTGGGTGGTGTAACCCTGGTGTGCAACCCTACTGTGCACTGGTCTAGGGCATGGGGCCCTTTGTGCACATGTATAGAGCTGTGGCAGCAGGTTGGTGTAACGCCTTCGTGAATTGGGAGCAGATATGACTTGGCTGCAGAAGTCAGCACTTTCTCAGAACTGAGAAATGTGGCTGAGGTCTGTGCACATGCACGGTTCTAGGACAGCTGTAAAGTGCAGTTCCCAGAGCTGAATGATGTGATTGGGCGGCCCATGCACATGTGTGGGCCTAGGAATGCTGTAAACTGAAGCTCAGGTCTCAGAGCAGGCAAGGTGAGGCTGTGCAACACTATGGGAAACGGGGCAGGGGTAGCCTGGGTATGGAGGTTAGTGCCCCACAACCTTTATGCACGGGCAACAGCCTGTAGGGAACTGGGAGCAGGAGGTCGTATTTGGAAGGAGTGCAGGAGAGGTGGATTGGGCTATACTTGGGGTGGGGGTGTGGGGCAAGTATGTGTACTGGGAGCTGGTGGGGTGGGGGTGCCTGGAGTGTGGGTAATGGCAGCAGGTGACAGGGTTCAGGTACATGGGGTGTGGGGTGAGTTGCTGTTCACGTGGCTACACTGGTGAGGGTAATGCACCCAAGGAACACGTCCTGGCTTACTTCCTAGTTCCTGGCTCCTGTTTGTGCGCTTCCCCAGGCTCTGTACCTCCATGTCAGGCTTGAGCTTTCTGCCTCTCAGTTCCTCGGCCTTTGCGACCTGGGCTGCCGCATGTGGTGCAGAAGGCTCTCCCAGGTCAGCTGCACTCGCAACTCGCTGCGTCAGTCGCCCTCCTGTCCCTTCTCTCATTTTTCCATGGAGAAGGGCTAATCTTGAGCTACTGTGTTTGGCCAGCTTCCTGGAAGTCCTGTCAGTTCATTTTTAAAAGAAAATTAAAACAGGGTGCTTATTTTCCAGAAGCTTGTGGTCTGAGAGAGCAAATAAGATGTATACAAATAGCAGATATAAAATACCAAAGTGATAATATAGAAGAGGTTCAAAATAACGAGAGAAATCATTATGGATAATAAACTAAGCTGCCTGAACCTTACTTGTTGCTTTTGTAAAATAAATTGGGACTGGTTCTTTTCCATCTTGGAACAGCTGTGATTCTAAAATGCATGTTTCAGCTTTCAGTTGGGGACATATAAGATATATCATATTTCATGTTAATGATTTGAAAGATTTATTCCTAAATTATTTGCGTAATTTACCAACTACGTACACACAATTATGAGCATGTGTTTTATTCATCGTTACAGAAAAGAAAGTACGGAGAGCTCATTTTATCTTTTGTTAAATCAGGGTAGTCAGAACCTGTATTTAGTGCTTTTTGTACTAATGGTGAGAAGAGCACAAGCTGGTCTCTGTTCTTATAAAAAAAAAGAGAGTGAGTTTAAAATTGCAGAAAGAAATTATCACCTAGACATTGGGAAGGAAATGTCTTCTTTTGTTATTTCCTTTAGAAATAACATTTCTAACTTCTCTTTGGCAGTATCTTTGGTCCTCTTCTGTTTCCCATCTCCTGAATGTTAGGTGTTCATATGGAAGCTGTTTGTGGTCCATCTGTCTCTGTTCTCAGCGTTCTCTGAAAAGGTACTTGAGAACTCAGGCAGAATCCCTGCTGGTCCCCCACTCAGAGCCTACCTCAGACCCTGTAGGAGACAGTAGATCAGACATCAAGGATCACTGAACTGAACCCACCTCGCCACTCTTTTCTCTCTTATTTTAACTGAGGGCATATTTGTCCTGGAAGCAGTTAATATGTGTAATGATGAAGAAGTCACAGATCTAAGCCAAGTAGAAATGAAATAAGCTATGTTTAACAGGAAAACATTAACAGTATCAGAGCAACACCAGGGGTAAATTTTATGGGAAGAACAAGAGGTAAGGAAAGGTTTAGATTTTCTGTTTGGTGACGGTATGCTTATTGGTTGTCTTTCTCTTGAGGACTATGAAATTATCTAAAATTGAGAGTGTTGATGCACTGTTGACTTTGGATATTATACATGATGCCAAATGAATGGAGGTAGCTGAAGGATGTACTGACTGAGAAGTAGATTAGCAAACTATGGTGTACACATACATTAGAATATTGTGCTGCTACAAAAAGAAATGAAGTTGTGAGGCATGCAACATTGTGAATGAACCTGTGGGACATGTGGTGAGGCAAAATAAGCCAGAAACAAAAGAGCAATTATTGTATGGTCTCATTTAGAAAATACTTACAAGAAAACTGGGACTTAGATTGTAAGCTTTTAGAGCAGTCATATTTAGTCCAGAATGGTAATTGTTATTTCTGTATTTTGAGAGTCTGTCTTATATATGTATAACCTCGTATTTAGAGTTAACAACAAAGACATTCAGGTCGGCATTAAGTAATTCAGAACACAGTGGTAAGGAAGACATATTCTGTATTTTAGAACCTCATCTATTCTTTGCGACCAAAGGAAGAAGGTTTATTTTATCCAGAAGCTACATTTTCTGTAGCACATAATCCAGCTCAATCTGTCTGGATAGATCATTTAAACAATCCAAACACAGGGAGCCCAGAATATGAATGAGGGCCTATAATCCTATATAGTGTAATGCAATGCCTGGATATATCCCAGAATATATTAAGCACATAATCAAAAAGTATTGACAAAGTCCCATGAGGGATGAGAGAAAAAGTATGGAACTATTAAACTTTACCACCAGGGAAATCCTAGATACTGTATCAAACATTAGGGACACCCATATCAATAGATCAAGCCCTTGATCTTGAGGCTTACTCTTGTGAAGCTTATGTATGTAGTGGAGAAGCTTAGCCTACCTATAGGTATGCCTAAGAGTTACTTCTGGAGGACCTCTTTTGTTGCTCAGATGTGGTCTCTCTCTCTCTCTAAGCCCAAGTCTGCAAGTGAAGCCATTGCCCTCTCCTCTACATGGGGCATTGACATCCAGGGATGAAAGTCTCTCTGGCAGCCTGCGAGATGAGTCACAGGGATAAGTCCCGCCCTGGCATCGTGGGATCAATTCCATCCTGACCAAAGGGGGAAAAGAAATGCAACAAATAAGGTATCAGTGGTTGAGAGAGTTCACATAGAGCTGAGAGGCTACTCTGGAGATCACTCTTATGCAAGGTTCAGTTAGACATTGCTACCTACCATAACTTGCCAAACCCCAACCAAAAGCATTCTTGCCAATCCTAAAGAACACCTAGGATATTATGTAAGATTCTACAAAGATTCCATGCAGTAAGATAACTTTTCAGAAACTCTCCAGATGGGTCCCTGGTCCAGATAAGTCATGAAATGCAGAGGGACCAGCCTCTTCAGAATTATCAACTATTTCCGTCCCTCTATCTCATATTATCGTCAGGCCCTTCCAACATGAAGAAGTTAGAATGGGCATAACCCAAATACCCCTAAAGAGTATGAGAAAGATCAAAGGTGATGGTTGAGAAGAAAGGGTTTAACAAATGGATATGATTGCTGAATCATTTTATTGATATATATTTTTTTAGTCTCCAGTATCTTAGAGCAGCTAGAAGTAAAAACTTGAAATTCTGGAATTGTAACTCATACCAAACTGTGAAATCTGTTCTACAACTAATTGTGTTGTGCTTTGAAATTTATTGCTTTTTGTATATATGTTATTTTTCACAAACAACAAGAATAAAAAACAAATACAAAAAAGAACTGAAAGATTCTCCCATTATTGTTGCCTATTACCAACTGACAGTTTTAAAACTCCATCTGAGGTGAGGTTTTCTTTGACTCTGCATCCAGCAGATTGTGAGTAACATAAAGCTAGTTCTCGTTGTGAAATCATTAGCTTGTAAGAACTTACAGGCCAATATAACTTCCAGAAATAATGATAAGCAGTTTTTAGACTAAAGGAGAATGTATGTGAAGTGTCTAATCCTTGATATATTTTTATGATGAGTCTTCAAAGATCCATGCTCTACAAACCTCCATGTCTGTATGTTAAGACAAGATCTCAGTCCTGAATCTAGTACTACATTCACAGTAGTTATATAAATTATAGTGGGTCTCACCACCTAAGTGTCTCTTTATCACTTGAAGCTCACAGTATAAAACTGAAGAACTCTCCTTCCCCATGAACATCTATTTTTCTTCCTTTGTTCCTTATTTTCCTTAATGGACTATCATTCTCTGATTTATCCACCTTTATTCCTACTTATTCCTTGCTCCTCATACCAAGTCAGCTGCCAAATGCTGTCCATTTTACCCCGTAAAGTATTTCTAGCGTTTCCTTTGATTTTGTATTCTTGCTGGAGTATTATAGTAGTTTTCTATCGAGGTTCTCCCATTAGACTCTACTTTCTAAGGCCTGCAATGGTTCATCTTAAAGTTTCCGGAAATTTTTTTCCCTCTATTTTCTTTCAGAGTTAGCATAAATACTTAACACATGTCCCACACTTTCTTCTCTTTACACCATAATTCTTGTACACTTCGTTTCTGGGGGCTCTTCTTCCTACTGGATTCCACATGTCTAGATCCTTCTTATCCTTCAAGAACAACTCCAATGTCATGTCTTCAGAAGAAGTTGACCTCCACAGTTGGAAGAAGTCTCTTCCTTCTCAGAACTCCCCTTGGCTGTCTGTTCCTTTTACTGAAATTTAGATCTCCTTTTAGTGCATTTAGAGTTATTTATGCACATGACTTATCTCCCCATTTAAATCGTAATCTTGGAGTCAGGAGTCACGTGAGTTATCACCTTATCTCCATACTGCTGAATGTAGTGCTTAATATCATCACATAAAGCATTTGTCCTGGTTTTAAAGAAGAGTCTTGCTGTGCAATGCAGATTTCTTTTTAAATGACAGTGTGGAAACAAGCTGCCTTTATGGTATAATGAGCTCTGAACTGACTATGAGGGCAACCTTGGCTTCCATAAATGTAACGTTTTCAAATAATTCATTTCCTTTAAGAAGGGGCACTCCTATATTCTGTTGTTGTTAGAGACAGAAATTAATAGCATAAAGCAAAAACCAATTTCTCATAATCCTTTGGAGAATAATCAATGTCATATTCTTTAGTATACTGCAACTAATGTTAAGTTTGCATATGAAAAAGAAGAATTTACCCTTCTAGTCACTTGGACTCACTAAACACAGCAAAATATACAGAGATTGGGTATATCATTTATAGTTTTTATTTCACTGTACACAGAGAGAAAAAGCATGGATGTTTATAATCTAGGATAACAGTAAAGAAGTTAAAAATGTTTTGAGAGAGTGTGTTGAAAAAAAATATTTGTATAGCAGCGTCTGAGATCCTGCTGTTGGTCTCTTTCTGGTACTCTGGTTAAGGATGTGTATGTATTGAATGATAGAAAAGGTGACTCTTGACAATTGACTCTAGGGTCCTGAAGTGTTCATCAATGATGAAATTTCTGTTATGTTAGGAAGCAGTACATTTTACTTCCTGCCTCTTAATAATTTTTGCTCCAACTATTTATATAAAGACCTCTGGAGTTTAGTGAAATGTAAATTACAGTAAATTGTAATTGTTTAAGAGCTTGGGCTATAAAGCCAAATCTGGGTCTGAATTTTTTCCTTTCTCTTTTCTAGATGTATGACCTTAGACAAGTTTTTTAAGCCTTCTAAGCCTATTTCTTCATCTGTGGAATGGGAATAACAGTAACGATAACTTCGTCACAGGGTTATTTTGAGTATTAGATGACCCAATTTATTTGAAGCACTTGGCAGAAAATCCCATACATATTAAGAGTTCAGTGAAACTAAGCAGCTATAATTACTAGTAGGAGTTTATAACTTGAGATTCCATGTTTTTGGTGGTATGATGGCAAGTCTACTGATGGTTTTCGTTTTAAACTGTGCTGAGTAGAGTAGTTTCCTAGGAATTAGATTAGACCTGAAATGTTATGTGTGCTGAGAATTTTGGTTTCTAGGAAATAGAACTAACTCTCCCGTCAGAGAAAAAGGCTTTCGATGGGAATCCATGCTAATTTAAAATTTTTTATTGGTTTTTGCTGCTGCTACATTTTTGTTGTTGTTATCAGAATCATCATTCCTAACACCAGATTTAAAAATTGGCAGTCTCTGTATAGGAGAGAGATTGGAGAACTTCTGGGAAAAAAAAAACACCAGAAACTATAGAGGAATGACTGCTTGAAGAGAGGGAAGAAACAAAAGAGACTTTTTTTGTTTTGTTTTTGTTTGTTGTACTGGTTTGAAAGGACTGTGCACCCTGGAAAAGACATATTTTAATCCTGATCCATCTTGTGGAGGCAGCATTTCTTTTAATCCCTATTCAGCACTGTAAATTGGAGACTTGATTAGATTATCAATGTGGCTCGCCCAGTTGTGGGTATTAACCTTTGATTAGAGGGGAAATGTGACTCCACCCATTCCAGGTGGTTTTGATTAGTTTAATGGAATCCTTTAAAAGAGGAAACATTTTGGAAAAAGCAAGAGAGCCACCTTTAAAGATGAAGAAGGAAGACACCCCCAGTGAATCTTCATGAAACAAGAAGCCTGAAGAGAAAGCTAGCAGGTGTCGCCATGTTCACCATGTGCCTTTCCAGTTGAGAGAGAAACCCTGAACTTCATTGGCCTTTCTTGAATAAAGGTAGCCTCTTTTAGGTGATTTAATCTGGACATTTTTATAGACTTGCTTTAATTGGGACATTTTCATGGCCTTAGCACTGTAAGCTTGCAACTTAATAAATTCCCCCCTTTTAAAAGGCATTCCGTTTCTGGTATATTGCATTCCAGCAACTAGCAAACTAGAACAGTTGTTTTATTAAACACGTACTTGTTGGTGGGGATGATTATCTTCACAATGAGAGAGAAAGATATAGGTAGTTCAGAACTCTCAAAGCATCTAACTTCTCCCTCTCATGAACACTGGGGTGAACAGTAGGCATTAGCAGTGAAATACAGATATAGTAACTTGAAGGAAGTTATTCTAGGGGTGTGTGAGTAAAGGACTTCATTAAAGGAGCCATAGGGAGCAGACACAAATAAGAGGAACTCATTTCACTTAGGGGTGAGAGCTAAAAGACCTGTCTGATGGCTAGGTTTCCTTCTAGGGCCACAACAACGTCTGCGTGATACAGGACTCCATCTGAAATGGAGGGATGCAGTTATGGGTTTTTGTTTGTTTGTTTGTTTTTTTACATTTTTTTTTTAAAATACCAAAAAACACCAAACACAAACATTTTTATTTTTGATCATTCTGTTCCACATATATAATTAGTAATTCACAGTATCATCACATAGTTGCATATTCATCATCATGATCATTTCTTAGAACATTTGCATCTATTCAGAAAAAGAAATAAAAAGAAAACAGAAAAAAAAACATACATACCATACCCCTTACCGCTCCCTTTCATTGATCTCTAGCATTTAAACAATTTATTTTAACATTTGTTCCCCCTATTATTTATTTTTATTCCATATGTTATACTTGTCTGTTGACAAGGTAGATAAAAGGAGCATCAGACACATTTTCACAATCACACAGTCACACTGTGACAGCTATATCATTATTCAGTCATCATCAAGAAACATGGCTACTGGAGCTCAGCTTTACATTTTCAGGCAGTTCCCTCCAGGCTCTCCATTACATCTTGAAGAGCAGGGTGATATCTACTTAATGGGTAAGAATAACCAACCCTTGTAGCTGTTTGAAATCTCTCAGCCACTGACACTGTCTCATTTCACTCTTCCCCCTTTTGGTCGAGAAGGTTTTCTCAATCCCTTGATGCTGAGTCTCAGCTCATTCTAGGGTTTTTCTCAATCTCTTGAAGTTATGTTTTTAAAAAACAAAAAATCTATGGGGCAAGTAATAGTATTATCTTGATTTTAGAGCAGACTGGAGCTTAGAACTGAATTCCTGATCACTTCTCTCCCCCAATACAAGCACACACACATATTCTACCCATCACAGCTGATGTTGACTCAGACAAAATTATGATAGTCATCCTTGATTCCTCTCCTTTCTCTGATATTCCACATTCAGTTCATTAGGAAATCTTGTGTGTACTATCTTCAAAAAATATCTAGAGTCAGATCAGCACAACCACAGTGCTCATCCCAGTGCCAGCCACCATTGATTATTTTTTGCCTGTTTTTGCTGAGATATTCTATTACTCCACTGTAATCAGTTCTCAGTACATCAACCAGATTCATCCTTTTTTCCCTACTTTTTCAAAAATATTTCTTAAGGTATTGTGTACATACAGTAAAATTTGCCCTTTTTAGGTATACAGTTCCATGAATTTTGACAATATATAGAGCCTTGTAATGACCACCACAAGGAAGAAATAGAACATTTCCATCATCACAAAAGGTTATCTCAGGTCTTTTTGTAACCAGTTGCCTTTTCCAAGCCCAGCCCCTGACAGCAGATCTCTTTAGATTTATCTATTCCACGGTGTCCTATATGTGCGATCATATTTGTGGTCTTTTGAATCTGGCTTCTTTAACTTAGCATGATGCATTTCAGATTTATTCATGTTGCATCTATTGATAATTCATATCTTTTTATTGCCGAATTAGTATTCACTGTATAAAGGTACTATGATATCTTTATCCAGTTCACTGTTGATGGACATTTGGGTTGTTTTCAGTTTTGGGCAGTTCTCAACATTCATTCAGAATTTTGTGTGAACGTTCATTGAGTCATATGGTGGGAGTATGTTTTCATCTTCTTATGACTAATGATCATGGAGCGTCTTTTCATGTACTTATTTGACTTCTGTATGTCTTTTGGTGAAGTGTCCGTTTAAGTCCTTTGCTCATTTTTAAAATTAGGTTGTCTGTTTTATTATTATTGAGTTAGGAGAGTCATCTATGTATTCTGGTAACCAGTCTTTTTTCTAATAAGTATTTTATAGAATTTTCTCATAGTCTGAAAGCTGTCTTTTCATCTTCTTGAGTGCCTTTCAAAGAGCAGAAATTTTTATTTTGTCAGTCAGATTTATCAGTTTTTATGATTTGTGCATTTTGTGTCCTAAGAAATCTTTAAACCCATGTTACAAAGGTTTTTTTTTTCTTCTAGAAGCTTTATGGATTTTAGTTTTACGTTTAGGTCTGTGTCCATTTTGTGTTAATTTTTGAATACCATTGTGAAGGGGTTTTTTTTGTTTCATTTTGCAAATGGATGTCCAACTGTTCAAACAGTAGTTGCTGAAAATATTATTCTTTCCTCTTGAGACACCTTTGTTGAAATCAGTGTATCATAAATAAGTGAATTTCTGGATTCTGTTCTAGAATGTCTGTTCTTACACCAATCTCACACTGTCTTGAATTTAATATTGTAGCTTATTACTATAAGCTTAGTTATAGTAAATCTTAAAATCAGTTAGTGTGTATCCTTCAGCCCCCCCCACCCCGCCAAAAATAGTTTTGGTGTGCTAGTTCTTTGGTTTCCACTCAAATTTTACAGTTAGCTTGTTGATTTCTACAAAAACATTTTGTGATTTCCAGTTTCATTGCTTTCTTCTGGTTTTGTGAAGCAGAAGTTTAGATCTTTGATTTGAAACCTTTTTTTCCCCCAATATAATCCTGTAAAACTGTACAATTTCCCTCTAAACACTGCTTTTGCATATCCCACAAATTTTGACATGCTGTGTTTTCATTTTCATTCAGTTGAAGATTTCTAATCACCCTTGTGATGTTTTATTTGACCCATGGGCTCTTTAGAAGTGTGTTATTTACTTTCCATATACTTGGGGAGTTCAAAGATTTCTTTTTTAAAAAATGTTTTTTGTGAAATATAACATATAGAAAGAAAAAGCAATAATTTTCAAAGTGTACTTCAGAAAGTAGTCACAGAACAGATTTCAGAATTTGTTTTGGGTTGCCATTCTCCTATTTCATCTTTTTCCTTCAAGCTACTCCAAAACACTGGAGGGTAGGAGAAATATCAATATAGTAATTCAGTCATAGTCATTTGTTAAATCCTATTTTCTCTGTTGTAACTCCTCCTCCTCTGATCCTTCTCCCAATTATAGGATTCTTTAGGCAATACCTGTTCTGACTTTTTCATGTTGAGAAGGGGTATTGACACTAAAGGATAGGGAAATATCATTAGTTGATAATCTTGGAGAAGCTGGGCCCTTAGGGTTTCAGGATTTATCTGCCTAGGAACCCTCTGGAAATTATAGGTTCCAGGAGAGCAGACTTAGTGTATGAAGCTTTTATAGACTCTCAGTTCAAACCTTAGATGTTCTGAAGAATTATTTAACAGAAGTGATGTTGGTTGGGGTTTAGCAAAGCATGGCAGTTAGCACCATCTAACTGAAGCTTGCATAAGAGTAGCCTCCAGAATAGTCTCTTGACTCTATTTAATCTTTCTTAGCCACTGAAGCCTTATTATTTATTTATTTATCTTATTGGTTCATGCAAGAACTTATTTATATTTGTAGTGTTAATCACTGGGACACATAGGTCTATATAACCCTTTTCAATCCTGTTCACTTTCAATATGGCAATATTACTTATAGACCCACTAGCAAACCACCTTCACTTCTATCTATTCCCTTACATTTGAGTTCAACCTTATTAGCTAACTGTTCACTCATCTCTAGCTTCTGTGTATCTCTAAGTCCCCTATATTCTTCTGTATTATAAGCCTCCGATTTTACCTTTACCTTGATCATAAAAGTGGAGTCATACAGTATCTATCTTTTTATGTCTGGCTTATTTCACTCAACATTATGTCCTCAAGGATCATCCATCTTGTCATATGCTTTGGGATGTCATTTTGTCTTAACTGCTGCATAATAGTACCATCCCATGTATATTCCACATTTTGTTAATCCACTCATCTGTTGATGGGCATTTGAATTGTTTCTACCTTTTGGCAATTGTGAATAATACTGCTGTGCACATCAGTGTGCAAATGTCTGTTTGTGTCACTGCTTTCAGCTCTGCTGGGTGTGTATACCAAGTAGTGTTATTGCCGAGTGACAGGACAACTTGATATTTAGTTTCCTCTGCCAGACTGTCTCCCATAGCTGCTGTACCATTATACATTCCCGATGGCAGTGCATAAGTGTCCCAGTTTCTCCACATCCTCTCCAGCATTTATAGTTTCCTGTTTGTTTAATGGCTGCTATTCTTATATTGTGAGGTGGTATCTCATTGTAGTCTTGATCTGCATTTCCCTTATAGCTAATGAAAATGAGCATCTCTTTGTGTACTTTTGAGCCATCTATATTTGCTCTTCAGAAAATGCCTATTCATATCTTTAGTCCATTTTGTAATTGGGTTGTTTGTTCTTTTGTTGTTGAGTTGGATAGTTTCTTTATGTATACAGGATATCAAATCTTTGCCCAAGGTCTGATTTCCAAGTGTTTTCTCCCATTAAGTTGGCTGCCTTCTCACCTTTTTGACAAAGTGTTCTGAGATGCGAAAGCATTTGATTTTGAGGAGTTCCCATTTGTCTATTTTTTCTTTTGTTGCTTGTGCTTTGGGTGTATAGTTTAGGAAGCTACCTCCTATTACTAGGTCTTGAAGATGTTTCCCTGTGTTTTCTTCTAGAAGCTTTATGGTGCTAGTTCTTATATTTAGGTGTTTGATCCACTTTGAGTTAATTTTTGTGTAGGGTATAAGGTAAAAGTCTCTTCCATTCTTTTGGCTATTGATATCCTATTCTCCCATATCCATTTATTGAAAAGACTATTTTGTTCCAGTTCAGTAGATTTTGGGGCCTTGTCAAAAATCAATTGACCATAGATTTGGTGGTCTATTTCTGTACTCTTGATTTGATTCCATTGGTCAGGGCTTCAGTCTTTGTGCCAGTACCATGTTGTTTTGACCACTGTGGCGTTATAATAAGCTTTAAAATCAGAAAATGTTAATCCTCCCACTTTGTTCTTCTTTTTTAGAATGCTTTTATTATTCAGGGTCTTTTCCCCTTCCATATGAATTTTGTAACCAGCTTTTCCAAATCTTCAAAATAGATCGTTGGAATCTTGATTGGTACTGTGTTGAATCTGTAGGTCAATTTGGATAGAATTGACATCTTAACTATATTTAACCTTCCTATCCATGAGTAGGGAATGTCTTTCCACCTCTTCAGATCTCCTTTGATATCTTTTAGCAATGTTATGTAGTTTTCTGTGTACAGGTTCTTTACATTCCTAGTTAAGTTCATTCGTAGGTACTTGTTTCTTTTAGTTGCTATTTTGAATGAAATTTTTTCCGTTACTGACTCCTCGTTTAGGTCATTATTGTGTATAGAGACGTTACCGATTTTTGCACATTAATTTTATATTCTGCAACCTTGCTGAATTTGTTTATTAGCTCAGCTAACTTTGTTGTAGATTTCTCAGGATTTTCCAAGTATAGTATTATGTCAACTGCAAATAATGGAAGTTTTACTTCCTCTTTTCCAATTTGGATGCCTTTTATTTCTTTTTCCTGCCTGATTGCTCTCTCTAGAACTTCTAGTACAGTGTTGAATAATAGTGGTGATAGAGGGCATCTTTGTCTTGTTCCTGATGCCTTATTTTATTACACTTCTCTCTCCCCTATTGGACAGGAATGCATTGTCAATCCAACAGTGTCAAGGAGACTTTCACTCCTGAATGTCATGTCCCATGTAGGGGGGAGGGAATAATTTTTCTTGCACAGTTGGGCTTAGAGAGAGAGAGAGACAGAGACAGAGAGAGAGAGAGGGGCCACATTTGGGCAACAAAAGAGGTTTCCTTGGAAGTAACTTTGAAGCCTCATTATAGGTCTTAGGTTCCCCACTACAGAAGTGTGTTTCGTAAGGGCAAGCCTCAATATCAAGGGCTTGACTAATTTTCTTGGGAGTCCCTAATGGTTGAGAGGGTACCCAGTGATTCCCAGATGAGAAAGTTTAATAATTCCATTTTCCTTGCTTTGGACCCTCAAGGGACTCTACCAATAATTTCAAATTATCAGCCCACCATATTCTGAGATGTATCCGGTATTATATTAGGCTATACAGACTCACAAGGCCTCCTTCCCTTTCTGTTTGGGTTCTGAGACACTGAGCCATGTATCAGATGGTATTTCCTTAGAACTTTGAGTAACTCTGTGGCCCCTAAGACCCAGAAAAAGAGTGCTGCAGTTCTGAAAGTTAGCATAGGTTACACAATAACAGAGTATCCGAAAAAGAAATCAGGCTTCAATTAGAGGTAAAAACAAAGCTAGTCTGGCTGTGGCTAACCTGAATCAGAATACAGGGTAAAAGATTATAGTGTTTGTACTCTAGACCTTCACCTACCATATGAGACCAAAGGCAGAGAGGTTTATTTTGTCCAAAATCTAAATTTTCTGTAACATGCAATCTAAATCATCCTGTCTGGGTAGCTCATTTAAACAACCCAAACTTCTGTGGTTGATTTTTAATTTAATTCATTATCATCAGAGAACGTATTTTGTATCATTTCAGCCCCTTTAATTTTAAATTCATGATCCGTGTGTGCTTTGTTTACAGTTAACTTTTATAATGTTCTATTTTGGTCCATGATTCGTCTTAATGATCTCTGGACTGAGGTTGGGAGACAAGCAAAGTTGAAAGGAAATATTCTAAAATGGCTTAAGAGCATGAACTTTGGCTCATACTAGTTAGGTTAGTATTCTAGCTCAGCTTCCTCATAGCTAAATGACTTCATCTGAATGACTAACCAAGAATTCAGCTTTTGCTAAGTCAGTGGTTTTCTCTGAAAACATTTTCAAGAGTGCCAGAAATCTCCAACTGTAGACAGACCTGATGCCCTTTATGGCTGTCAACTAGAAGTAGTCTTTTTCTTAGTGTGGTTTTTTTTGACAGTCATTTTATGATTGTTTCCGTTTTTGTCAAGGTTAATTAGAAAATTTATATGCAAAATCACCTAGTATTTCTCATTCTTGTTTCAGTTTCTAATAGTATATGTGTTCTTTTTTTTGCTTTTTTTCCCTTCCTGGCATCCTAGACAGCAGTTGCAGGTTTGTTATTTGATCTGAATCTAATTAGAAGAGTGAAGGAGAATTAATTCTAGTTAAAGACCTTAGTCATTGATCCTTTTTGAATATTTCTGAATAAACAAGGATATTAAATACTCTCATTATTGCTGTAGACAGTAGATTCCTCTCCAGACAGCTAAGTGTCTATTCTTTGGAGAGAGCTAGTAGAATACTTTAGAGATCTGGACTCAATCTGTCTGGATTTGAATCCAAATTCTGTACCTTACTGTGTTTGTAACATTAAGCAAGTTATTTCACCTTTCTGTCTGTTGATTTCCTCATATGGAAATTAGGGAAAATAAAAATTGCCTATCTGATAGGGTGGTAATGAGGTTAAATAATGAAATTAAAATACCAGATAATGGCACTTGGCACATAAAGTCCAATAGTCAAGTTAACTTTGATTAATTTGGCATTTACCAAACCTACTTGTCTATCACTCTCTATCACCTTAGTCATGTAAATCTATAAAGTTGCCTAAGAAAATGTCCTATAGAAACCTGCTTCAACTGTTTAAACACTGTTTAAAAGTTTTTTGAGTGATAATGAAGTTCGACAAATGTCTTTTATTTTCACACTTATTTTTGGTTTAAGATATTAGCCCAGCTGTGGCTAATTTTATTATGGTTCTGTTTTAACCATTTCTGTTCTCTTAGAGTCACTAAATCCTCAGTATAATCAGGACACTTGTAAAATAAGTATACTGTATTTCTGTCTACAAGAGGCTGTACTGTGCAAGGTGAAGGAGTAAAAGTTAGGCTACTTTCCAAATAAAGGTAAAGCAGGACTAGGGGGAACTGAGAATACAAATATGACCATAGAGTAACCATATATTTATAATGTGCGAGAAAAGCAGCAACAAAACTTTCTTCATTTGAGTGGGGATGTTGCAGGGAGAGTTGACTTTTATTAAATGAATTCTTCACAATAAATCGCCTTTTACTCTGAATTGGGAAATGCCGTGTTTAACATGCTGTAGTTAGAATACTTCAGATTTTTTTAATACATGGGTAGGCACCGGGAATCAAACCCGGGTCCTCTGGCATTCCAAGCAAGCGTTCTTGCCTGCTGAGCCAGGTTGGCCTGCCCTAGAATACTTCAGATTTTGAAGTCAGTCTCTGTATCCTTGGTCTTGGATTCATTATGAAGTATATAAGAAATAGAATAAAAGGTAATGATGGGTGGTACAACGGTGGCTCGGTGGCAGAATTCTTATTTATCTATTTATTTTTAATTTATTAATTAAAAAAAATTAACAAACAAATTACAACATTAACATGTGATCATTCCATTCTACATATATAATCAGTAATTCACAATATCATCACATAGTTGCATATTCATCCTCATGATCATTTCTTGGAACATTTGCATCTAGTCAGAAAAATAAATAAAAAGAAAACAGAAAAAAATTCACACATACCATACCCCTTACCCCTCCCTTTCATTGATCACTAGCATTTCAAACTAAATTTATTTTAACATTTATTCCCCCTATTATTTATTTTTATTTGCATATGTTCTACTCATCTGTTGACAAGGTAGATAAAAGGAGCATCAGACACAAGGTTTTCACAGTCACACAGTCACATTGTGAAAGCTATATCATTATTCAGTTATCACTAAGAAACATGGCCACTGGAACCCAGCTCTACATTTTCAGGCACTTCCCTCCAGCCTCTCCATTACATCTTGACTAACAAGGTGGTATCTATTTAATGCATAAGAATAACCTCCAGGATAACCTCTCCCTGCTGTTTGGAATCTCTCAGCCATTGACATTGTCTCATTTCACTCTTCCCCCTTTTGGCCTAGAAAGTTTTCTCAACCCCTTTATGCTGAGTCTCAGCTCATTGTAGGATTCCTGTCCCACGTTGCCAGGAAGGTCCACACCCCTGGGAGTCATGTCTCAGTGGCAGAATTCTTGCCTGCATGCCATAGACCTGGGTTCGATTCCTGGAGCCTACCCATGTGAGAAAAAAAAAAAGAAGTAATGTAATGTAAACATTTAAACATTTTCAGAAAAACAACAAAAAATAAATCAACAACTTTCAGAATCCTAAGAGCTTTTATTTTTGAATATATTTTTTAGAAGCCTTATGCTTTACTACTTACTAATTTTGAGGCAGTTAACAGATTGCCTGCAATATAATTGTAAGACAGAAATTGTCTGTTTTCTCCTCTTGAAGACTTTCATCTATGGCCAGTCCTGGCATCTGCTTCACTAAGTGTAGGTATGCCTTTTCCTCATATTCTGTAGTAATATTTCCTTCAGATGAAATCTAGTTGAATAACTTGGGGGATCAAGTTGAAACAGAACATTAGCATTCTGGAAACACATAGAAGTGAAGGAGGATGGGGAATAAGTAATAGCCTCTTGGGAACCCATATCCCAGTAAAAGAGAAAAAGTTTAACTTCAGCAAGCATTAACATTTCTTCCCCCAGCTCCCTACTGCAAGCACCCCTAAATCACTATACTCACTCTTGGAACTTTGTGGAACAATTGGGATCCTGAGGATGACTTTGACTTGTCTGCTGGTAAATGACAAATAATTGTATCTGCAGTCAATCCTTGATTATTTTTATTAATGAAGAGGAGGTTTACTTGGGAAACCCCAAATTACAGATATTCAGAGTGAGTAGAGTACTTTAGAGCTTTGTACTCAAGCTGTTTTTGTCTTTTACTAGCTTTGTAATCTTGAGCAAGTTATTTAATCTCTTTGTTCCTCTGTTTCCTTAAATGTAAATTAAGGCTAATAAAAGTAAACTATTCCATGGGGTGGTAAGGAGGACTAAATAACAGAATTATTCAGAATGAGCCAAATAAATTGTTAGCTGTTGCCATTAGCAACCCTCCTATAGAATTAAAATAAATTTTTAAAGTAATTTTTCTTACTCTTCTCATTTCATTATCCCTTTCTTAGCCAAAGAATTTATAGTGATTCACATCAACAGTAAACTTGTGTTATTAGTATTCCACCTACCAGATAATGTTCATTGAGTGTTAAACTCTGTGAGGGTGAGAGCATTGAGGAACAGAGAGGTTAAGTTACTTGCCCAAAGTCACACAGACTACAAAAAGGACAGAGCAAGATTTTGCACTCAGACTGATTGCAGAGCCAGTGTTCTTGCCTCACCTTCCCCTCCCTCCCCTTCCCTACCCCCACATCCCTTCCCCTCCCCTCTTTCTCCTTATATTAATCTCTCCTAAAGTATCTAATTTCATCGTGTCATTTTTTTACTCTTGAGCTCCTACTAACATCATTTAAATTTTTTTAACTTAAATATATAAATGTACTAATTCTTTTGCTACTTAATGTGGGGCCAAGGCCTTTTTATTGAGTGTGGGTCTGCTAATTGAGGCCTCACATCATCTTTCTTGCATAAATGAGATTGATAGTGTATAGACTATGATTTCCTGATTTCTTTAAATTGGAGTGAGAATCTAGTGATACCTGCCTGAACAATCAGAGTGCAGACTTCTTTGAGATTTTTACAAGTAATTTTTTAATCTTTTACAATTCTTTCACTCATACCTAATTTTCCAGCAATTTATTGTCATGACTCAGCTTCATGGAACTTCCCCCCTGTTTAAAATTTTTTTTTAGTTTAAATTTTTTTCACAAACACTACCCAGAGTCTATGTTCTAACTGTACTATACAACCTCATAAGGTACTTCTGTGTCTGCTCCACATGTTTTGTCAGACTGTTTCATATTTTTATAGATATTGTTCCGCCTCAAGCCAAGCTAATCTGGTGCATTTCCATCTTCATACCATTTTATATACCATCTCTTCTGCTTGAAATACCTCCCTTTTTTGGTCTTCTATAGTGCATTTTGCCCAATCCTTGATTATCTTTCTTCAGTATCTTTACTTGGCCGATTTACACTGCCCTTAGATTCTCATCATTCTTTGAAGGGAATTCAAGTGTCCCTTTTCATGTGTTAACTCAATGTAAAGAAATTCTGTTTTGTGAATTTTACAAAAGTAGGTGATTAATTTATTTTGGAAACCTATGCCTTGAATTTAAGGAAATTTTAGCTTAAGATACTTCGAGTTGCTCTCTTTTCTTGGAACCTATCATACCTTCTTAATGTTATTAAATAACTAACCCTGCATCCAATTTTATGGAGAAGATTGATACCTTCTAGCTACCATAAAACCTCATCTTTACTTCAGCCCATTGTTGACTGTCTGGCCTTTCTGAGCCCAGTGGAGTTATTTGTACTCTCTAAAGCTAACTTTCTTTCCCATTTTCTCTAGAATCTTGCCCATACAATCATTTCCCTTTTTCTCTGGTTATCTTTCCTTTTCTGAGGACTTCTGTTTTTCCTGTCCTAAAAATGACATGAGTTTCTACTGTCGTTAGAACATATAAAAGCAAATTCTGTCCCTATCTTCTAGCTCTAGAATTCCTAAGGAAATGATGTGAACTCACAACTTCCACTTTCTCTCTATCCAATATTCTCTTGAAACTGATCTTGAAAACCATCTGTGATCGCTCTTAAATTGAATGGCCTATTCTCAACCCTTATAAACTATAGTTTATAGTTATAAACTATACTGGAGCTATACTGCCTATGTTCACATTTTGTCTCTGACACTTTCTATCCATATAACCTCGTGCAAGTTTCTTAATGTCTTTCTGCCTTAGTTTCCTCAGTACATGCACTCAGCATTCACCTCTTCTTTGTTGCATACCCATGTGGTCTTTTCTCTCAGCTCTAATTGCTTGCCACAGGAACTTCTGATATCCAATAGGCCAACTGTTCGAGAAAAATGAAACCAAAGATTGAGTGCTGACTAGAAACATTTTACTGCCAAAGAGGGAGGTCAGTCCAGCACAGAGTCTAGGCCTTGGGAGATGAGGTTTGAAGAACGGGAAGTGAATGGGTCTTTTAAAACAAAAAAAACAGCAGTCTCTCAGTTCCATATCAAGAAAGTAGGGTGTCTGTCTTTTAAAAAATGATTTTAAGACTTTAGTGATCCAAATTTAATGACTAAATCCAATAGTTTTAAGGTAGTGTTTTAGAGAAGGGGACACATGGTGGGAAGGGACTGAGAAATCTGTTTACCCTGTAATGTTTGTTCAGGTTCATCTGCAGTTAAGCTTTAAAAAAAAAAAACGTGAAGTAGCTACTTAAACTGTTTAACCTTCCTTTTCAGATGAATTGGATATGAGGCTTTGCTACCATTTCTTACATGAGAAACTGTTATTAACCAGAAAATTAATGTTTACCTAAATGTTAAAGTAGCATTTGGCACTGGATCAATCTGATTTCAATTAATGTGATTATATTACTAAAGAAATCTTGAAGTATATATGTGTGTCTGTTTGAATCTGTTGTGTACCCCAGAAAAGCCAAGTTATTTAATCCTCATTCAGTATTGTTGGGTGGGAGCTTCTTTTTTTTTTTTCTTTTTAATTTTTTATTAATTAAAAAAAATTACAAGAAACACAAACATTCCCAACACATACACTCAGCAGTTCACAATATCATCACATAGTTGCATATTCATCATCATGATCATTTCCCAGAACATTAGCATCAATTCAGAAAAAGAAATAAAAAGACAACAGAAAAATATAACGAACAGAAAAAAAAATTTTTACAGGCCATGCCCCTTACTGATCCCTTTCATTGATCACTAGCATTCCAAACTAAATCTATTTTAACATTTGTTCCCCCTATTATTTATTTTTATTCCATATGTTCCTCTCATCTGTTGACAAGGTAGATAAAAGGAGCATCAGACACAAGGTTTTCACAATCACACAGTCACATTGTGAAAGCTATATCATTATACAATCATCATCAAAAAACATGGCTACTGGAACACAGCTCTACATTTTCAGGCAGTTCCCTCCAGCCTCTCCATTACATCTTGGATAACAAGGTGATTTCTACTTAATGCATAAGAATAACCTCCAGGATAACCTCTCGACTCTGTTTGGAATCTCTCAGCCATTGACATTTTGTCTCATTTCATTCTTCCCCCTTTTGGTTGAGAAGGTTTTCCTCAATCCCTTGATGCTGAATCTCAGCTCATTCTGGGATTTCTATCCCACACTGCCAGGAAGATCCATACCCCTGGGAGTCATGTCCCACGTAGACAGGGGGAGGGTGGTGAGTCTTTTTACTGTGTTGGCTGGAGAGAGAGGCCACATCTGAGCAACAAAAGAGGTTCTCTTGGGGGTGACTCTTAGGCTTAATTTTTTAAGTAGGCTTGACCTATCCCCTGTGGGGTTAAGTTTCATATGAACAGACCCCAAGACTGGGGGCTCAGCCTATAGCTTTGGTTGTCCACACTGCTTGTGAGAATATCAAGAATTCAACTTGGGGAAGTTGAGTTTTCCCCCCGTTCTCACCATTCCCCGAATGGGACTTTGCAAATACTTTTCCACTCACTGATCAAATCACTCTGGGGTTCATCAGGGGGGTGGGAGCTTCTTGATTGTTTCCCTGGAGATATGACCTACCCGATTTTGGATGGTAACTTTTGATTGGATGGTTTCCATGGATATGTATCTCTGTCCATTCAAGGTGGGGTTGCTTACCTGGAGCCCTTTAAGAGGAAACCATTTTGGAAAAAGCTTTAGAGCCCACAGAGCCAGTGATCTTTGGAGATGAAGAAGGAAAATGCCCCCGGGGGAGCTTTATGAAACAAGAAGCCTGGAGAGAAAGCTAGCAGATCTCGTCATGTTTGCCATGTGCCTTTCCAATTGAGAGAGAAACCCTGAACGTTATTGGCCTTCTTGAACCAAGGTATCTTCCCCTGGATGCCTTAGATAGGACATTTCTATAGGCTTGTTTTAATTTGGAGATTTTTACAGCCTTAGAACTGTAAACTTGCAACTTAATACCCCCTTTTAAAAGCTGTTCTGTTTCTGGTATATTGCACTCTGGAAGCTTTCACACTGGAACAATGTGCAATTGTAATGTTAGTGATTTTAGAAGTTTAAGGAAACCTTTTTTAAAAAACATTTTTTATTGTCAAATATATATACAAAAAAAGCAATAAATTTCAAAGTTTGGTATGTGTTACAGTTCCACAATTTCAGTTTTTCCCTCTAGTTGTTCTAAGACACTGGAGACTAAAAGAAGTATCAATATAATGATTCAGCAGTCATACTGATTTATTAAATCCTATCTTCTCTGTTATAACTCCTCCTTCTCCTTTGATCCTTCTCCCAGTCTTTAGGGGTATTAGGCCTCTGCCTGATCCAACACTTTTACGTTGAAAAGGGGTGTTGACAATCAAGTATGGGGATGGAATTAGTTGATACTCTTGGAGAGGATGCCCCCTCTGGGTTTCAGGACTTTCTGGCCTAGGAACCTTCTGGAAGTTACAGATTTCTGGAAAGTAAACGTAGTGCATGAAACTTTTGTCCAAACTCAGATAGAGCCCTAGGTGTTCTTTAGGATTGAGAGGAATGGTTTTGGTTGGGATGTGGCAAACTCATGGCAGTTAACAATATCTAGCTGAAACTTGATAAGAATAGCCTCCAGAACAGCCTCTCAGCTCTATTTGAACTCTTGGCCACTGATACCTTATTTTGTTATGTTTCTTTAACCAACCCTTTTAGTCAGGAAGACATTATCAGTCCCGTGGTACCAAGGCCAGCCTCATTTCTGGGAGTCATGTACCACATTGTCAGGGAGACTTTCAGCCCTGAATGTCATATCCCATGTAGTGAGGAGAGTAAGATTTTCCTTGCAAAATTTGGTTCAGAGAGAGAGAGAGGCCACATTTGAGCAACAAATGTTTTCTGGCAGTAACTCCAGCATGATTATACTCAGGCTTAGCTTTTCTGCTTCAGAAATAAATTTCATAAGAGCAGGCCTCAAGATCAAGGGCTTAATGTGGCATGTGAACTCACTGCCCTCTGTGGGACATGACTCCCAGGAGTGTAAATCTCCCTGGCATTGTGGAACAGAACTCCCAGGATAAGCTGGGACCCGGCATCAAGGGATTGAGAAAGCCTTCTTGACCAAATGGGGAAGAGAGAAATGAGACAAAATAGAGTTTCAGTGGCTGAGAGATTTCAGACAGAGTCAAGAGGTTATCCTGGAGGTTATTTTTATGCGTTATATAGGTATCCCTTTTGAGTTTATGGTGTATTGGAGTGGCTGGAGGGAAGTACCTGAAACTGTTGAGCTGTGTTCCAGTAGCCTTGATTCTTGCAGACAATTGTATAAAGATATAACTTTTACAGTGTGTGTGATAGTGAAAATCTGTGTCTGATGCTCCTCTTATCCAGGATGTGGTCAGATGAGTAAAAATATATAGATAATAAATAAATAATGGGGGGATAAAGGATAAAATAAATTGGGCAGATTAAAATACTATGTATCAATGAGGGAGAGGTAAGGGGTATGGTATGCATGAGTTCTTTCTTTTTTCTTTATTTCTTTTTTCTGGAGTGATACAAATGTTCTGAAAAGTGATTGTGGTGATGAAAACACAACTATATGATGATATTGTGAGCACTGATGTATGGAATGCATAAGGGTGAAGACTTGTCAAAAAAAAAAGATCAAGGGTTTGACCTATTACCTTGGGAATCCCTAATGTTTGAGGGAGTTTTAGGGTTTCCCAGGTGGGAAAAACTAATAGTTACTTATTTTTTCCACCAGTCCCTCAAGGGGCTTTGCCAATACTCTTTAATTATCTGTCCATCATACCCTGGGATGTATCCGGGTTTTACATTAAGCTATGCAGATTTACAAGCCTTCTTTCCTGTTCCAGGCTCTGTGTGTTTGGGTTGCTTAAATGAACTATCCAGATAGGTTGCTCTAGATTGTGTTATAGAAATTTTGGTTTCGGACAAAATAACCCTCTCTGCTTTTGGTCTCATACAAAAGGTGAAACTCATAATACTAATTTACCATAGTTCCAACCAGATCAGCTTTGTTCTTATCTCTAATTTGCGTCTGATCTCTTTTTTGGTTTAACGGTTGGGAAACCTTTCTTTAAATGTCGTTCTTTGAAAATAAATTCAATAGATGAGATGTTACATTTAACTGTAGAAAATAACTTTTGGACATTTGTTTAAACGTGAGTGAAGGGCTGTGCAATGGTGACTCAGTGGTAGACAGCTCACCTTACATGCCGGAGACCCAGATTCGATTCCTGGAGACTGCCCATGTGTATAAAAAAAAAGAAAGAAAGAAAGTGAAAAAAGTAACCAAATCAGAAATCATAAACACTTCTTTGTATTTTTTCTTAATGTGTTCATTAGGAGCCTAAACTCAATTTTTTAAAATGTTAGTGTTACTTCTAAAAGTTGAAATCATACAGAAATGTGAAATAGCGAGCCCTATTTTTAATAAAGAAGGGATTATGTGATATATTGTTCTTCAAATTGCTGTTTCATGTTATAGTTTTGCATGCCATCTTTTAAATTTCTTCATAGTAGAGTGAATTGTACAGTAAAAGAATAAGACACATTGATTCACACTGCTGCTCTTCAGCTTCTTCATCTGTAAAATTGGAGATAATTATGTAAAACATTTAGCACAGACACAATCAAGAAAGTAAAAAGGCAACCCTCAAAATGGGAGAAAATTTTGCAACTTATATATCTCATAGAGGACTTCTATTTAGAATATATCAAGAATTCTTACAATTCAATAATAAAAAAGATAACAAATCAATTTTAAACTGGCAGACGATCTAAATAGTTCTCCAAAGAAAATGTATAAAAAGCACGTGGAAAGATGCCGGACATCATAATCATCAGGGAAATGAAAATCAAAACCACAGTGAGATACTACTTCACATGTATTAGGATGGCTAGAGTCAAAAAGTCAGAAAATAGCAAGTAGATGTGGAGAAATCAGAACGCTCATGTAATGGTAAACCATCGTACAACCCTCATACTGCTAGTGAGAATGTAAAATGGTGCAGCCACTTGGGAAAAGAGTGGCTGTTCCTCAAAATGTTCAAAATAGAGCTACCATATGATACAACAGTTACACTCTTAACTATTTACACAAGAAAGAGAAAAGAAAACATATGTCACAAAAACGTCTTCATGAATATTTATAGCAGCATAGTTAAAAATAGCCCAAAACACATGAGATTTTATAGGTTTGTCCAAAGGGATGCCCTGATAAATCCCAGAGTGATTTGAACAGTGAATAAAAAAGTATTTGCAAAGTTCCCTTAAGGATGGCAAGAATGGGGAAAATTCAGTTTCCCCATTTGGAGAATTCCTGATATTCTCGCAAGCAGTGGGGACAACCAAGTCAATAGGCTGAGCCTTCAATCCTCGGGTTTGTTCCTATGAAACTTATCCCCACAAAGGATAGACTAAGCCTACTTAAAATTAGGCCTAAGAATCACCCCCAGAGAACCTCTTTTGTTGGTCAGATGTGGCCTGTCTTTCTCTCAGCCAACATGGCAAACAAACTCACCACCCTCCCCCTCTCTCCATGGGACATGACTCCCAGGGATGTAAACTTCCCTGGCAACGTGGGACAGAAATCCTAGGGTGATTTGGGACTCAGCATCAAGGGATTGAGAGAGCGGTCTCAACTGAAATGGGGAAGAGAGAAATGAGACAACATCAAGTGTCAGTGGCTAAGAGATTTCAAACAAAGTCAAGAGGTTATCCTGGAGGTAGGTTATTCTTATGCGTTATATAGATATCACCTTTTTAATTAAGGTATATTGGAGAGGTTGGAGGGAAGTGCCTGAAAATGTAGAACTGTGTTTCAGTAGCCATGTTTCTTAAAGATGATTGTATAATGATATAACTTTCACAGTGTGACTGTGTGATTGTGGAAAATAAATAATAGGGGGAACAAATGTTAAAATTAAAAAAATACATGTATTGGGTAGATGGAAATACTAGTGGTCAGTGAGGAGGAGGGGTAAGGAGTAGTATGAGTTTTTTCTTTGTTTTTTAATTTCTTTTTTCTGAAGTGATACAAATGTTCTAAAAAAAGATCATCATGATGAATATACAACTGTGTGATGATATTGTGAGCCACTGATTGTACACCATGTATGCAGTGTTTGTTTGTTAAGAATGTATGTGCTTGTATGGTGTTGTATAAAAAAAAAAAAAGCCCAAAGCACTAAGGTAAATCAGAAAACAGCTGTAAGGAGAAATTGTACTTTAGAACTTCAGTTACTCTGAGATACCAAAGGAAGAGAGGTTTATTTTCTCCAAAACTTAAATTTTCTGAGGCACATAATCTAACTCAACCTGTCTGGATAGCTCATTAAAAAAACCCATACACAAGAAACCCATAAGGGTGATGTGGGCTTGTAATTCTGTATAGCTTAATGTAATACCAGATACATCCCAGAGTATGTTGAGCGTACCTATAATTATGCCCAAGGGCTAATGCCAGAGGACCTCTTTTGTTGCTCTCTCTGTAAGCCCAACTCTGCAAGTGAAATTGTTACCCTCCCCACTAAATGGGACATGACATTCAGAAGTGAAAGTTTCCCTGAGAACATGGGGTATGACTCCCAGGGATGAGCGTGGCCCTGGCACTGTGGGATCGACAATGCCTTCCTGACTAAAAGGGGGAAAATAATTGTAACAAACAAAGTATTGTGGCTGAGAGAGTTCCAGTAAAGTCAAGAGGCTACTCTGTCGGCTACTCTTATGCAAGCTTAAGTTAGATATTGCTGTTTATCATGGTTTTCCAAACCCCAACTAAAACCATTCCTGCCAATCCTAAAGAACATCTAGGGACGTGCTGCACTAGGTTAACTTTCCAGAAACCTACAACTACCAGATGGGTCCCTGGATCAAATAAGTCCTGAAATGCAGAGGAGCCAGCCTATTCAGAACATTAACTAGTTCCAACCCCCTATCCTATATTATAAACAGCCTCTTCCAACATGAAAAAATGAGAATGGACACAGCCCAAATATTGCTAAAGAGTAGGAGATGTATCAAAGGAGAAGGAGGACTTAAAGAAGATAGGATTTAACAAAAGAGTATGACTTCTGAATCATTATATTGATATTTCTTTTACTCTCCAGTATCTTTGAGCCGCTAGAAGTAAAAACCTAAAATTTTGGAATTATAACCCATACTAAACTCTGAAATCTGTTCTACAACTAATTGTTGTGATGTGCTTTGAAATGTATTGCTTTTTTGTGTATATGTTAATTTTCACAAAAAAGAAAAAGTCGATTGTGATGATAAATGCACAACTTATATGAGGATATTGTAAACCATTGTGGTACACTTTGGAAGATTATATGCTATGTGATTATATGATATATATCAATTAAAAAAAAAGAAAAAACTTATAGTTTTGAGCACGAGCTGTCCTAGTAGAGGACACATTTCAGTAGACTCTTCAGACTGGTCAGTGCAATCTGTCTTGGAGATCTCCCTTGCTCTGGGACTCAGGAGACATTCTTTTTCAACTTTTCTGGTTTATCTTGTTAGAAGTAATAGAAGCACGATGACTTAAATTGCTAGGCTCCTTTCCCTTGTGCACAGAAATTTGTCACTAGGAGAGGCTTACTGCCAGAAAATAACTAAATGTTAGTCTGTGGCGTCCATTTTTTTTTAAGTCATAGGTAATTTTCTTCTTAAATCTTAGAGTTTAGAAATGCACAAATGCTTTCAAGACAGTTTCTAGAATCATTTCCAAAGCTATTATCAACATTAAATGGCAGGATTTAATTTTTTTCCTCCCGTTTTTAAAGCACTTATTGTAGAAGTTTTAGGTTTACAGAAAAATCATGCAGAAAGTGGTTTCCCATGTAACCCACCTCACACACAGTTTTCCCAGTTATCAATACTTTGCATTAGTTTGGTAGTATGGTACCTGTGTTACAGTTGGTGAAACTGTACTATATTATAATTGTACAATTATATTATAATTGTACTATTGGCTGTGGTCCATAGTTCACATTAGAGTTCACTGTGTTATACACTCCTATTGGTCTTTAAAATTTTATTCCACTAAATATATATAAACTAAAATGTCCTCATTACACAATATTCATGTATATAATGCAGTGGGTTTAATTACACCCACAGTGTATTGATACCATTACCACCATTCATGACCAAAATGTTTCCATCATCCCAAATAGAAATGTATTAAGTATTAAGTACTCAGTCCCTACCCAAGCATGTAGTTGCTCATAGTATCCTCTTATTACCTCCTTTATTTCTGCGGAGTCAGTGGCTATGTCCCCTTTTCCATTTCTGATTTTATTTACTTATATCAACTTTTAGCTAAGGGTCGATCAATTTTATTGATTTTTTCAAAGAAACAACTTCTAGTTTTGTTGATTTTTCTCTTTTGTTTTCATATTCTCAATTTCATTTATTTCTGCTCTAATCTTTGT